>NW_026734521.1:0-334000 GCF_949786415.1 Peromyscus eremicus | reverse complement strand
TTGCACTGTGTATGGCAATTGGAGCACAACAGTGACTCGTCTTACCAGAAAACAACTCTTGCTCGTATGACAAAAAACTGCATGTGACTCAACTCCATTTAGAACTGGGAAACAAACGCTAGCTCGCCTTACAAGAAAAACACTCTTCTTTAGAGAAAAGAGCACTCTTCTACTCTACTGTGTTTCCTTTGTGTTCCGAAAAGTGAGCTTGCTCAGAACAAAAAAACTGTGCTTCCTACACTCACGGCCATATTTCGTTCAAGTCTGCTTAGGAACCTGACAAGAACAGTAGATCCTCTTCAGTCCAATACACTGTACTTGCTGGGAACAGACGCCAGTGCTATTTGTCCTGTGTAGGGCAATGGCAGTGCAACAGTGACTCTTCTTACCAGAAAACAACTCTTGCTTGTAGGACCAGAAACTGCATGTGATTCAACTCCATTTAGGACTGGGAAACAAACTCTAGCTCGCTTTACAAGAAACACACTCTACTTTTGAGAAAAGAGCACTCTTCTACTCTACTGTGTTTCCTGTGGGGTCCGAAGAGTGAGCTTGCTCAGAAAAAAGGAACTGTGCTTCCTACACACACGGCCATATCTAGTTCAATTATGCTTAGGAACCTGACCAGAGCAGTAGATCCTCTTCAGTCCAATACACTGTACTTGCTGGGAACAGACGCGAGTGCTATTTGCACTGTGTATGGCATTTAGAGCGCAATAGTGACTCTTCTTACCAGAAAACAACTCTTGCTCGTAGGACCAAAAACTGTCTGTGACTCAACTCCATTTAGAACTGGGAAACAAACACGAGCTGGCCTTACAAGAAACACACTCTGCTTTAGAGAAAAGAGCACTCATCTACTCTACTGTGTTTCCTGTAGGGCCAGAACAGTGAGCTTGCTCAGAACAAAAGAACTGTGCTTCCTACACACACGGGCCATATCTAGTTCAACTCTGCTTAGGAAACTGACAAGAACAGTAGCTCCTCTTCAGTTCGATACACTGTACTTGCTGAGAACAGACGCGAGTGCTATTTGAACTGTGTATGGCAATGGGAGCGCAATAGTGACTTTCCTTACCAGAAAACAACTCTTGCTCGTAGGACGAGAAACTGCATGTGATTCAACTCCATTTAGGACTGGGAAACAAATGCTAGCTCGCCTTACATGAAACACACTCTGCTTTTGAGAAAAGTTCAAATTCTACTCTACTGTGTTTCATATGGGGTCCAAACAGTGAGCTTGCTCACAACAAAAGAACTGTACTTCCTACACACACGGGCCATATCTAGTTCAACTCTGCTTAGGAAAAAAACAAGAACAGTAGCTCCTCTTCAGTCGAATACACTGTACTTGCGGGGAACAGACGCGAGTGCTATTTGCACTGTGTATGGCAATTGGAGCACAATAGTGACTTGTCTTACCAGAAAACAACTCTTGCTCGTAGGACAAAAAACTGCATGTGACTCAACTCCATTTAGGACTGGGAAACAAACACTAGCTCGACTTCCAAGAAACACACTCTGCTTTTGAGAAAAGAGCACTCTTCTACTCTACTGTGTTTCCCATGTGTTCCGAAAAGTGAGCTTGCTCAGAACAAAAAAATTTTGCTTCCTACACACACGGCCATATCTCGTTCAAGTCTGCTTAGGAACCTGACAAGAACAGGAGATCCTCTTCAGTCCAATACACTGTACTTGCTGGGAACAGACGCCAGTGCTATTTGTCCTGTTTAGGGCAATGGCAGCGCAATAGTGACTCTTCTTACCAGAAAACAACTCTTGCTCGTAGGACCAGAAACTGCATGTGATTAGACTCCATTTAGGACTAGGAAACAAACGCTAGCTCGCCTTACAAAAACACACTCTTCTTTTGAGAAAAGAGCACTCTTCTACTCTACTGTGTTTCCTGTAAGGCCAGAACAGTGAGCTTGCTCAGAACATAAGAACTGTGCTTCCTACACACGGGCCATATCTAGTTCCACTCTGCTTAGGAAACTGACAATAACAGTAGCTCCTCTTCAGTCCGATACACTGTACTTGCTGGGAACAGACGCGAGAGCTATTTGAACTATGTATAGCAAGGGGAGAGCAATAGTGACTTTCCTTACCAGAAATCAACTCTTGCTCTTAGGACCAGAAACTGCATGTGATTCCACTCCATTTAGGACTGGGAAACAAACGCTAGCTCGCCTTACAAGAAACACACTCTGCTTTTGAGAAAAGAGCACTCTTCTACTCTACTGTGTTTCCTATGGGGTCTGAACAGTGAGCTTGCTCAGAACAAAAGAACTGTGCTTCCTACACACTCAGGCCATATCTAGTTCAACTCTGCTTAGGAAACTGACAAGAACAGTAGCTCCTCTTCAGTCCAATACACTGTACTTGCTGGGAACAGACACGAGTGCTATTTGCACTGTGTATGGCAATGGGAGCACAATAGTGATTTCCCTTACCAGAAAACAACTCTTGCTTGTAGGACCAAAAACTGCATGTGATTCAACTCCATTTAAGATGGGGAAACAAACACTAGCTCGCCTTACAAGAAACACTCTCTGCTTTTGAGATAAGAGCACTCTTCTACTCTACTGTGTTTTCTATGGGGTTAAACAGTGAGCTTGCTCAGAACAAAAGAATTGTGCATCCTTCACACATGGGCCATATCTAGTTCAACTCTGTTTAGGAAACTGACAAGAACAGTAGCTCCTCTTCAGTCCAATACACTGTACTTGCTGGGAACAGACTCCAGTGCTATTTGCCCTGTGTATGAAAATGGGAGCTCAAGTGTGACTCTTCTTACCAGAAAACAACTCTTGCTTGTAGGACCAGAAACTGCATGTGATTCAACTCCATTTAGGACTGGGAAACAAACGCTAGCTAGCCTTACCAGAAACACACTCTGCTTTGAGAAAAGAGCACTCTTCTACTCTACTGTGTTTCCTATGGGGTCCAAACAGAGAACTTGCTCAGAACAAAAGAACTGTGCTTCCTACACCCGGGCCATATCTAGTTCAACTCTGCTTAGGAAACTGACAAGAGAAGTAGCTCCTCTTCAGTCCAATACACTGCACTTGCTGGGAACAGATGCGCGTGCTATTTGCAATGTGTATGGCAATGGGAGCGCAATAGTGACTTTCATTACCAGAAAGCAACTCTTGCTCGTAGGACCAAAAACTGCATGTGATTCAACTCCATTTAGGACTGGGAAACAAACGCTAGCTCGCCTTACAAGTAGCACACTCTGCTTTTGAGGAAGGAGCACTCTTCTACTCTACTGTTTTTCCTTTAGCGCCAGAGCAGTGAGCTTGCTCAGAACAAAAGAACTGTGCTTCCTACACACATGGCCATATCTAGTTCAATTCAGCTTAGGAAACTGACAAGAACAGTAGATCCTCTTCAGTCCAATACACTGTACTTGCTCGGAACAGACGCGAGTGCTATTTGCCCTGTGTGACAATGGGAGTGCAATAGTGACTCTTCTTACCAGAAAACAACTCTTGCTCGTAGGAGAAGAAACTGCATGTGATTCAACTCCATTTAGGACTCGAAAACAAACGCTAGCTCGCCTTACAAGAAACACACTCTGCTTTTGAGAAAAGAGCACTCTTCTACTCTACTGTGTTTCCTATAGGGCCAAAACAGTGAGCTTGCTCAGAACAAAAGAACTGTGCTTCCAAAACACACGGCCATATCTAGTTCAGTTCTGCTTAGGAAACTGACAAGAACAGTAGATCCTCTTCAGTCCAATACACTGTACTTGCTGATAAGAGACGTGAGTGCTATTTGAACTGTGTATGACAAAGGGAGCACAATCGTGACTCTTCTTACCAGAAAACAACTCTTGCTCGTAGGACCAGAAACTGCATGTGATTCAACTCCATTTAGGACTGGGAAGCAAACGCTAGCGTGCCTTACAAGAAACACACTCTGCTTTTGAGAAAAGAGCACTCTTCTACTCTACTGTGTTTCCTATAGGGCCAGAATAGTGAGCTTGCTCAGAACAAAAGAACTGTGCTTCCTACACACACGGTTCATATCTAGTTTAACTGTGCTTAGGAAACTGACAAGAACAGTAGCTCCTCTTCAATCCAATACACTGTACTTGCTTGGAACAGACGAGAGTGCTATTTGCACTGTGTATGGCAATGGGAGCACAATAGTTACTCTTCTTACCAGAAAACTCTCTTGCTCGTAGGACCAGAAGCTGCATGGGATTCAACTCCATTTAGGACTTGGAAACAAAAGTTAGCTCTCCTTACAAGAAACATACTCTGCTTTTGATAAAAGAGCACTCTTCAACTCTACTGTGTTTCCTTTATGGCCAGAACAGTGAGCTTGCTCAGAACAAAAGAACTGTGCTTCCTACACACATGGCCATATCTACTTCAACTATGCTTAGGAAACTGACAAGAACAGTAGCTCCTCTTCAGTCCAATACAGTGTACTTGCTGGGAACAGACGAAGGGCTATTTGTACTGTGTATGGCAAAAGGGTGCAATAGTGACTATTCAAACCAGAAAACAACTCTTGCTCGTAGGACCAGAAACTGCATGTGTATTTCAACTCCATTTAGGACTGGGAAACAAACGCTAGCTCTCCTTACAAGAAACACACTCTGCTTTTGAGAAAAAAGCACTCTTCTACACTACTGTGTTTCCTATAGGGCCAGAATAGTGAGCTTGCTCAGAAAAAAAGAACTGTGCTTCCAACACACACGGCCATATCTAGTTCAATTCTGCTTAAGAAACTGACAACAACAGTAGATCCTCTTCAGTCCAATACACTGTACATGCTGGGAACAGACGCCAGTGCTATTTGCCCTGTGTATGACAAAGGGAGCGCAATAGTGACTCTTCTTACGAGAAAACAACTCTTGCTCGTAGGACCGCAAACTGCATATGATTCAACTCCACTTAGGACAGGAAAACAAACGCTAGCTTGCCTTACAAGAAACACACTATGCTTTTCAGAAAAGGGCACTCTTCTACTCTACAGTGTTTTCTATGGGGTCCGAAAAGTGTGCTTGCTCAGAACAAAAGAACTGTGCTTCCTACACACACGGCCATATCTACTTCAATTCTGCTTAGGAAACTGACAAGAACAGTAGATCCTTTTCAGTCCAATACACTGTACATGGTGGGAAAAGACGCCAGTGCTATTTGCCCTGTGTATGACAATGGGAGCGCAATAGTGACTCTTCTTAACAGAAAACAACTCTTGCTCGTAGGACTTCAATCTGCATGTGATTCAACTCAATTTAGGAGAGGGAAACAAACGCTAGCTCGCCTTACAAGAAACACACTATGCTTTTGAGAAAAGAGCACTCTTATACTATACTGTGTTTCCTTTAGGGCCAGAATAGTGAGCTTGCTCAGAACAAAAGAACTGTGCTTCCTACACACATGGCCATATCTAGTTCAACTGTGCTTATGAAACTGACAAGAACAGTAGATCCTCCTCGGTCAAATACAGTGTACTTGCTGGGAACAGACGCCAGTGCTATTTGCCCTGTGTATGACAATGGGAGCGCAATAGTGACTCTTCTTACCAGAAAACAACTCTTGCTCATAGGACCAGAATCTGCATGGAATTCAACTCCATTTAGGACTGGGAAACAAACCCTAGCTCGCCTTACAAGAAACAAACTCTGCTTCTGAGAAAAGGGCACTCTTCTACTCTACTGTGTTTCCTATGGGGTCAGAACAGTGAGCTTGCTCAGAACAAAAGAACTGTGCTTCCTACACACACGGGCCATATCTAGTTCAACTCTGCTTAGGAAACTGACAAGAACAGTAGCTCCTCTTCAGTCCAATACAATGTACTTGCTGGGAACAGACGCGAGTGCTATTTGTACTGTGTATGGCAATGGGAGCGCAATAGTGATTTCCCTTACCAGAAAACAACTCTTGCTGGTAGGACCAAAAACTGCATGTGATTCAACTCCATTTAGGACTGGGAAACAAACACTAGCTCGCCTTACAAGAAACACTCTCTGCTTTTGAGATAAGAGCACTCTTCTACTCTACTGTGTTTCTATGGGGTTCAAACAGTGAGCTTGCTCAGAACAAAAGAATTGTGCATCCTTCACATATGGGCCATATCCAGTTCAACTCTGCTTAGGAAACTGACAAGAACAGTAGCTCCTCTTCAGTCCAATACACTGTACTTGCTGGGAACAGACTCCACTGCTATTTGCCCTGTGTATGACAATGGGAGCGCAAGTGTGACTCTTCTTACCAGAAAACAACTCTTGCTCGTAGGATCAGAAATTGCATGGGATTCAACTCCATTTCTGACTGGGAAACAAACACTTGCTCGCCTTACAAGAAACATACTCTGCTTTAGAGAAAAGAGCACTCTTCTACTCTACTGTGTTTTCTATGGGGTCCGAACAGTGAGCTTGCTCAGAACAAAAGAACTGTGCATCCTACACACGGGCCATATTTAGTTCAACTCTGCTTAGGAACCTAACAAGAACAGTAGCTCCTCTTCAGTCCAATACACTGTACTTGTTGGGAACAGACGCAAGGGCTACTTGTACTATGTATGGCAAAAGGAGCACAATAGTGACTATTCTAACCAGAAAAAAACTCTTGCTCATATGGCCAGAAACTGCATGTGTATTTCAACTCCATTTAGGACTGGGAAACAAATGCTAGCTCGCCTTACAAGAAACACACTCTGCTTTTGAGAAAAGAGCTCTCTTCTACTCTACTGTGTTTCCTATGGTGTTCGAACAGTGAGCTTGCTCAGAACAAAAGAACTGTGCTTCCTACACACAAGGGCCATATCTAGTTCAACTCTGATTAGGAAACGTACGAGAACAGTAGCTCCTCTTCAGTCCAATACACTGTACATGCCGGGAACAGACGCGAGTGCTATTTGCACTGTGTACGGCAATGGATGCACAATAGTGACTTCTTACCAGAAAACAACTCTTGCTCTTAGGACCTGAAACTGCATTTGATTCAATCCACTTAGGACTGGGAAACAAACACTAGCTCGCCTTACAAGAAACACACTCTGCTTTTGAGGAAAGAGCACTCTTCTACTCTACTGTGTTTCCTATAGGGCCAGAACAGTGAGCTGGCTGAGAACAAAAAAACTGTGCTTTCTACACACACGGGCCATATCTAGTTCAACTCTGCTTAGGAACCTGACAAGAACAGTAGATCCTCTTCAGTCCAATACACTGTACATGCTGGGAACAGACGCCAGTGCTATTTGCCCTGTGTATGGCAAAGGGAGCGCATTAGTGACTCTTCTAACCAGAAAACAACTCTTGCTCGTAGGACCAGAAACTGCATGTTTATTTCAACTCCATTTAGGACTGGGAAACAAAAGCTAGCTCTCCTTACAAGAAACGTACTCTTCTTTTGAGAAAAGAGCACTCTTCTACTCTACTGTGTTTCCTCTAAGGCCAGAACAGTGAGCTTGCTCAGAACAAAAGAACTGTGCTTCCTACACACATGGCCATATCTAGTTCAACTCTGCTTAGGAAACTGACAAGAACAGTAGATCCTCTTCGGTCCAATACACTGTACTTGCTGGGAACAGACTCCAGTGCTATTTGCCCTGTGTATGACAATGGGAGCACAATAGTGACTCTTCTTACCAGAAAACAACTCTTGCTCGTAGGACCAGAAACTGCATGTGATTAAAACCATTTAGGACTGGGAGACAAACGCTAGCTTGCCTCACAAGAAACGCACTCTGATTCTGAGAAAAGGGCACTCTTCTACTCTACTGTGTTTCCTATGGGGTCCGAACAGTGAGCTTGCTCAGAACAAAAGAACTGTGCTTCCTACAAACACGGCCATATCTACTTCAATTCTGCTTAGGAAACTGACAAGAACAGTAGATCCTCTTTAGTCCAATACACTGTACATGCTGGGAACAGATGCCAGTGCTATTTGCCCTGTGTAAGACAATGGGAGCGCAATAGTGACTCTTCTTACCAGAAAACAACTCTTGCTCGTAGGACCGCAAACTGCATGTGATTCAACTCCATTTAGAACAGGGAAACAAATGCTAGCTCGCCTTACAAGAAACACACTCTGCTTTTGAGAAAAGAGCACTCTTCTACTCTACTGTGTTTCCTTTAGGGCCAGAATAGTGAGCTTGCTCAGAACAAAAGAACTGTGCTTCCTACACACACGGCCATATCTAGTTCAACTCTGCTTATGAAACTGACAAGAACAGTAGATCCTCCTCAGTCCAATACACTGTACTTGCTGGGAACAGATGCCAGTGCTGTTTGCCCTGTGTATGACAATGGGAGCGCAATAGTGACTCTTCTTAGTAGAAAACAGCTCTTGCTCGTAGGACCAGAAACTCCATGGGATTCAACTCCATTTAGGACTGGGAAACAAACACTAGCTCGCCTTACAAGAAACACACTCTGCTTTTAAGAAAAGAGCACTTTTCTACTCTACATTGTTTCCTAGAGGGCCAGAACAGTGAGCTTGCTCAGAACAAAAGAACTGTGCTTCCTACACTTACGGGCCATATCTAGTTCAACTCTGCTTAGGAACCTGCCAAGAACAGTAGATCCTCTTCAGTCAAATGCACTTTACTTGCTGGGAGCAGACGCGAGTGCTATTTGCACTGTGTATGGCAATGGGAGCGCAAAAGTGACTTTCCTTACCAGAAAACAACTCTTGCTTTTAGGACCAGAAATACATGTGATTCAACTCCATTTAAGCCTGGGAAATAAACGCTAGCTCGCCTTACAAGAAACACGCTCTGCTTTTGAGAACAGAGCACTATTCTTCTCTACTGGGTTTCCTATGGGGTCCAAAGAGTGAGCTTGCTCAGAACAAAAGAACTGTGCTTCCCACACACACGGGTCATATCTAGTTCAACTCTGCTTAGGAAATTGACAAGAACAGTAGCTCCTCTTCAGTGCAATACACTGTACTTGCTGGGAACAGACGCGAGTGCTATTTGCACTGTGGATGACAATGGGAGCACAATAGTGACTTTCCTTACCAGAAAACAACTCTTGCTCGTAGGACCTGAAACTGCATGTGATTCAAGTCCATTTAGGACTGGGAAACAAACGCTAGCTCGCCTTACAAGAAACACACTTTGCTTTTAAGGAAAGAGCACTCTTCTACTCTTCTGTGTTTCCTATAGGGCAAGAACAGTGAGCTTGCTGAGTAGAAAAGAACTGTGCTTCCTACACACATGGGTCATATCTAGTTCAACTCTGCTTAGGAACCTGACAAGAACAGTAGATCCTCTTCAGTCCAATACACTGAACATGCTTGGAACAGACGCCAGTGCTATTTGCCCAGTGTATGACAATTGGAGCGCAAAAGTGACTCTTATTACCAGAAAAAACTCTTGGTCATAGGACCAGAAACTGCATGTGATTCAACTCCATTTAGGACTGGGAAACCAACGCTAGCTCTCCTTACAAGAAACACACTCTGCTTTTGAGAAAAAAGCACTCTTCTACACTACTGTGTTTCCTATAGGGCCAGAATAGTGAGCTTGCTCAGAACAAAAGAACTGTGCTTCCAACACACACGGCCATATCTAGTTCAATTCTGCTTACGAAACTGACAACAACAGTAGATCCTCTTCAGTCCACTACACTGTACATGCTGAGAACAAACGCCAGTGCTATTTGCCCTGTGTATGACAATGGGAGCGCAATAGTGACTCTTCTTAACAGAAAACAACTCTTGCTTGTAGTTCCGCAAACTGCATGTGATTCAACTCCATTTAGGAGAGGGAAAAAAACGCTAGCTCACCTTACAAGAATCACACTATGCTTTTGAGAAAAGAGCACTCTTCTACTCTACTGTGTATCCTTTAGGGCCAGAATAGTGAGCTTGCTCAGAACAAAAGAACTGTGCTTCCTACACACACGGCCATATCTAGTTCAACTGTGCTTATGAAACTGACAAGAACAGTAGATCCTCCTCAGTCCAATACAGTGTACTTGCTGGGAACAGACGCCAGTGCTGTTTGCCCTGTGTATGACAATGGGAGCGCAATAGTGACTCTTCTTAGTAGAAAACAACTCTTGCTCGTAGGACCAGAATCTGCATGCAATTCAACTCCATTTAGGATTGGAAACAAACGCTAGCTCGCCTTACGAGAAACACTCTCTGCTTTTGAGAAAAGAGCACTCTTCTACTCTACTGTGTTTTCTATGGGGTTCAAACAGTGAGCTAGCTCAGAACAAAAGAATTGTGCATCCTTCACACACGGGCCATATCTAGTTCAACTGTGCTAAGGAAACTGACAAGAACAGTAGCTCCTCTTCAGTCCAATACACTGTACTTGCTGGGAACAGACTCCAGTGCTATTTGCCCTGTGTATGACAATGGGAGCGCAAGTGTGACTCTTCTTACCAGAAAACAACTCTTGCTCGTAGGACCAGAAACTACATGTGATTCAACTCCATTTAGGACTGGGAAACAAACGCTAGCTAGCCTTACCAGAAACACACTCTGCTTTGAGAAAAGAGCACTCTTCTACTCTACTGTGTTTCCTATGGGGTCCAAACAGAGAACTTGCTCAGAACAAAAGAACTGTCCTTCCTACACCCGGGCCATATCTAGTTCAACTCTGCTTAGGAAACTGACAAGAGAAGTAGCTCCTCTTCAGTCCAGTACACTGTACTTGCTGGGAACAGATGTGCGGGCTATTTGCAATGTGTATGGCAATGGGAGCTCAATAGTGACTTTCCTTACCAGAAAGCAACTCTTGCTCATAGAACCAAAAACTGCATGTGATTCAACTCCATTTAGGACTGGGAAACAAACGCTAGCTCGCCTTACAAGTAGCACACTCTGCTTTTGAGGAAGGAGCACTCATCTACTCTACTGTGTTTCCTTTAGGGCCAGAATAGTGAGCTTGCTCAGAACAAAAGAACTGTGCTTCCTACACACACGGCCATATCTAGTTCAACTCTGCTTATGAAAATGACAAGAACAGTAGATCCTCCTCAGTCCAATACAGTGTACTTGCTGGGAACAGACGCCAGTGCTGTTTGCCCTGTGTATGACAATGGGAGCGCAATAGTGACTCTTCTTAGTAGAAAACAACTCTTGCTCGTAGGACCAGAAACTCCATGGGATTCAACTCCATTTAGGACTGGGAAACAAACTCTAGCTCGCCTTACAAGAAACACGTTCTGCTTTTGAAAAAAGAGCACTCTTCTACTCTACTGTTTTTCCTATAGGGCCAGAACAGTGAGCTTGCTAGAACAATAGAACTGTGCTTCCTACACACACAGGCCATATCTAGTTCAACTCTGCTTAGGAAACTGACAAGAACAGTAGCTCCTCTTCAGTCCAATACACTGTACTTGCTGGAACAGACGCGAGGGCTATTTGCACTGTGTATGGCAAAGGGAGCACAATAGTGACTCTTCTTACCAGAAAACAACTCTTGCTCATAGGACCAAAAACTGCATTTGATTCAACTCCATTTAGGACTGAGAAACAAACGCTAGCTCACCTTACAAAAAACACACTGTGCTTTTGAGAAAAGAGCACTTTTCTACTCTACTTTGTTTCCCAGAGGGCCAGAACAGTGAGCTTGCTCAGAACAAAAGAACTGTGCTTCCTACACTTACGGGCCATATCTAGTTCAACTCTGCTTAGGAACCTGCCAAGAACAGTAGATCCTCTTCAGTCAAATACACTTTACTTGCTGTGAACAGATGCGAGTGCTATTTGCACTGTGTATGGCAATGGGAGCGCAAAAGTGACTTTCCTTACCAGAAAACAACTCTTGCTTTTAGGACCAGAAATGCATGTGACTCAACTCCATTTAAGACTGGGAAATAAACGCTAGCTCGCCTTACAAGAAACACGCTCTGCTTTTGAGAACAGAGCAATATTCTACTCTACTGGGTTTCCTATGCGTTCCAAACAGTGAGCTTGCTCAGAGCAAAAGAACTGTGCTTCCTACACACACGGGTCATATCTAGTTCAACTCTGCTTAGGAAACTCACAAGAACAGTAGCTCCTCCTCAGTCCAATACACTGTACTTGCTGGGAACAGACTCGAGTGCTCTTTGCACTGTGTATGGCAATGGGAACGCAATAGTGACTTTCCTTACCAGAAAACAACTCTTGCTCGTAGGACCTGAAACTGCATGTGATTCAAGTGCATTTAGGACTGGGAAACAAACGCTAGCTCGCCTTACAAGAAACACACTCTGCTTTTGAGGAAAGAGCACTCTTCTACTCTACTGTGTTTCCTATAGGGCCAGAACAGTGAGCTTGCTGACTAGAAAAGAACTGTGCTTCCTACACACATGGGCCATATCTAGTTCAACTCTGCTTAGGAACCTGACAAGAACAGTAGATCCTCTTCAGTCCAATACACTGTACATGCTAGGAACAGACGCCAGTGCTATTTGCCCAGTGTATGACAATTGGAGCGCAAAAGTGACTCTTATTACCAGAAAACAACTCTTGATCATAGGACCAGAAACTGCATGTGATTCAACTCCATTTAGGACTGGGAAACAAATGCTAGCTCACCTTACAAGAAACACACTCTGCTTTTGAGAAAAGAGCACTCTTCTACTCTACTGTGTTTCCTATGGGGTTCGAACAGTGAGCTTGCTCAGAACAAAAGAACTGTGCTTCCTATACACACGGGCCATATCTAGTTCAACTCTGCTTAGGAAACTGACAAGAACAGTAGCTCCTCTTCAGTCCAATACACTGAACATGCTGGCAACAGATGCCAGTGCTATTTGCCCTGTGCATGTCAATGGGAGCGCAATAGTGACTCTTCTTTCCAGAAAACAACACTTGTTTGTAGGACCAGAAACTGCATGTGATTCACTCCATTTAGGACTGGGAAACAAACGGTATCTCGCCTTACAAGAAACACACTCTGCTTTTGAGAAAAGAGCACTCTTTTACTCTACTGTGTTTCCTATGGGGTCCGAACAGTGAGCTTGCTCAGAACAAAAGAACTGTGCTTCCTACACACACGGGCCATATCTAGTTCAACTCTGCTTAGGAAACTGACAAGAACAGTAGATCCTCTTCAGTCCAATACACTGTACATGCTGGGAACCGACGCCAGTGATATTTGCCCTGTGTAAGACAATGGGAGCGCAATAGTGACACTTCTTACCAGAAAACAACTCTTGCTCATGGTACCAGAAACTGCATGGAATTCAATTCCATTTAGGACTGGGAAACAAACGCTAGTTCTCCTTACAAGAAACACACTCTACTTTTGAGAAAAGAGCACTCTTCTACTCTACTGTGTTTCCTATGGGGTCCTAAAAGTGAGCTTGCTCAGAACAAAAGAACTGTGCTTCCTACACACATGGGCCATATCTAATTCAACTCTGCTTAGGAAACTGACAAGAACAGTAGCTCCTCTTCAATCCAATACACTGTACATGCTAGGAACAGACGCCAGTGCTATTTGCCCTGTGTATGACAATGGGAGCACAATAGTGACTCTTATTACCAGAAAACAACTCTTGCTCGTAGGACCAGAAACTGCATGGGATTCAACTCCATTTAGGACTGGGAAACAAATGCTCTTTCGCATTACAAGAAACACACTCTGCTTTTGAGAAAAGAGCACTCTTCTACTCTAGTGTTTTTCCTATGGGGTCCGAACAGTGAGCTTGCTCACAACAAAAGAACTGTGCTTCCTACACACATGGGCCATATCTAGTTCAACTCTGCTTAGGAAACTGACAAGAACAGTAGCTCCTCTTCAGTCAAATACACTGTACTTGCTGCGAAGAGACGCGAGTGCTATTTGCACTGTGTATGACAATGGGAGCACAATAGTGACTCTTCTTACCAGAAAACAACTCTTGCTCATAGGAATTGAAACTGCATGTGATTCAACTCCATTTAGGACTGGGGAACAAACACTGGCTTGCCTTACAAGAAACATACTCTGCTTTTGAGAAAAGAGCACTCTTCTACTCTACTGTGTTTCCTATAGGGCCAGAACAGTGAGCTTGCTCAGAACAAAAGAACTGTGCTTCCTACACACACGGGCCATATCTAGTTCAACTCTGCTTAGGAAACTGAGAAGAACAGTAGCTCCTCTTCAGTCCAATACACTGTACTTGCTGGGAACAGACGCATGTGCTATTTGCACTGTGTATGGCAATGGGAGCACAATAGTGACTTTCCTTAGCAGAAAACAACTCTTGCTTGTAGGACCAGAAACCGCATGTGATTCAACTCCATTTAGGACTGGGAAACAAACGCTAGCTCGCCTTACAAGAAACACACTGCTTTAGAGAAAAGAGCACTCTTCTACTCTACTGTGTTTCCTATGGGGTCCAAACAGTGAGCTGGCTCAGAACAAAAGAACTGTGCTTCCTACACACACGGACCATATGTAGTTCAACTCTGCTTAGGAAACTGACAAGAACAGTAGCTCCTTCAGTCCAATACACTGTACTTGCTGGGAACAGACGCGAGTGCTATTTACACTGTGTATGGCAATTGGAGCACAATAGTGACTCGTCTTACCAGAAAACAACTCTTGCTCATAGAACAAAAAATTGCATGTGACTCAACTCCATTTAGGACTGGGAAACAAACTCTAGCTCGCTTTACAAGAAACACACTCTGCTTTTGAGAAAAGAGCACTCTTCTACTCTACTGTGTTTCCTATAGGGCCAGAACAGTGAGCTTGCTCAGAAAAAAAGAACTGTGCTTCTTACACACAGGGGCCATATGTAGTTCAACTCTTCTTAGGAAACTGACAAGAACAGTAGCTCCTCTTCAGTCCAATACACTGTACTTGCTGGGAAGATACGGGAGGGCTATTTGCACTGTGTATGGCAATGGGAGCACAATAGTGACTTTCCTTACCAGAAAACAACTCTTGCTCATAGGACCAGAAACTGCATGTGATTCCACTCCATTTAGGAATGGGAAACAAACGCTAGCTCGCCTTAAAAGAAACACACTCTGCTTTTGAGAAAAAAGCACTCTTCTATTCTACTGTGTTTCCTATGGGGTCCGAACAGTGAGCTTGCTCAGAACAAAAGAACTGTGCTTTCTACACACATGGCCATATCTAGTTCAATTCTGCATAGGAACCTTACAAGAACAGTAGATCCTCTTCAGTCCAATACACTGTACTTCCTGGGATCAGATGCCAGTGGTATTTGCCCTGTGTATGACAATGGGAGCACAATAGTGACTCTTCTTACCAGAAAACAACTCTTGCTCGTAGGACCAGAAACTGCATGGGATTCAACTCCATTTAGGACTGGGAAAAAAACACTAGCTCGCCAGACAAGAAACACACTCTGCTTTTGAGAAAAGAGCAATCTTCTACTCTACTGTGTTTCCTATAAGGCCAGAACAGTGAACTTGCTCAGAACAAAAGAACTGTGCATCCTACACACGGGCCATAACTAGTTCAACTCTGCTTAGGAAACTGACAAGAACAGTAGCTCCTCTTCAGTCCAATACACTGTACTTGCTGGGAACAGACACGAGTGCTATTTGCACTGTGTATGGCATTTGGAGCACAATAGTGACTCTTCTTACCAGAAAACAACTCTTGCTCGTAGGACCAAAAACTGTCTGTGATTCAACTCCATTTAGGACTGTTAAACAAACGCGAGCTCGCCTTACAAGAAACACACTCTGCTTTAGAGAAAAGAGCACTCTTCTACTCTACTGTGTTTCCTGAAGGACCAGAAAAGTGAGCTTGCTCAGAACATAATAACTGTGCTTCCTACACACACGGCCATATCTAGTTTAAGTATGCTAAGGAACCTGACAAGAACAGTAGATCCTCTTCAGTTCAATACACTGTACTTGCTGGGAACAGACGCCAGTGCTATTTGTCCTGTGTATGGCAATGGCAGCAATAGTGACTCTTCTTACCATAAAACAACTCTTGCTCGTAGGACCAGAAACTGCATGTGATTCATCTCCATTTAGGACTGGGAAACAAACACTAGTTAGCCTTACAAGAAACAAACTCTGCATTAGAGAAAAGAGCACTCCTCTACTCTACTGTGTTTCCTATAGGGCCAGAACAGTGAACTTGCTCAGAACATAAGAACTGTGCTTCCTACACACACGGGCCATAACTTCTTCAACTCTGCTTAGGAAACTGACAAGAACAGTAGCTCCTCTTCAGTCTGATACACTGTACTTGCTGGGAACAGACGCGAGTGCTATTTGCACTGTGTATGGCAATTGGAGCACAATAGTGACTCGTCTTACCACAAAACAACTCTTGCTCGTAGGACCAAAAACTGCATGTGACTCAACTCCATTTAGGACTGGGAAACAAACTCTAGCTCACCTTACAAGAAACACACTCTGCTTTTGAGAAAAGAGCACTCTTCTACTCTACTGTGTTTCCTATAGGGCCAGAACAGTTAGCTTGCTCAGAACAAATGAACTGTGCTTCCTAGACACACGGGCCATATCTAGTTCAACTCTGCTTAGGAAACTGACAAGAACAGTAGCTCCTCTTCAGTCCAATACACTGTACTTGCTGGGAACAGACGCATGTGCTATTTGCACTGTGTATGGCAATAGGAGCACAATAGTGACTTTCCTTACCAGAAAACAACTCTTGGTCGTAGGACCAGAAACTGCATGTGATTCAACTCCATTTAGAACTGGGAAACAAACGCTAGCTCACCTTACAAGAAACACACTGCTTTAGAGAAAAGAGCACTCTTCTATTCTACTGTGTTTCCTATGGGGTCCAAAGAGTGTGCTTGCTCAGAACAAAAGAACTGAGGTTCCTACACATACGGGCCATATCTAGTTCAACTCTGCTTAGGAAACTGACAAGAACAGTAGCTCCTCTTCAGTCCAATACACTTTACTTGCAGGGAACAGACGCGAGTGCTATTTGCACTGTGTATGGCAATTGGAGCACAACAGTGACTCATCTTACCAGAAAACAACTCTTGCTCGTAGGACAAAAAACTGCATGTGACTCAACTCCATTTAGGACTGGGAAACAAACGCTAGCTCGCCTTACAAGAAACACACTCTGCTTTTGAGAAAAGAGCACTCTTCTACTCTACCGTGTTTCCTAAGGAGTCCGAACACTGAACTTGCTCAGAACAAAAGAACTGTGCTTCCTACACACACGGCCATATCTAGTTCAATTCTGCTTAGGAACCAGACAAGAACAGTAGATCCTCTTCAGTCCAATACAATGTAATTGCTGGGAACAGACGCCGTGCTATTTGTCCTGTGTATGGCAATGGCAGCGCAAAAGTGACTCTTCTTACCATAAAACAACTCTTGCTCGTAGGACTAGAAACTGCATGTGATTCAACTCCATTTAGGACTGGAAAACAAATGCTAGCTCGCCTTAAAAGAAACACACTCTGCTTTAGAGAAAAGAGCACTCTTCTACTCTACTGTGTTTCCTATATGGCCAGAACAGTGAGCTGCTCAGAACAAAAGAACTGTGCTTCCTTCACATACGGCCATATTTAGTTCAATTCTGCTTAGAAAACTGAGAAGAACAGTAGCTCCTTTTCAGTCCAATACACTGTACTTGCTGGGAACAGATGGGAGGGCTATTTGCACTGTGTATGGCAATGGGAGCGCAATAGTGACTTTCCTTACCAGAAACAACTCTTGCTCATAGGAACACAAACTGCATGTGATTCCACTCCATTTAGGAATGGGAAACAAAGGCTAGCTCGCCTTAAAAGAAACACACTCTGCTTTTGAGAAAAAAGCACTCTTCTACTCTACTGTGTTTCCTATGGGTTCCGAACAGTGAGCTTGCTCATAACAAAAAAACTGTGCTTCCTACACACACGGCCATATCTAGTTCAAGTCTGCTTAGGAACCTGACAAGAACAATAGATCCTCTTCAGCCCAATACACTGTACTTGCTGCGAACAGACGCCAGTGCTATTTGTCCTGTGTATGGCAATGGCAGCGCAATAGTGACTCTTTTTACCAGAAAACAACTCTTGCTCGTAGTACCAGAAACTGCATGGGATTCAACTCCATTTAGGACTGCGAAACAAATGCTAGCTCGCCTTACAAGTAACACACTCTGCTTTATCGAAAAGAGCACTCTTCTGCTCTACTGTGTTTCCTATGGGGTCCAAACAGTGAGCTTGCAAAGAACAAAAGAACTGTGCTTCCTACAAACATGGATCATATCTAGTTCAACTCTGCTTAGTAAACTGACAAGAACAGTAGCTCCTTTTCAGTCCAATACACTGTACTTGCGGGGAAGAGACGCGAGTGCTATTTGCACTGTGTATGGCAAGTAGAGCACAATAGTGACTCTTCTTACCAGAAAACAACTCTTGCTCGTAGGACCAGAAACTGCATGTGATTCAACTCCATTTAGGACTGGGAAGCAAATGCTAGCTCGCCTTACATGAAACACACTCTGCTTTTGAGAAAAGAGCACTCTTCTACTCTACTGTGTTTCCAATGGGGTCTAAACAGTGAGCTTGCTCAAAACAAAAGAACTGTGCTTCCTACACACACGGGCCATATCTAGTTCAACTCTGCTTAGGAAACTGACAAGAACAGTAGCTCCTCTTCAGTCCAATACACTGTACAAGCTGGGAACAGATGGGAGGGCTCTTTGCACTGTGTATGGCAATGGGAGCGCAATAGTGACTTTCCTTACCAGAAACAACTCTTGCTCGTAGGAACACAAACTGCATGTGATTCCACTCCATTTAGGAATGGAAACAAACGCTAGCTCGCCTTAAAAGAAACACACTCTGCTTTTGAGAAAAAAGCACTCTTCTACTCTACTGTGTTTCCTATGGGTTCCGAACAGTGAGCTTGCTCAGAACAAAAGAACTGTGCTTCCTACACACACGGGCCATATCTAGTTCAACTCTGCTTAGGAATCTGACAAGAACAGTAGCGCCTCTTCAGTCCAATACACTGTACTTGCTGGGAACAGATGGGAGGGCTATTTGCACTGTGTATGGCAATGGGAGCACAATAGTGACTTTCCTTACCAGAAAACAACTCTTGCTCGTAGGAACACAAACTGCATGTGATTCCACTCCATTTAGGAATGGGAAACAAACGCTAGCTCGCCTTAAAAGAAACACACTCTCCTCTTGAGAAAAAAGCACTCTTCTACTCTACTGTGTTTCCTATGGGGTCCGAAAAGTGAGCTTGCTCAGAAAAAAAAAAAATGTGCTTCCTACACACACGGCCATATCTAGTTCAAGTCTGCTTAGGAACCTGACAAGAACAGTAGATCCTCTTCAGCACAATACACTGTACTTGCTGCGAACAGATGCCAGTGCTATTTGTCCTGTGTATGGCAATGGCAGTGCAATAGTGACTCTTCTTACCATAAAACATCTCTTGCTCATAGTACCAGAAACTGCATGGGATTCAACTCAATTTAATACTAGGAAACAAACGCTAGCTCGCCTTACAAGAAACACACTCTGATTCTGAGAATAGAGCACTCTTCTACTCTACTGTGTTTCCTATGGGGTCCGAACAGTGAGCTTGCTCAGAACAAAAAAACTGTGCTTCCTACACACAAGGGCCATATCTAGTTCAACTCTGCTTCGGAAACTGATAAGAACAGTAGCTCCTTTTCAGTCCAATACACTGTACTTGCGGGGAAGAGACGCGAGTGCTATTTTCACTGTGTATGGCAATTAGAGCACAGTAGTGACTCGTCTTACCAGAAAACAACTCTTGCTCGTAGGACAAAAAACTGCATGTGACTCAACTCCATATAGGACTGGGAAACAAACGCTAGCTCGCCTTACAAGAAACACACTCTGCTTTTGAGAAAAGAGCACTCTTCTACTCTACTGTGTTTCCTATGTGTTCCGAACAGTGAGCTTGCTCAGAACAAAAAAACTGTGCTTCCTACACACACGGGCCATATCTAGTTCAAGTCTGCTTAGGAACCTGACAAGAACAATAGATCCTCTTCAGCCCAATACACTGTACTTGATGCGAACAGACGCCAGTGCTATTTGTCCTGGGTATGGCAATGGCAACGCAATAGTGACTCTTTTTACCAGAAAACAACTCTTGCTCGTAGTACCAGAAACTGCATGGGATTCAACTCCATTTAGGACTGCGAAACAAACGCTAGCTTGCCTTACAAGTAACACACTCTGCTTTTGAGAATAGAGCACTCTTCTGCTCTACTGTGTTTCCTATGGGGTCCAAACAGTGAGCTTGCAAAGAACAAAAGAACTGTGCTTCCTACAAACATGGATCATATCTACTTCAACTCTGCTTAGGAAACTGACAAGAAAAGTAGCTCCTCTTTAGTCCGATACACTGTACTTGCTGGGAACAGACGCGAGTGCTATTTGCACTGTGTATGGCAAGTAGAGCACAATAGTGACTCGTCTTACCAGAAAACAACTCTTGCTCGTAGGTCCAGAAACTGCATGTGATTCAACTCCATTTAGGACTGGGAAACAAATGCTAGCTCGCCTTACATGAAACACACTCTGCTTTTGAGAAAAGAGCACTCCTCTACTCTACTGTGTTTCCAATGGGGTCTAAACAGTGAGCTTGCTCAGAACAAAAGAACTGTGCTTCCTACACACACGGGCCATATCTAGTTCAACTCTGCTTAGGAAACTGACAAGAACAGTAGCTCCTCTTCAGTCCAATACACTGTACTTGCTCGGAACAGACGCGAGTGCTATTTGCACTGTGTATGGCAATTGGAGCACTATAGTGACTCGTCTTACCAGAAAACAACTCTTGCTCATAGGACAAAAAACTGCATGTGACTCAACTCCATTTAGGACTGGGAAACAAACGCTAGCTCGCCTTCCAAAAACACACTCTGCTTTTGAGAAAAGAGCACTCTTCTACTCTACTGTGTTTCCTATGTGTTCCGAACAGTGAGCTTGCTCAGAACAAAGAACTGTGCTTCCTACACACACGGGCCATATCTAGTTCAACTCTGCTTACGAAACTGACAAGAACAGTAGCTCCTCTTCAGTCTGATACACTGTACTTGCTGGGAACAGACGCATGTGCTATTTGCACTGTGTATGGCAATGGGAGCGCAATAGTGACTTTCCTTACCAGAAAACAACTCTTGCTCATAGGACCAGAAACTGCATGTGATTCCACTCCATTTAGGACTGGGAAACAAATGCTAGCTCGCCTTACAAGAAACACACTCTGCTTTAGAGAAAAGAGCACTCATCTACTCTACTATTTCCTATGTGTTCCGAACAGTGAGCTTGCTCAGAACAAAAAAACTGTGCTTCCTACAAACATTGCCACATCTAGTTCAAGTCTGCTTAGGAACCTGACAAGAACAGTAGATCCTCTTCAGTCCGATACACTGTACTTGCTGGGAACAGACGGGAGGGCTATTTGCACTGTGTATGGCAATGGGAGCGCAATAGTGACTTTCCTTACCAGAAAACAACTCTTGTTCATAGGACCAGAAACTGCATGTGATTCAACTCCATTTAATACTGGGAAACAAATGCTAGCTCGCTTTACATGAAACACACTCTGCTTTTGAGAAAAGAGCACTCTTCTACTCTACTGTGTTTCCTATGGGGTCCAAACAGTGATCTTGATCAGAACAAAAGAACTGTGCTTCCTACACACACGGGCCATATCTAGTTCAACTCTGCTTGGGAAACTGACAAGAACAGTAGCTCCTCTTCCGTCCAATACACTGTACTTGCTCGGAACAGCCGCGAGTGCTATTTGCACTGTGTATGGCAATTGGAGCACAATAGTGACTCGTCTTACCAGAAAACAACTATTGCTCGTAGGACAAATAACTGCATGTGACTCAACTCCATTTAGGACTGGGAAACAAACGCTAGCTCGCCTTCTAAAAACACACTCTGCTTTTGAGAAAAGAGCACTCTTCTACTCTACTGTGTTTCCTATGTGTTCCGAACAGTGAGCTTGCTCAGAACAAAAAAAACTGTGCTTCCTACACACACGGACATATCTAGTTCAAGTCTACTTAGGAAACTGACAAGAACAGTAGCTCCTATTCAGTCTGATACACTGTATTTGCTGGGAACAGACGCGAGTGCTATTTGCAATGTATATGGCATTTGGAGTGCAACAGTGACACTTCTTACCAGAAAACAACTCTTGCTCGTAGGACAAAAAACTGCATGTGACTCAACTCCATTTAGGACTGGGAAACCAATGCGAGTTCGCCTTCCAAAAATACACTCTGCTTTTGAGAAAAGAGCACTCTTCTACTCTACTGTATTTCCTATGGGGTCCAAACAGTGAGCTTGCTCAGAACAAAAGAACTGTGCTTCCTACACACACGGGCCATATCTAGTTCAACTCTGCTTAGGAAACTGACAAGAACAGTAGCTCCTCTTCAGTCCAATACACTGTACAAGCTGGGAACAGATGGGAGGGCTCTTTGCACTGTGTATGGCAATGGGAGCGCAATAGTGACTTTCCTTACCAGAAACAACTCTTGCTCGTAGGAACACAAACTGCATGTGATTCCACTCCATTTAGGAATGGAAACAAACGCTAGCTCGCCTTAAAAGAAACACACTCTGCTTTTGAGAAAAAAGCACTCTTCTACTCTACTGTGTTTCCTATGGGTTCCGAACAGTGAGCTTGCTCAGAACAAAAGAACTGTGCTTCCTACACACACGGGCCATATCTAGTTCAACTCTGCTTAGGAATCTGACAAGAACAGTAGCGCCTCTTCAGTCCAATACACTGTACTTGCTGGGAACAGATGGGAGGGCTATTTGCACTGTGTATGGCAATGGGAGCACAATAGTGACTTTCCTTACCAGAAAACAACTCTTGCTCGTAGGAACACAAACTGCATGTGATTCCACTCCATTTAGGAATGGGAAACAAACGCTAGCTCGCCTTAAAAGAAACACACTCTCCTCTTGAGAAAAAAGCACTCTTCTACTCTACTGTGTTTCCTATGGGGTCCGAAAAGTGAGCTTGCTCAGAAAAAAAAAAATGTGCTTCCTACACACACGGCCATATCTAGTTCAAGTCTGCTTAGGAACCTGACAAGAACAGTAGATCCTCTTCAGCACAATACACTGTACTTGCTGCGAACAGATGCCAGTGCTATTTGTCCTGTGTATGGCAATGGCAGTGCAATAGTGACTCTTCTTACCATAAAACATCTCTTGCTCATAGTACCAGAAACTGCATGGGATTCAACTCAATTTAATACTAGGAAACAAACGCTAGCTCGCCTTACAAGAAACACACTCTGATTCTGAGAATAGAGCACTCTTCTACTCTACTGTGTTTCCTATGGGGTCCGAACAGTGAGCTTGCTCAGAACAAAAAAACTGTGCTTCCTACACACAAGGGCCATATCTAGTTAAACTCTGCTTCGGAAACTGATAAGAACAGTAGCTCCTTTTCAGTCCAATACACTGTACTTGCGGGGAAGAGACGCGAGTGCTATTTTCACTGTGTATGGCAATTAGAGCACAGTAGTGACTCGTCTTACCAGAAAACAACTCTTGCTCGTAGGACAAAAAACTGCATGTGACTCAACTCCATATAGGACTGGGAAACAAACGCTAGCTCGCCTTACAAGAAACACACTCTGCTTTTGAGAAAAGAGCACTCTTCTACTCTACTGTGTTTCCTATGTAGTCCAAACACTGAACTTGCTCAGAACAAAAGAACTGTGCTTCCTACACACACGGCCATATCTAGTTCAATTCTGCTTAGGAACCTGACAAGAACAGTAGATCCTCTTCAGTCCAATACACTGTACTTGCTGGGAACAGACGCCAGTGGTATTTGTCCTGTGTATGGCAATTGCAGCGCAAAAGTGACTCTTCTTACCATAAAACAACTCTTGCTCGTAGGACTAGAAACTGCATGTGATTCAACTCCATTTAGGACTGGGAAACAAACGCTAGCTTGCCTTACAAGAAACACACTCTGCTTTAGAGAAAAGAGCACTCTTCTACTCTACTGTGTTTCCTATAGGGCCAGAACAGTGAGCTTGCTCAGAACAAAAGAGCTGTGCTTCCTACACACACGGGCCATATGTAGTTCAACTCTGCTTAGGAAACTGAGAAGAACAGTAGCTCCTCTTCTTTCCAATACACTGTACTTGCTGGGAAGAGATGGGAGGGCTATTTGTACTGTGTATGGCAATGGGAGCACAATAGTGACTTTCCTTACCAGAAAACAACTCTTGCTCGTAGGAACACAAACTGCATGTGATTCCACTCCATTAGGAATGGGAAACAAACGCTAGCTCGCCTTAAAAGAAACACACTCTGCTTTTGAGAAAAAAGCACTCTTCTACTCTATTGTGTTTCCTATGGGGTCCGAACAGTGAGCTTGCTCAGAAAAAAAAAAAACTGTGCTTCCTACACACACGGCCATATCTAGTTCAAGTCTGCTTAGGAACCTGACAAGAACAATAGATCCTCTTCAGCCCAATATACTGTACTTGCTGCGAACAGACGCCAGTGCTATTTGTCCTGTGTATGGCAATGGCAGCGCAATAGTGATTCTTTTTACCAGAAAACAACTCTTGCTCGTAGTACCAGAAACTGCATGGGATTCAACTCCATTTAGGACTGCGAAACAAACGCTAGCTCGCCTTACAAGTAACACACTCGGCTTTAGAGAAAAGAGCACTCTTCTGCTCTACTGTGTTTCCTATGGGGTCCAAACAGTGGGCTTGCAAAGAACAAAAGAACTGTGCTTCCTACAAACACGGATCATATCTAGTTCAACTCTGCTTAGGAAACTGTCAAGAACAGTAGCACCTATCCAGTCCAATACACTGTACTTTCTGGGAACAGACACGAGTGCTATTTGCACTGAGTATGGCAATGGGAGCGCAATGTGACTTTCCTTACCAGAAAAGAACTCTTGTTCGTAGGACCTGAAACTGCATGTGATTCAACTCCATTTAGGACTGGGAAACAAACGCTAGCTCGCCTTACAAGAAACACACTCTGCTTTTGAGAAAAGAGCACTTTTCTAGTCTACTGTGTTTCCTACAGGGCCAGAACAGTGAGCTTGCTCAGAACAAAAGAACTGTGCTTCCTACACATGGGCCATATCTAGTTCAACTCTGCTTAGGAACCTGACAAGAACAGTAGATCCTCTTCAGTCCAATACACTGTACTTGCTGGGAACAGACTCCAGTGCTATTTGTCCTGTGTATGCAATGGCAGCGCAATAGTGACTCTTCTTACCAGAAAACAACTCTTGCTCGTAGTACCAGAAACTGCATGTGATTCAACTCCATTTAGGCCTGGGAAACAAACTCTAGCTCGCTTTACAAGAAACACACTCTGCTTTTGAGAAAAGAGCACTCTTCTACTCTACTGTGTTTCCTATGGGTTCCGAACAGTGAGCTTGCTCAGAACAAAAAAACTGTGCTTCCTACACACACGGGCCATATCTAGTTCAAGTCTGCTTAGGAACCTGACAAGAACAATAGATCCTCTTCAGCCCAATACACTGTACTTGATGCGAACAGACGCCAGTGCTATTTGTCCTGGGTATGGCAATGGCAACGCAATAGTGACTCTTTTTACCAGAAAACAACTCTTGCTCGTAGTACCAGAAACTGCATGGGATTCAACTCCATTTAGGACTGCGAAACAAACGCTAGCTTGCCTTACAAGTAACACACTCTGCTTTTGAGAATAGAGCACTCTTCTGCTCTACTGTGTTTCCTATGGGGTCCAAACAGTGAGCTTGCAAAGAACAAAAGAACTGTGCTTCCTACAAACATGGATCATATCTACTTCAACTCTGCTTAGGAAACTGACAAGAAAAGTAGCTCCTCTTTAGTCCGATACACTGTACTTGCTGGGAACAGACGCGAGTGCTATTTGCACTGTGTATGGCAAGTAGAGCACAATAGTGACTCGTCTTACCAGAAAACAACTCTTGCTCGTAGGTCCAGAAACTGCATGTGATTCAACTCCATTTAGGACTGGGAAACAAATGCTAGCTCGCCTTACATGAAACACACTCTGCTTTTGAGAAAAGAGCACTCCTCTACTCTACTGTGTTTCCAATGGGGTCTAAACAGTGAGCTTGCTCAGAACAAAAGAACTGTGCTTCCTACACACACGGGCCATATCTAGTTCAACTCTGCTTAGGAAACTGACAAGAACAGTAGCTCCTCTTCAGTCCAATACACTGTACTTGCTCGGAACAGACGCGAGTGCTATTTGCACTGTGTATGGCAATTGGAGCACAATAGTGACTCGTCTTACCAGAAAACAACTCTTGCTCATAGGACAAAAAACTGCATGTGACTTAACTCCATTTAGGACTGGGAAACAAACGCTAGCTCGCCTTCCAAAAACACACTCTGCTTTTGAGAAAAGAGCACTCTTCTACTCTACTGTGTTTCCTATGTGTTCCGAACAGTGAGCTTGCTCAGAACAAAGAACTGTGCTTCCTACACACACGGGCCATATCTAGTTCAACTCTGCTTACGAAACTGACAAGAACAGTAGCTCCTCTTCAGTCTGATACACTGTACTTGCTGGGAACAGACGCATGTGCTATTTGCACTGTGTATGGCAATGGGAGCGCAATAGTGACTTTCCTTACCAGAAAACAACTCTTGCTCATAGGACCAGAAACTGCATGTGATTCCACTCCATTTAGGACTGGGAAACAAATGCTAGCTCGCCTTACAAGAAACACACTCTGCTTTAGAGAAAAGAGCACTCATCTACTCTACTATTTCCTATGTGTTCCGAACAGTGAGCTTGCTCAGAACAAAAAAACTGTGCTTCCTACAAACATTGCCACATCTAGTTCAAGTCTGCTTAGGAACCTGACAAGAACAGTAGATCCTCTTCAGTCCGATACACTGTACTTGCTGGGAACAGACGGGAGGGCTATTTGCACTGTGTATGGCAATGGGAGCGCAATAGTGACTTTCCTTACCAGAAAACAACTCTTGTTCATAGGACCAGAAACTGCATGTGATTCAACTCCATTTAATACTGGGAAACAAATGCTAGCTCGCTTTACATGAAACACACTCTGCTTTTGAGAAAAGAGCACTCTTCTACTCTACTGTGTTTCCTATGGGGTCCAAACAGTGATCTTGATCAGAACAAAAGAACTGTGCTTCCTACACACACGGGCCATATCTAGTTCAACTCTGCTTGGGAAACTGACAAGAACAGTAGCTCCTCTTCCGTCCAATACACGGTACTTGCTCGGAACAGCCGCGAGTGCTATTTGCACTGTGTATGGCAATTGGAGCACAATAGTGACTCGTCTTACCAGAAAACAACTATTGCTCGTAGGACAAATAACTGCATGTGACTCAACTCCATTTAGGACTGGGAAACAAACGCTAGCTTGCCTTCTAAAAACACACTCTGCTTTTGAGAAAAGAGCACTCTTCTACTCTACTGTGTTTCCTATGTGTTCCGAACAGTGAGCTTGCTCAGAACAAAAAAAACTGTGCTTCCTACACACACGGACATATCTAGTTCAAGTCTACTTAGGAAACTGACAAGAACAGTAGCTCCTATTCAGTCTGATACACTGTATTTGCTGGGAACAGACGCGAGTGCTATTTGCAATGTATATGGCATTTGGAGTGCAACAGTGACTCTTCTTACCAGAAAACAACTCTTGCTCGTAGGACAAAAAACTGCATGTGACTCAACTCCATTTAGGACTGGGAAACCAATGCGAGTTCGCCTTCCAAAAATACACTCTGCTTTTGAGAAAAGAGCACTCTTCTACTCTACTGTATTTCCTATGGGGTCCAAACAGTGAGCTTGCTCAGAACAAAAGAACTGTGCTTCCTACACACGGGCCAAATCTAGTTCAACTCTGCTTAGGAAACTGACAAGAACAGTAGCTCCTATTCAGTCCAATACACTGTACTTGCTGGGAACAGACGCGAGTGCTCTTTGCACTGTGTATTGCATTTGGAACGCAATAGTGTCTCTTCTTACCAGAAAACAACTCTTGCTGGTAGGACCAAAAACTGCCTGTGACTCAACTCCATTTAGGACTGGGAAACAAACGCGAGCTCGCCTTACAAGAAACACACTCTGCTTTAGAGAAAAGAGCACTCTTCTACTCTACTGTGTTCCCTATGGGGTCCGAACAGTGAGCTTGCTCAGAACAAAAAAACTGTGCTTCCTACACACAAGGCCATATCTAGTTGAAGTCTGATTAGGAACCTGACAAGAATGGTAGATCCTCTTTCGTCCAATACACTGTACTTGCTTGGAAAAGACACCAGTGCTATTTGTCCTGTGTATGGCAATGGCAGCGCAATAGTGACTCTTCTTATCAGAAAACATCTCTTGCTTGAAGGACCAGAAACTCCATGTGATTCAACTCCATTTAGGACTGGGAAACAAACGCTAGCTCGCCTTACAAGAAACACACTCTGCTTTTGAGAAAAGAGCACTTTTCTACTCTACTGTGTTTCCTATGGGGTCCAAAAAGTGAGCTTGCTCAGAACAAAAGAACTGTGCTTCCTACACACACGGACCATATCTATTTCAAGTCTGCTTAGGAAACTGACAAGAACAGTAGCTCCTATTCAGTCCGATACACTGTACTTGCTGGGAACAGACGCGAGTGCTATTTGCACTGTATATGGCATTTGGAGCGCAACAGTGACTCTTCTTACCAGAAAACAACTCTTGCTCGTCGGACCAGAAACTGCATGTGATTCCACTCCATTTAGGACTGGGAAACAAACGCTAGCTCGCCTTACAAGAAACACACTCTGCTTTTGAGAAAAGAGCACTCTTCTACTCTACTGTGTTTCCTATAGGGCCAGAAGAGTGAGCTTGTTCAGAACAAAAGAACTGTGCTTCCTAAACACACTGACCATATCTAGTTCAACTCTGGTTAGGAAACTGACAAGAACAGTAGCTCCACTTCAGTCTGATACACTGTATTTGCTGGGAACAGACGCGAGTGCTATTTGCACTGTGTATGGCAATGGGAGTTCAATAGTTACTTTCCTTAAAAGAAATCAACTCTTGCTCGTAGGAACAGAAACTGCATGGGATTCAACTCCATTTAGGACTGGGAAACAAACGCTAGCTCGCCTTAGAAGAAACACACTCTGCTTCTGACAAAAGAGCACAATTCTACTCTACTGTGTTTCATATGGGGTCTGAACAGTGAGCTTGCTCAGAACAAAAGAACTGTGCTTCCTACACACACCGACCATATCTAGTTCAACTCTGCTTAGGAAACTGACAAGAACAGTAGCTCCTCTTCAGTCCGATACACAGTATTTGCTGGGAACAGACGCGAGGGCTATTTGCACTGTGTATGTGAATGGGAGCTCAATAGTTACTTTCCTTACCAGAAAACAACTCTTGCTCGTAGGAACAGAAACTGCATGGACTTCAACTCCATTTAGGACTGGGAAACAAACGCTAGCTCGTCTTACAAGAAACACACTCTGCTTTTGAGAAAAGAGCACAATTCTACTCTACTGTGTTTCCTATGGCGTCCGAACAGAGAGCTTTCTCAGAACAAAAGAACTGTGTTTCCTTCACACACGGCCATGTCTAGTTCAATTCTGCTTAGGAACCTGACAAGAAGAGTAGATCCTCTTCAGTCCAATACACTATACTTGCTGGGAACAGACGCCAGTGCTATTTGTCCTGTGTATGGCAATGGCAGTGCAATAGTGACTCTTCTTACCATAAAACAACTCTTGCTCGTAGGACCAGAAACTGCATGTGATTCAACTCCATTTAGGACTGGGAAACAAACGCTAGCTCGCCTTACAAGAAACACAATCTGCTTTAGAGAAAAGAGCACTCTTCTACTCTACTGTGTTTCCTATAGGGCCAGAACAGTGAGCTTGCACAGAACAAAAGAACTGTGCTTGCTACACACGGGCCATATCTAGTTCAACTCTGCTTAGGAAACTGACAAGAACAGTAGCTCCTATTCAGTCCAATACACTGTACTTGCTGGGAACAGACGCCAGTGCTTTTTGCACTGTGTATTGCATTTGGAGCGCAATAGTGACTCTTCTTACCAGAAAACAACTCTTGCTCGTAGGACCAAAAACTGCCTGTGACTCAACTCCATTTAGGACTGGGAAACAAACGCGAGCTCGCCTTACAAGAAACACACTCTGCTTTAGAGAAAAGAGCACTCTTCTACTCTACTGTGTTCCCTATGGGGTCCGAACAGTGAGCTTGCTCAGAACAAAAAAACTGTGCTTCCTACACACACCGCCATATCTAGTTCAAGTCTGATTAGGAACCTGACAAGAACAGTAGATCCTCTTTCGTCCAATACACTGTACTTGCTTGAAAAAGACGCCAGTGCTATTTGTCCTGTGTATGGCAATGGCAGCGCAATAGTTACTCTTCTTACCAGAAAACAACTCTTGATTGTAGGACCAGAAACTCCATGTGATTCAACTCCATTTAGGACCGGGAAACAAACGCTAGCTCGCCTTACAAGAAACACACTCTGCTTTTGAGAAAAGAGCACTCTTCTACTCTATTGTGTTTCCAATGGGGTCTAAACAGTGAGCTTGCTCAGAACAAAAGAACTGTGCGTCCTACACACACGGGCCATATCTAGTTCAACTCTGCTTAGGAAACTGACAAGAACAGTAGCTCCTGTTCAGTCCAATACACTGTCCTTGCTCGGAACAGACGCGAGTGCTATTTGCACTGTGTATGTCAATTGGAGCACAATAGTGACTCGTCTTACCAGAAAACAACTCTTGCTCATAGGACAAAAAACTGCATGTGACTCAACTCCATTTAGGACTGGGAAACAAACGCTAGCTCGCCTTCCAAAAACACACTCTGCTTTTGGGAAAAGAGCACTCTTCTACTCTACTGTGTTTCCTATGTGTTCCGAACAGTGAGCTTTCTCAGAACAAAAAAAACTGTGCTTCCTACACACACGGCCATATCTAGTTCAAGTCAGCTTAGGAAACTGACAAGAAGAGTAGCTCCTATTCAGTCTGATACACTGTACTTGCTGGGAACAGACGCGAGTGCTATTTTCACTGTATATGGCATTTGGAGCGCAACAGTGACTCTTCTTACTAGAAAACAACTTTTGCTCCTAGGACAAAAAACTGCATGTGACTCAACTCCATTTAGGACTGGGAAACAAACGCGAGCTCGCCTTACAAGAAACACACTCTGCTTTTAAGAAAAGTGCACTCTTCTACTCTACTGTGTTTCCTATAGGGCCAGAACAGTGAGCATGCTCAGAACATAAGAACTGTGCTTCCTACACACACGGGCCATATCTAGTTCAACTCTGCTTATGAAACTGACAAGAACAGTAGCTCCTCTTCAGTCTGATACACTGTACTTGCTGGGAACATACGCATGTGCTATTTGCACTGTGTATGGCAATGGGAGCGCAATAGTGACTTTCCTTACCAGAAAACAACTCTTGCTCATAGGACCAGAAACTGCATGTGATTCCACTCCATTTAGGACTGGGAAACAAATGCTAGCTCGCCTTACAAGAAACACACTCTGCTTTAGAGAAAAGAGCACTCTTCTACTCTACTGTTTCCTATGTGTTCCGAACAGTGAGCTTGCTCAGAACAAAAAAATTGTGCTTCCTACAAACATTGCCACATCTAGTTCAAGTCTGCTTAGGAACCTGACAAGAACAGTAGATCCTCTTCAGTCCGATACACTGTACTTGCTGGGAACAGACGGGAGGGCTATTTGCACTGTGTATGGCAATGGGAGTGCAATAGTGACTTTCCTTACCAGAAAACAACTCTTGTTCGTAGGACCAGAAACTGCATGTGATTCAACTCCATTTAGGACTGGGAAACAAATGCTAGCTCGCCTTACATGAAACACACTCTGCTTTTGAGAAAAGAGCACTCTTCTACTCTACTGTGTTTCCTATGGGGTCCAAACAGTGATCTTGCTCAGAACAAAAGAACTGTGCTTCCTACACACACAGGCCATATCTAGTTCAACTCTGCTTAGGAAACTGAAAAGAACAGTAGCTCCTCTTCCGACCAATACACTGTACTTGCTCGGAACAGCCGCGATTGCTATTTGCACTGTGTATGGCAATTGGAGCACAATAGTGACTCGTCTTACCAGAAAACAACTCTTGCTCATAGGACAAAAAACTGCATGTGACTCAACTCCATTTAGGACTGGGAAACCAACGCGAGTTCGCCTTCCAAAAATACACTCTACTTTTGAGAAAAGAGCACTCTTCTACTCTACTGTGTTTCCTATGTGTTCCGAACAGTGAGCTTGCTCAGAACAAAAAAACTGTGCTTCCTACAAACATTGCCACATCTAGTTCAAGTCTGCTTAGGAACCTGACAAGAACAGTAGATCCTCTTCAGTCCAATACACTGTGCTCCTGGGAACAGACAACAGTACTATTTGTCCTGTGTATGGCAATGGCAGCGCAATAGTGACTCTTCTTACCATAAAACAACTCTTGCTCGTAGGACCAGAAACTGCATGTGATTCAACTCCATTTAGGACTGGGAAACAAACGCTAGCTCTCCTTACAAGAAAAACACTCTGCTTTTGAGAAAAGAGCACTCTTCTACTCTACTGTGTTTCCTATAGGGCCAGAACAGTGAGCTTGCTCAGAACAAAAGAACTGTGCTTCCTACACACACCGACCATATCTAGTTCAACTCTGCTTAGGAAACTGACAAGAACAGTATCTCCACTTCAGTCCGATACACTGTATTTGCTGGGAACAGACGTGAGGGCTATTTGCGCTGTGTATGGCAATGAGAGGTCAATAGTTACTTTCCTTACCAGAAAACAACTCTTGCTCGTAGGAACAGAAACTGCATGGGATTCAACTCCATTTAGGACTGGGAAACAAACGCTAGCTCGCCTTACAAGAAACACACTCTGCTTTTGAGAAAAGAGCACAATTCTACTCTACTGTGTTTCCTATGGGGTCCGAACAGTGAGCTTGCTCAGAACAAAAGAACTGTGCTTCCTACACACACCGACCATATCTAGTTCAACTCTGCTTAGGAAACTGAGAAGAACAGTAGCTCCTCTTCAGTCCGATACACTGTATTTGCTGGGAACAGACGCGAGTGCTATTTGCACTGTGTATGGCAATGGGAGCTCAATAGTTACTTTCCTTACCAGAAAACAACTCTTGCTCGTAGGAACTGAAACTGCATGGGATTCAACTCCATTTAGGACTGGGAAACAAACGCTAGCTTGCCTTACAAGAAACACACTCTGCTTTTGAGAAAAGAGCACAATTCTACTCTACTGTGTTTCCTAACGGGTCCGAACAGAGAGCTTGCTCAGAACAAAAGAACTGTGCTTCCTACACACACGGCCATATCTAGTTAAATTCTGCTTAGGAACCTGACAAGAACAGTAGATCCTCATCAGTCCAATACACTGTACTTGCTGGGAACAGACGCCCATGCTATTTGTCCTGTGTATGGCAATGGCAGCGCAATAGTGACTCTTCTTACCAGAAAACAACTCTTGCTCGTAGGACCAGAAACTGCATGTGATTCAACTCCATTTAGGACTGGGAAACAAACGCTAGCTCGCCTTACAAGAAACACACTCTGCTTTTGAGAAAAGAGCACTCTTCTACTCTATTGTGTTTCCTATAGGGCCAGAACAGTGAGCTTGCTCAGAACAAAAGAACTGTGCTTCCTACACACGGACCATATCTATATCAAGTCTGCTTAGGAAACTGACAAGAACAGTAGCTCCTCTTCAGTCCGATACACTGTACTTGCTGGGAACAGACGGGAGTGCTATTTGCACTGTGTATGGCAATGGGAGCGCAATAGTGACTTTCCTTACCAGAAAACAACTCTTGCTCGTAGGACCAGAAACTGCATGTGATTCAACTCCATATAGGACTGGGAAACAAACGCTAGTTCCCCTTACAAGAAACACACTCTGCTTTTGAGAAAAGAGCACTCTTCTACTCTACTGTGTTTCCTATCGGGCCAGAACAGTGAGCTTGCTCAGAAAAAAAGAACTGTTCTTCCTACATACACGGGCCATATCTAGTTCAACTCTGCTTAGGAAACTGACAAGAACTGTAGCTCCTCTTCAGTCCAATACACTGTACTTGCTCGGAACAGACGCGAGTGCTATTTGCACTGTGTATGGCAACTGGAGCACAATAGTGACTCGTCTTACCAGAAAACAACTCTTGATCGTAGGACAAAAAACTGCATGTGACTCAACTCCATTTAGGACTGGGAAACAAACGCTAGCTCGCCTTCCAAAAACACACTCTGCTTTTGAGAAAAGAGCACTCTTCTACTCTACTGTGTTTCTTATGTGTTCCGAACAGTGAGCATGCTCAAAACAAAAAAACTGTGCTTCCTACACACACGGACATATCTAGTTCAAGTTTGCTTAGGAAACTGACAAGAACAGTAGCTCCTATTCAGTCCGATACACTGTACTTGCTGGGAACAGACACGAGTGCTATTTGCACTGTATATGACATTTGGAGCACAACAGTGACTCTTCTTACCAGAAAACAACTCTTGCTCGTAGGAACAGAACCTGCATGGAATTCAACTCCATTTAGGACTGGGAAACAAACGCTAGCTCGCCTTACAAGAAACACACTCTGCTTTTGAGAAAAGAGCACAATTCTACTCTACTGTGTTTCCTATGGCGTCCGAACAGAGAGCTTTCTCAAAACAAAAGAACTTTGCTTCCTTCACACACGGCCATGTCTAGTTCAATTCTGCTTAGGAACCTGACAAGAACAGTAGATCCTCTTCAGTCCAATACACTATACTTGCTGGGAACAGACGCCAGTGCTATTTGTCCTGTGTATGGCAATGGCAGCGCAATAGTGACTCTTCTTACCATAAAACAACTCTTTCTCGTAGGACCAGAAACTGCATGTGATTCAACTCCATTTAAGACTGGGAAACAAACGCTAGCTCACCTTACAAGAAACACAATCTGCTTTAGAGAAAAGAGCACTCTTCTACTCTACTGTGTTTCCTATAGGGCCAGAACAGTGAGCTTGCACAGAACAAAAGAACTGTGCTTCCTACACACGGGCCATATCTAGTTCAACTCTGCTTAGGAAACTGACAAGAACAGTAGCTCCTATTCAGTCCAATACACTGTACTTGCTGGGAACAGACGCGAGTGCTATTTGCACTGTGTATTGCATTTGGAGCGCAATAGTGACTCTTCTTACCAGAAAACAACTCTTGCTCGTAGGACCAAAAACTGCCTGTGACTCAACTCCATTTAGGACTGGGAAACAAACGCGAGCTCGCCTTACAAGAAACACACTCTGCTTTAGAGAAAAGAGCACTCTTCTACTCTACTGTGTTCCCTATGGGGTCCGAACAGTGAGCTTGTTCAGAACAAAAAAACTGTGCTTCCTACACACAAGGCCATATCTAGTTCAAGTCTGATTAGGAACCTGACAAGAACAGTAGATCCTCTTTCGTCCAATACACTGTACTTGCTTGAAAAAGACGCCAGTGCTATTTGTCCTGTGTATGGCAATGGCAGCGCTATAGTTACTCTTCTTACCAGAAAACAACTCTTGATTGTAGGACCAGAAACTCCATGTGATTCAACTCCATTTAGGACCGGGAAACAAACGCTAGCTTGCCTTACAAGAAACACACTCTGCTTTTGAGAAAAGAGCACTCTTCTACTCTACTGTGTTTCCTATGGGTTCCAAACAGTGAGCTTGCTCAGAACAAAAGAACTGTGCTTCCTAAACACGCAAGCCATATCTAGTTCAACTCTGCTTAGGAAACTGACAAGAACAGTAGCTCCTCTTCAGTCCGATACACTGTACTTGCTGGGAACAGACGCGAGTGCTATTTGCACTGTGTATGGCAATTGGGACACAATAGTGACTCGTCTTACCAGAAAACAACTCTTGCTCGTAGGACAAAAAACTGCATGTGACTCAACTCCATTTAGTACTGGGAAACAAACACTAGCTCGTATTCCAAGAAACACACTCTGCTTTTGAGAAAAGAGCACTCTTCTACTCCACTGTCTTTCCTATGGGGTCCGAACAGTGAGCTTGCTCATAACAAAAAAACTGTGCTTCGAACAAACACGGCCATATCTAGTTCAAGTCTGCTTAGGAACCTGACAAGAACAGTAGATCCTCTTCAATCCGATACACTGTACTTGCTGGGAACAGACACATGTGCTATTTGCACTGTGTATGGCAATGGGAGCGCAATATTGACTTTCCTTACCAGAAAACAACTCTTGCTCGTAGGAACTGAAACTGCATGGGATTCAACTCCATTTAGGACTGGGAAACAAACGCTAGCTTGCCTTACAAGAAACACACTCTGCTTTTGAGAAAAGAGCACAATTCTACTCTACTGTGTTTCCAAACGGGTCCGAACAGAGAGCTTGCTCAGAACAAAAGAACTGTGCTTCCTACACACACGGCCATATCTAGTTCAATTCTGCTTAGGAACCTGACAAGAACAGTAGATCCTCTTCAGTCCAATACACTGTACTTGCTGGCAACAGACGCCCATGCTATTTGTCCTGTGTATGGCAATGGCAGCGCAATAGTGACTCTTCTTACCAGAAAACAACTCTTGCTCATAGGACCAGAAACTGCATGTGATTCAACTCCATTTAGGACTGGGAAACAAACGCTAGCTCGCCTTACAAGAAACACACTCTGCTTTTGAGAAAAGAGCACTCTTCTACTCTACTGTGTTTCCTATAGGGCCAGAACAGTGAGCTTGCTCAGAACAAAAGAACTGTGCTTCCTACAGACGGACCATATCTATATCAAGTCTGCTTAGGAAACTGACAAGAACAGTAGCTCCTCTTCAGTCCGATACACTGTACTTGCTGGGAACAGACGGGAGTGCTATTTGCACTGTGTATGGCAATGGGAGCGCAATAGTGACTTTCCTTACCAGAAAACAACTCTTGCTCGTAGGACCAGAAACTGCATGTGATTCAACTCCATATAGGACTGGGAAACAAACGCTAGCTCCCCTTACAAGAAACGCATTCTGCTTTTGAGAAAAGAGCACTCTTCTACTCTACTGTGTTTCCTATCGGGCCAGAACAGTGAGCTTGCTCAGAAAAAAAGAACTGTGCTTCCTACATACACGGGCCATATCTAGTTCAACTCTGCTTAGGAAACTGACAAGAACAGTAGCTCCTCTTCAGTCCAATACACTGTACTTGCTCGGAACAGACGCGAGTGCTATTTGCACTGTGTATGGCAATTGGAGCACAATAGTGACTCGTCTTACCAGAAAACAACACTTGATCGTAGGACAAAAAACTGCATGTGACTCAACTCCATTTAGGACTGGGAAACAAACGCTAGCTCGCCTTCCAAAAACACACTCTGCTTTTGAGAAAAGAGCACTCTTCTACTCTACTGTGTTTCTTATGTGTTCCGAACAGTGAGCATGCTCAAAACAAAAAAACTGTGCTTCCTACACACACGGCGATATCTAGTTCAATTTTGCTTAGGAAACTGACAAGAACAGTAGCTCCTATTCAGTCCGATACACTGTACTTGCTGGGAACAGACGCGAGTGCTATTTGCACTGTATATGACATTTGGAGCGCAACAGTGACTCTTCTTACCAGAAAACAACTCTTGCTCGTCGGACCAGAAACTGCATGTGACTCAACTCCATATAGGACTGGGAAACAAACGCTAGATCTCCTTACAAGAAACACAATCTGCTTTTGAGAAAAGAGCACTCTACTACTCTACTGTGTTTCCTATAGGGCCAGAACAGTGAGCTTGCTCAGAACAAAAAAACTGTGCTTCCTACACACACGGCCATATCTAGTTCAACTCTGCTTAGGAACCTGACAAGAACAGTAGATCCTCTTCAGTCCAATACACTGTACATGCTGGGAACACACGCGTGTGCTATTTGCCCTGTGTATGACAATGGGAGCACAATAGTGACTCTTCTTACCAGAAAACAACTCTTGCTCGTAGGACCAGAAACTGCATGTGATTCAACTCCACTTAGGACTGGGAAACAAACACTAACTCTGCTTACAAGAAACACACTCTGATTTAGAGAAAAAAGCACTCTTCTACTCTACTGTGTTTCCTAAGAGGTCCGAACAGTGAACTTGCTCAGAACAAAAGAACTGTGCTTCCTACACACACGGCCATATCTAGTTCAATTCTGCTTAGGAACCTGACAAGAACAGTAGATCTTCTTCAGTCCTATACACTGTACTGCTGGGAACAGACAACAGTGCTATTAGTCCTGTGTATGGCAATGGCAGCGCAATAGTGACTCTTCTTACCATAAAAAAACTCTTGCTCCTAGGACCAGAAACTACATGTGATTCAACTCCATTTAGGACTGGGAAACAAACGCTAGCTCGCCTTACAAGAAACACACTCTGCTTTAGAGAAAAGAGCACTCTTCTACTCTACTGTGTTTCCTATAGGGCCAGAACAGTGAGCTTGCTCAGAAGAAAGAACTGTGCTTCCTACACTCGGGCCATATCTAGTTCAACTCTGCTTAGGAAACTGACAAGAACAGTAGCTCCTATTCAGTCCGATACACTGTACTTCCTGGGAACAGACGGGAGTGCTATTTGCACTGTGTATGGCTATTGGAGCACAATAGTGACTCGTCTTACCAGAAAACAACTCTTGCTCGTAGGAAAAAAACTGCATGTGACTCAACTCCATTTAGGACTGGGAAACAAACGCTAGCTCGCCTTCCAAGAAACACACTCTGCTTTTGAGAAAAGAGCACTCTTCTACTCTACTGTGTTTCCTATGTGTTCCGAACAGTGAGCTTGCTCAGAACAAAAAAACTGTGCTTCCTACAAACATTGCCACATCTAGTTCAAGTCTGCTTAGGAACCTGACAAGAACAGTAGATCCTCTTCAGTCCAATACACTGTGCTCCTGGGAACAGACAACAGTACTATTTGTCCTGTGTATGGCAATGGCAGCGCAATAGTGACTCTTCTTACCATAAAACAACTCTTGCTCGTAGGACCAGAAACTGCATGTGATTCAACTCCATTTAGGACTGGGAAACAAACGCTAGCTCTCCTTACAAGAAAAACACTCTGCTTTTGAGAAAAGAGCACTCTTCTACTCTACTGTGTTTCCTATAGGGCCAGAACAGTGAGCTTGCTCAGAACAAAAGAACTGTGCTTCCTACACACACCGACCATATCTAGTTCAACTCTGCTTAGGAAACTGACAAGAACAGTATCTCCACTTCAGTCCGATACACTGTATTTGCTGGGAACAGACGCGAGGGCTATTTGCGCTGAGTATGGCAATGAGAGGTCAATAGTTACTTTCCTTACCAGAAAACAACTCTTGCTCGTAGGAACAGAAACTGCATGGGATTCAACTCCATTTAGGACTGGGAAACAAACGCTAGCTCGCCTTACAAGAAACACACTCTGCTTTTGAGAAAAGAGCACAATTCTACTCCACTGTGTTTCCTATGGGGTCCGAACAGTGAGCTTGCTCAGAACAAAAGAACTGTGCTTCCTACACACACCAACCATATCTAGTTCAACTCTGCTTAGGAAAGTGAGAAGAACAGTAGCTCCTCTTCAGTCCGATACACTGTATTTGCTGGGAACAGACGCGAGTGCTATTTGCACTGTGTATGGCAATGGGAGCTCAATAGTTACTTTCCTTACCAGAAAACAACTCTTGCTCGTAGGAACTGAAACTGCATGGGATTCAACTCCATTTAGGACTGGGAAACGAACGCTAGCTTGCCTTACAAGAAACACACTCTGCTTTTGAGAAAAGAGCACAATTCTACTCTACTGTGTTTCCTAACGGGTCCGAACAGAGAGCTTGCTCAGAACAAAAGAACTGTGCTTCCTACACACACGGCCATATCTAGTTCAATTCTGCTTAGGAACCTGACAAGAACAGTAGATCCTCTTCAGTCCAATACACTGTACTTGCTGGGAACAGACGCCCATGCTATTTGTCCTGTGTATGGCAATGGCAGCGCAATAGTGACTCTTCTTACCAGAAAACAACTCTTGCTCGTAGGACCAGAAACTGCATGTGATTCAACTCCATTTAGGACTGGGAAAGAAACACTAGCTCGCCTTACAAGAAACACACTCTGCTTTTGAGAAAAGAGCACTCTTCTACTCTACTGTGTTTCCTATAGGGCCAGAACAGTGAGCTTGCTCAGAACAAAAGAACTGTGCTTCCTACACACGGACCATATGTATATCAAATCTGCTTAGGAAACTGACAAGAACAGTAGCTCCTCTTCAGTCCGATACACTGTACTTGCTGGGAACAGACGGGAGTGCTATTTGCACTGTGTATGGCAATGGGATCACAATAGTGACTTTCCTTACCAAAAAACAACTCTTGCTCGTAGGACCAGAAACTGCATGTGATTCAACTCCATATAGGACTGGGAAACAAACGCTAGCTCCCCTTACAAGAAACACAATCTGCTTTTGAGAAAAGAGCACTCCTCTACTCTACTGTGTTTCCAATGGGGTCTAAACAGTGAGCTTGCTCAGAACAAAAGAACTGTGCTTCCTACACACACGGGCCATATCTAGTTCAACTCTGCTTAGGAAACTGACAAGAACAGTAGCTCCTCTTCAGTCCAATACACTGTACTTGCTCGGAACAGACGCGAGTGCTATTTGCACTGTGTATGGCAATTGGAGCACAATAGTGACTCGTCTTACCAGAAAACAACTCTTGATCGTAGGACAAAAAACTGCATGTGACTCAACTCCATTTAGGACTGGGAAACAAACGCTAGCTCGCCTTCCAAAAACACACTCTGCTTTTGAGAAAAGAGCACTCTTTTACTCTACTGTGTTTCTTATGTGTTCCGAACAGTGAGCATGCTCAAAACAAAAAAACTGTGCTTCCTACACACACGGCCATATCTAGTTCAAGTGTGCTTAGGAAACTGACAAGAACAGTAGCTCCTATTCAGTCCAATACACTGTACATGCTGGGAACACACGCGTGTGCTATTTGCCCTGTGTATGACAATGGGAGCACAATAGTGACTCTTCTTACCAGAAAACAACTCTTGCTCGTAGGACCAGAAACTGCATGTGATTCAACTCCACTTAGGACTGGGAAACAAACACTAACTCTCCTTACAAGAAACACACTCTGATTTAGAGAAAAAAGCACTCTTCTACTCTACTGTTTCCTAAGAGGTCCGAACAGTGAACTTGCTCAGAACAAAAGAACTGTGCTTCCTACACACACGGCCATATCTAGTTCAATTCTGCTTAGGAACCTGACAAGAACAGTAGATCTTCTTCAGTCCTATACACTGTACTGCTGGGAACAGACAACAGTGCTATTAGTCCTGTGTATGGCAATGGCAGCGCAATAGTGACTCTTCTTACCATAAAAAAACTCTTGCTCCTAGGACCAGAAACTGCATGTGATTCAACTCCATTTAAGACTGGGAAACAAACGCTAGCTCGCCTTACAAGAAACACACTCTGCTTTAGAGAAAAGAGCACTCTTCTACTCTACTGTGTTTCCTATAGGGCCAGAACAGTGAGCTTGCTCAGAAGAAAGAACTGTGCTTCCTACACTCGGGCCATATCTAGTTCAACTCTGCTTAGGAAACTGACAAGAACAGTAGCTCCTATTCAGTCCGATACACTGTACTTCCTGGGAACAGACGGGAGTGCTATTTGCACTGTGTATGGCTATTGGAGCACAATAGTGACTCGTCTTACCAGAAAACAACTCTTGCTCGTAGGACAAAAAACTGCATGTGACTCAACTCCATTTAGGACTGGTAAACAAACGCTAGCTCGCCTTCCAAGAAACACACTCTGCTTTCGAGAAAAGAGCACTCTTCTACTCTACTGTGTTTCCTATGGGTTCCGAAGAGTGAGCTTGCTGAGAACAAAAAAACTGTGCTTCCTACACACACGGCCATATCTAGTTCAAGTCTGCTTAGGAACCTGAAAAGAACAGTAGATCCTCTTCCATCCAATACACTGTACTTGCTGGGAAAAGACGCAAGTGTTATTTGTCCTGTGCATGGCAATGGCATCGCAATAGTGACTCTTCTTACCAGAAAACAACTCTTGCTTGCAGGACTAGAAAATGCATGTGATTCAACTCCATTTAGGACTGGGAAACAAACGCTAGCTCGCCCTACAAGAAACACACTCTGCTTTTAAGAAAAGAGTACTCTTCTACTCTACTGTGTTTCCTATGGGGTCCAAACAGTGAGCTTGCTCAGAACAAAAGAAATGTGCTTCCTACACACGCGGGACATATCTCATTCAACTCTGCTTAGGAAACTGACAAGAACAGTAGCTCCTCTTCAGTCCAATACACTGTACTTGCTGGGAACAGACGTGAGTGCTATTTGCACTGTGTATGGCAATGGGAGCGCAATAGTGACTTTCCTTACCAGAAAACAACTCTTGCTCGTAGGACCAGAAACTGCATGTGATTCAACTCCATATAGGACTGGGAAACAAACGCTGGCTCGCCTTACAAGAAACACAATCTGCTTTTGAGAAAAGAGCACTCTTCTACTCTACTGTGTTTCCTATAGGGCCAGAACAGTGAACTTGCTCAGAACAAAAGAACTGTGCTTCCTACACACACAGCCATATTTAGTTCAACTCTGCTTAGGAAACTGACAAGAACAGTAGCTCCTATTCAGTCCAATACACTGTAATTGCTGGGATCAGACGCGAGTTCTTTTTGCCCTGTGTATGGCAATTGAAGCACAATAGTAACTCGTCTTACCAGAAAACAACTCTTGCTCGTAGGACAAAAAACTGCATGTGACTCAACTCCATTTAGGACTGGGAAACAAATGCTAGCTCGCCTTCCAAAAACACATTCTGCTTTTGAGAAAGGGGCACTCTTCTACTCTACTGTGTTCCCTATGGGGTCCGAACAGTGAGCTTGCTCAGAACAAAAAAACTCTGCTTCCTACACACGGCAATATCTAGTTCAAGTCTGCTTAAGAACCTGACAAGAACAGTAGATCCTCTTCAGTCCAATACACTGTACTCCTGGGAACAGACAACAGTGCTCTTTGTCCTGTGTATGGCAATGGCAGCGCAATAGTGACTCTTCTTACCATAAAACAACTCTTGCTCGTAGGACCAGAAACTGCATATGATTCAACTCCATTTAGGACTGGGAAACAAACGCTAGCTCTCCTTACAAGAAACACACTCTGCTTTAGAGAAAAGAGCACTCTTCTACTCTACTGTGTTTTCTATAGGGCCAGAACAGTGAGCTTGCTCAGAACAAAAGAACTGTGCTTCCAACACACACCGAACATATCTAGTTCAACTCTGCTTAGGAAACTGACAAGAACAGTAGCTCCACTTCAGTCCGATACACTGTATTTGCTGGGAACAGACGCGAGTGCTATTTGCACTGTGTATGGCAATGGGAGCTCAATAGTTACTTTCCTTACAAGAAAACAACTCTTGCTCGTAGGAACAGAAACTGCATGGGATTCAACTCCATTTAGGACTGGGAAACAAACGCTAGCTCGCCTTACAAGAAACACACTCTGCTTTTGAGCAAAGAGCACAATTCTACTCTACTGTGTTTCCTATGGGGTCCGAAGAGTGAGCTTGCTCAGAACAAAAGAACTGTGCTTCCTACACACACGGCCATATCTAGTTCAATTCTGCTTAGGAACCTGACAAGAACAGTAGATCCTCTTCAGTCCAATACACTGTACTTGCTCGGAACAGACGCCAGTGCTATTTGTCCTGTGTATGGCAATGGCAGCGCAATAGTGACTCTTCTTACCATAAAACAACTCTTGTTCGTAGGACCAGAAACTGCATGTGATTCAACTCCATTTAGGACTGGGAACAAACACTAGCTAGCCTTACAAGAAACACACTCTGCTTTAGAGAAAAGAGCACTCTTCTACTCTACTGTGTTTCCTATAGGGCCAGAACAGTGAGCTTGCTCAGAACAAAAGAACTGTGCTTCCTACACACGGGCCAAATCTAATTCAACTCTGCTTAGGAAACTGACAAGAACAGTAGCTCCTATTCAGTCCAATACACTGTACTTGCTGGGAACAGACACGAGTGCCCTTTGCACTGTGTATTGCATTTGGAGCGCAATAGTGTCTCTTCTTACCAGAAAACAACTCTTGCTGGTAGGACCAAAAACTGCCTGTGACTCAACTCCATTTAGGACTGGGAAACAAACGCGAGCTCGCCTTACAAGAAACACACTCTGCTTTAGAGAAAAGAGCACTCTTCTACTCTACTGTGTTCCCTATGGGGTCCGAACAGTGAGCTTGCTCAGAACAAAAAAACTGTGCTTCCTACACACAAGGCCATATCTAGTTGAAGTCTGATTAGGAACCTGACAAGAACAGTAGATCCTCTTTCGTCCAATACACTGTACTTGTTTGGAAAAGACACCAGTGCTATTTGTCCTGTGTATGGCAATGGCAGCGCAATAGTGACTCTTCTTATCAGAAAACATCTCTTGCTTGAAGGACCAGAAACTCCATGTGATTCAACTCCATTTAGGACTGGGAAACAAACGCTAGCTCACCTTACAAGAAACACACTGTGCTTTTGAGAAAAGAGCACTCTTCTACTCTACTGTGTTTCCTATGGGGTCCAAACAGTGAGCTTGCTCAGAACAAAAGAACTGTGCTTCCTACACACACGGACCATATCTACTTCAAGTCTGCTTAGGAAACTAACAAGAACAGTAGCTCCTATTCAGTCTGATACACTGTACTTGCTGGGAACAGACGCGAGTGCTATTTGCACTGTATATGGCATTTGGAGCGCAACAGTGACTCTTCTTACCAGAAAACAACTCTTGCTTGTCGGACCAGAAACTGCTTGTGATTCCACTCCATTTAGGACTGGGAAACAAACGCTAGCTCGCCTTACAAGAAACACACTCTGCTTTAGAGAAAAGAGCACTCTTCTACTCTACTGTGTTTCCTATGGGGTCCAAACAGTGAGCTTGCTCAGAACAAAAGAACTGTGCTTTCTAAATCGCGAGCCATATCTAGTTCAACTCTGCTTAGGAAACTGACAAGAACAGTAGCTCCTCTTCAGTCCGATACACTGTACTTGCTGGGAACAGAGGCGAGTGCTATTTGCACTGTGTATGGCAATGGGAGCGCAATAGAGACTTTCCTTACCAAAAAACAACTCTTGCTCGTAGGACCAGAAACTGCATGTGATTCAACTCCATATAGGTCTGGGAAACAAATTATAGCTCGCCTTACAAGAAACACAATCTGCTTTTGAGAAAAGAGCACTCTTCTACTCTACTGTGTTTCCTATAGGGCCAGAACAGTGAGCTTGCTCAGAACAAAAGAACTGTGCTTCCTACACACACGGCCATATCTAGTTCAACTCGGCTTAGGAACCTGACAAGAACAGTAGATCCTCTTCAGTCCAGTACACTGTACATGCTGGGAACAGACGCGTGTGCTATTTGCCCTTTGTATGACAATGAGAGCACAATAGTGACTCTTCTTACCAGAAAACAACTCTTGCTCGTAGGACCAGAAACTGCATGTGATTCATCTTTATTTAGGAGTGGGAAACAAACACTAACTCGACTTACAAGAAACACAGTCTGATTTAGAGAAAAAGCACTCTTCTACTCTATTGTGTTTCCAAAGAGGTCCAAACAGTGAACTTGCTCAGAACAAAAGAACTGTGCTTTCTACACACACGGCCATATCTAGTTCAATTCTGCTTAGGAACCTGACAAGAACAGTAGATCCTCTTCAGTCCAATACACTGTACTGCTGGGAACAGACAACAGTGCTATTTGTCCTGTGTATGGCAATGGCAGCACAATAGTGACTCTTCTTACCATAAAACAACTCTTGCTCGTAGGACCAGAAACTGCATGTGATTCAACTCCATTTAGGACTGGGAAACAAACGCTAGCTCGCCTTACAAGAAACACACACTGCTTTAGAGAAAAGAGCACTCTTCTACTCTACTGTGTTTACTATAGGGCCAGAACAGTGAGCTTGCTCAGAACAAAAGAACTGTGCTTCCTACACTCGGGCCATATCTGGTTCAACTCTGCTTTGGAAACTGACAAGAACAGTAGCTCCTCTTCAGTCCGATACACTGTACTTCCTGGGAACAGACGGGAATGCTATTTGCACTGTGTATGGCTATTGGAGCACAATAGTGACTCGTCTTACCAGAAAACAACTCTTGCTCGTATGACAAAAAACTGCATGTGACGCAACTCCATTTAGGACTGGGAAACAAACGCTAGCTCGCCTTCCAAGAAACACACTCTGTTTTTGAGAAAAGAGCACTCTTCTACTCTACTGTGTTTCCTATGTGTTCCGAACAGTGAGCTTGCTCAGAACAAAAGAACTGTGCTTCCTACACACACGGTCATATCTAGTTCAACTCTGCTTAGGAAACTGAGAAGAACAGTAGCTCCTTTTCAGTCCAATACACTGTAATTGCTGGGAACAGACGCGAGTGCTATTTGCACTGTGTATGGCAATGGGATCACAATAGTGACTTTCCTTACCAAAAAACAACTCTTGCTCGTAGGACCAGAAACTGCATGTGATTCAACTCCATATAGGACTGGGAAACAAACACTAGCTCCCCTTACAAGAAACACAATCTGCTTTTGAGAAAAGAGCACTCCTCTACTCTACTGTGTTTCCAATGGGGTCTAAACAGTGAGCTTGCTCAGAACAAAAGAACTGTGCTTCCTACACACACGGGCCATATCTAGTTCAACTCTGCTTAGGAAACTGACAAGAACAGTAGCTCCTCTTCAGTCCAATACACTGTACTTGCTCGGAACAGACGCGAGTGCTATTTGCACTGTGTATGGCAATTGGAGCACAATAGTGACTCGTCTTACCAGAAAACAACTCTTGATCGTAGGACAAAAAACTGCATGTGACTCAACTCCATTTAGGACTGGGAAACAAACGCTAGCTCGCCTTCCAAAAACACACTCTGCTTTTGAGAAAAGAGCACTCTTTTACTCTACTGTGTTTCTTATGTGTTCCGAACAGTGAGCATGCTCAAAACAAAAAAACTGTGCTTCCTACACACACGGCCATATCTAGTTCAAGTGTGCTTAGGAAACTGACAAGAACAGTAGCTCCTATTCAGTCCAATACACTGTACATGCTGGGAACACACGCGTGTGCTATTTGCCCTGTGTATGACAATGGGAGCACAATAGTGACTCTTCTTACCAGAAAACAACTCTTGCTCGTAGGACCAGAAACTGCATGTGATTCAACTCCACTTAGGACTGGGAAACAAACACTAACTCTCCTTACAAGAAACACACTCTGATTTAGAGAAAAAAGCACTCTTCTACTCTACTGTTTCCTAAGAGGTCCGAACAGTGAACTTGCTCAGAACAAAAGAACTGTGCTTCCTACACACACGGCCATATCTAGTTCAATTCTGCTTAGGAACCTGACAAGAACAGTAGATCTTCTTCAGTCCTATACACTGTACTGCTGGGAACAGACAACAGTGCTATTAGTCCTGTGTATGGCAATGGCAGCGCAATAGTGACTCTTCTTACCATAAAAAAACTCTTGCTCCTAGGACCAGAAACTGCATGTGATTCAACTCCATTTAAGACTGGGAAACAAACGCTAGCTCGCCTTACAAGAAACACACTCTGCTTTAGAGAAAAGAGCACTCTTCTACTCTACTGTGTTTCCTATAGGGCCAGAACAGTGAGCTTGCTCAGAAGAAAGAACTGTGCTTCCTACACTCGGGCCATATCTAGTTCAACTCTGCTTAGGAAACTGACAAGAACAGTAGCTCCTATTCAGTCCGATACACTGTACTTCCTGGGAACAGACGGGAGTGCTATTTGCACTGTGTATGGCTATTGGAGCACAATAGTGACTCGTCTTACCAGAAAACAACTCTTGCTCGTAGGACAAAAAACTGCATGTGACTCAACTCCATTTAGGACTGGTAAACAAACGCTAGCTCGCCTTCCAAGAAACACACTCTGCTTTCGAGAAAAGAGCACTCTTCTACTCTACTGTGTTTCCTATGGGTTCCGAAGAGTGAGCTTGCTGAGAACAAAAAAACTGTGCTTCCTACACACACGGCCATATCTAGTTCAAGTCTGCTTAGGAACCTGAAAAGAACAGTAGATCCTCTTCCATCCAATACACTGTACTTGCTGGGAAAAGACGCAAGTGTTATTTGTCCTGTGCATGGCAATGGCATCGCAATAGTGACTCTTCTTACCAGAAAACAACTCTTGCTTGCAGGACTAGAAAATGCATGTGATTCAACTCCATTTAGGACTGGGAAACAAACGCTAGCTCGCCCTACAAGAAACACACTCTGCTTTTAAGAAAAGAGTACTCTTCTACTCTACTGTGTTTCCTATGGGGTCCAATCAGTGAGCTTGCTCAGAACAAAAGAAATGTGCTTCCTACACACGCGGGACATATCTCATTCAACTCTGCTTAGGAAACTGACAAGAACAGTAGCTCCTCTTCAGTCCAATACACTGTACTTGCTGGGAACAGACGTGAGTGCTATTTGTACTGTGTATGGCAATGGGAGCGCAATAGTGACTTTCCTTACCAGAAAACAACTCTTGCTCGTAGGACCAGAAACTGCATGTGATTCAACTCCATATAGGACTGGGAAACAAACGCTGGCTCGCCTTACAAGAAACACAATCTGCTTTTGAGAAAAGAGCACTCTTCTACTCTACTGTGTTTCCTATAGGGCCAGAACAGTGAACTTGCTCAGAACAAAAGAACTGTGCTTCCTACACACACAGCCATATTTAGTTCAACTCTGCTTAGGAAACTGACAAGAACAGTAGCTCCTATTCAGTCCAATACACTGTAATTGCTGGGATCAGACGCGAGTTCTTTTTGCACTGTGTATGGCAATTGAAGCACAATAGTAACTCGTCTTACCAGAAAACAACTCTTGCTCGTAGGACAAAAAACTGCATGTGACTCAACTCCATTTAGGACTGGGAAACAAATGCTAGCTCGCCTTCCAAAAACACATTCTGCTTTTGAGAAAGGGGCACTCTTCTACTCTACTGTGTTCCCTATGGGGTCCGAACAGTGAGCTTGCTCAGAACAAAAAAACTCTGCTTCCTACACACGGCAATATCTAGTTCAAGTCTGCTTAAGAACCTGACAAGAACAGTAGATCCTCTTCAGTCCAATACACTGTACTCCTGGGAACAGACAACAGTGCTCTTTGTCCTGTGTATGGCAATGGCAGCGCAATAGTGACTCTTCTTACCATAAAACAACTCTTGCTCGTAGGACCAGAAACTGCATATGATTCAACTCCATTTAGGACTGGGAAACAAACGCTAGCTCTCCTTACAAGAAACACACTCTGCTTTAGAGAAAAGAGCACTCTTCTACTCTACTGTGTTTTCTATAGGGCCAGAACAGTGAGCTTGCTCAGAACAAAAGAACTGTGCTTCCTACACACACCGAACATATCTAGTTCAACTCTGCTTAGGAAACTGACAAGAACAGTAGCTCCAATTCAGTCCGATACACTGTATTTGCTGGGAACAGACGCGAGTGCTATTTGCACTGTGTATGGCAATGGGAGCTCAATAGTTACTTTCCTTACAAGAAAACAACTCTTGCTCGTAGGAACAGAAACTGCATGGGATTCAACTCCATTTAGGACTGGGAAACAAACGCTAGCTCGCCTTACAAGAAACACACTCTGCTTTTGAGCAAAGAGCACAATTCTACTCTACTGTGTTTCCTATGGGGTCCGAAGAGTGAGCTTGCTCAGAACAAAAGAACTGTGCTTCCTACACACACGGCCATATCTAGTTCAATTCTGCTTAGGAACCTGACAAGAACAGTAGATCCTCTTCAGTCCAATACACTGTACTTGCTCGGAACAGACGCCAGTGCTATTTGTCCTGTGTATGGCAATGGCAGCGCAATAGTGACTCTTCTTACCATAAAACAACTCTTGTTCGTAGGACCAGAAACTGCATGTGATTCAACTCCATTTAGGACTGGGAAACAAACACTAGCTAGCCTTACAAGAAACACACTCTGCTTTAGAGAAAAGAGCACTCTTCTACTCTACTGTGTTTCCTATAGGGCCAGAACAGTGAGCTTGCTCAGAACAAAAGAACTGTGCTTCCTACACACGGGCCAAATCTAATTCAACTCTGCTTAGGAAACTGACAAGAACAGTAGCTCCTATTCAGTCCAATACACTGTACTTGCTGGGAACAGACACGAGTGCCCTTTGCACTGTGTATTGCATTTGGAGCGCAATAGTGTCTCTTCTTACCAGAAAACAACTCTTGCTGGTAGGACCAAAAACTGCCTGTGACTCAACTCCATTTAGGACTGGGAAACAAACGCGAGCTCGCCTTACAAGAAACACACTCTGCTTTAGAGAAAAGAGCACTCTTCTACTCTACTGTGTTCCCTATGGGGTCCGAACAGTGAGCTTGCTCAGAACAAAAAAACTGTGCTTCCTACACACAAGGCCATATCTAGTTGAAGTCTGATTAGGAACCTGACAAGAACAGTAGATCCTCTTTCGTCCAATACACTGTACTTGTTTGGAAAAGACACCAGTGCTATTTGTCCTGTGTATGGCAATGGCAGCGCAATAGTGACTCTTCTTATCAGAAAACATCTCTTGCTTGAAGGACCAGAAACTCCATGTGATTCAACTCCATTTAGGACTGGGAAACAAACGCTAGCTCACCTTACAAGAAACACACTCTGCTTTTGAGAAAAGAGCACTCTTCTACTCTACTGTGTTTCCTATGGGGTCCAAACAGTGAGCTTGCTCAGAACAAAAGAACTGTGCTTCCTACACACACGGACCATATCTACTTCAAGTCTGCTTAGGAAACTAACAAGAACAGTAGCTCCTATTCAGTCTGATACACTGTACTTGCTGGGAACAGACGCGAGTGCTATTTGCACTGTATATGGCATTTGGAGCGCAACAGTGACTCTTCTTACCAGAAAACAACTCTTGCTTGTCGGACCAGAAACTGCTTGTGATTCCACTCCATTTAGGACTGGGAAACAAACGCTAGCTCGCCTTACAAGAAACACACTCTGCTTTAGAGAAAAGAGCACTCTTCTACTCTACTGTGTTTCCTATGGGGTCCAAACAGTGAGCTTGCTCAGAACAAAAGAACTGTGCTTTCTAAATCGCGAGCCATATCTAGTTCAACTCTGCTTAGGAAACTGACAAGAACAGTAGCTCCTCTTCAGTCCGATACACTGTACTTGCTGGGAACAGAGGCGAGTGCTATTTGCACTGTGTATGGCAATGGGAGCGCAATAGAGACTTTCCTTACCAAAAAACAACTCTTGCTCGTAGGACCAGAAACTGCATGTGATTCAACTCCATATAGGTCTGGGAAACAAATTATAGCTCGCCTTACAAGAAACACAATCTGCTTTTGAGAAAAGAGCACTCTTCTACTCTACTGTGTTTCCTATAGGGCCAGAACAGTGAGCTTGCTCAGAACAAAAGAACTGTGCTTCCTACACACACGGCCATATCTAGTTCAACTCGGCTTAGGAACCTGACAAGAACAGTAGATCCTCTTCAGTCCAGTACACTGTACATGCTGGGAACAGACGCGTGTGCTATTTGCCCTTTGTATGACAATGAGAGCACAATAGTGACTCTTCTTACCAGAAAACAACTCTTGCTCGTAGGACCAGAAACTGCATGTGATTCATCTTTATTTAGGAGTGGGAAACAAACACTAACTCGACTTACAAGAAACACAGTCTGATTTAGAGAAAAAGCACTCTTCTACTCTATTGTGTTTCCAAAGAGGTCCAAACAGTGAACTTGCTCAGAACAAAAGAACTGTGCTTTCTACACACACGGCCATATCTAGTTCAATTCTGCTTAGGAACCTGACAAGAACAGTAGATCCTCTTCAGTCCAATACACTGTACTGCTGGGAACAGACAACAGTGCTATTTGTCCTGTGTATGGCAATGGCAGCACAATAGTGACTCTTCTTACCATAAAACAACTCTTGCTCGTAGGACCAGAAACTGCATGTGATTCAACTCCATTTAGGACTGGGAAACAAACGCTAGCTCGCCTTACAAGAAACACACACTGCTTTAGAGAAAAGAGCACTCTTCTACTCTACTGTGTTTACTATAGGGCCAGAACAGTGAGCTTGCTCAGAACAAAAGAACTGTGCTTCCTACACTCGGGCCATATCTGGTTCAACTCTGCTTTGGAAACTGACAAGAACAGTAGCTCCTCTTCAGTCCGATACACTGTACTTCCTGGGAACAGACGGGAATGCTATTTGCACTGTGTATGGCTATTGGAGCACAATAGTGACTCGTCTTACCAGAAAACAACTCTTGCTCGTATGACAAAAAACTGCATGTGACGCAACTCCATTTAGGACTGGGAAACAAACGCTAGCTCGCCTTCCAAGAAACACACTCTGTTTTTGAGAAAAGAGCACTCTTCTACTCTACTGTGTTTCCTATGTGTTCCGAACAGTGAGCTTGCTCAGAACAAAAGAACTGTGCTTCCTACACACACGGTCATATCTAGTTCAACTCTGCTTAGGAAACTGAGAAGAACAGTAGCTCCTTTTCAGTCCAATACACTGTAATTGCTGGGAACAGACGCGAGTGCTATTTGCACTGTGTATGGCAATGTGAGCGCAATAGTGACTTTCCTTACCAGAAAACAACTCTTGCTCGTAGGACCAGAAACTGCATGTGATTCAACTTTATTTAGGACTGGGAAACAAATGCTAGCTCGCCTTACATGAAACACACTCTGCTTTTGAGAAAAGAGCACTCTTCTACTCTACTGTGTTTCCTATGGGGTCCAAACAGTGAGCTTGGTCAGAACAAAAGAACTGTGCTTCCTACACACACGGGCCATATGTAGTTCAACTCTGCTTCGGAAACTGACAAGAACAGTAGCTCCTCTTCAGCCCAATACACTGTACTTGCTCGGAACAGACGCGAGTGCTATTTGCACTGTGTATGGAATATGGAGCACAATAGTGACTCGTCTTACAAGAGAACAACTCTTGCTTGTAGGACAAAAAACTGCATGTGTTTCCACTCCATTTAAGACTGGGAAACAAACGCTAGCTCACCTTAAAAGAAACACACTCTGCTTTAGAGAAAAGAGCACTCTTCTACTCTACTGTATTTCCTATGGGGTCCAAACAGTGAGCTTGCTCAGAACAAAAGAACTGTGCTTCCTACACATACAGGCCATATCTAGTTCAACTCTGCTTAGGAAACTGACAAGAACAGTAGCTCCTCTTCAGTCCAATACACTGTACTTGCTCGGAACAGACGCGAGTGCTATTTGCACTGTGAATGGCAATTGGAGCACAATAGTGACTCGTCTTACCAGAAAACATCTCTTGCTCGTAGGACAAAAAACTGCATGTGACTCAACTGTATTTAGGACTGGGAAACAAACGCTAGCTCGCCTTCCAAAAACACACTCTGCTTTTGAGAAAAGAGCACTCTTCTACTCTACTGTGTTTCCTATGTGTTCCGAACAGTGAGCTTGCTCAGAACAAAAAACTGTGCTTCATACACACACGGCCATATCTAGTTCAAGTCTGCTTAGGAAACTGACAAGAACAGTAGCTCCTATTCAGTCCAATACACTGTACTTGCTGGGAACAGAAGCGAGTGCTATTTGCACTGTATATGGCATTTGGAGCGCAACAGTGACTCTTCTTACCAGAAAACAACTCTTGCTCGTAGGACCAAAAACTGCATGTGACTCAACTCCATTTAGGACTGGGAAACAAACGCGAGCTCGCCTTACAAGAAACACACTCTGCTTTTAAGAAAAGTGCACTCTGAACAGTGAGCTTGCTCAGAACATAAGAACTGTGCTTCCTACACACACGGGCCATATCTAGTTCAACTCTGCTTAGGAAACTAACAAGAACAGTAGCTCCTCTTCAGTCTGATACACTGTACTTGCTGGGAACAGACGCATGTGCTATTTGCACTGTGTATGGCAATGGGAGCGCAATAGTGACTTTCCTTACCAGAAAACAACTCTTGCTCATAGGACCAGAATCTGCATGTGATTCCACTCCATTTAGGACTGCGAAACATACGCTAGCTCGCCTTAGAAGAAACACACTCTGCTTTAGAGAAAAGAGCACTCTTCTACTCTATTGTGTTTCCTATGGGGTCCAAACAGTGAGCTTGCTCAGAACAAAAGAACTGTGCTTCCTACACACACGGACCATATCTAGTTCAGCTCTGCTTAGGAAACTGACAAGAACAGTAGCTCCTTTTTGTCCAATACACTCTACTTGCTGTGAACAGATGCCAGTGCTATTTGTCCTGTGTAGGGCAATGGCAGCGCAATATTGACTCTTCTTACCAGAAAACAACTCTTGCTCGTAGGACCAGAAACTGCATGGGATTCAACTCCATTTAGGACTGGGAAACAAATGCTAGCTCGCCTTACAAGAAACACACTTTCCTTTTGAGAAAAGAGCACTCTTCTACTCTACTGAGTTTCCTATGGGGTCCAAACAGTGAGCTTGCTCAGAACAAAAGAACTGTGCTTCCTTCAAACACCGACCATATCTAGTTCAACTCTGCTTAGGAAACTGACAAGAACAGTAGCTCCTCTTCAGTCCTATACACTGTATTTGCTGGGAACAGATGCGAGTGCTATTTGCACTGTGTATGGCAATGGGAGCTCAATAGTTACTTTCCTTACCAGAAAACAACTCTTGCTCGTAGGACCAGAAACTGCATGTGATTCAACTCCATTTAGGACTGGGAAACAAACGCTAGCTCGCTTTACAAGAAACACACTCTGCTTTTGAGAAAAGAGCACTCTTCTACTCTACTCTGTTTCCTATGTGGTCCAAACAGTGAGCTTGCTCAGAACAAAAGAACTGTGCTTCCTACACACACGGCCATATCTAGTTCAATTCTGCTTAGGAACCTGACAAGAACAGTAGATCCTCTTCAGTCCAATACACTGTACTTGCTGGGAAAAAACGGCAGTGCTATTTGTCCTGTGTATGGCAATGGCAGCGCAATAGTGACTCTTCTTACCATAAAACAACTCTTGCTCGTAGGACCAGAAACTCCATGTGATTCAAATCCATTTAGGACTGGGAAACAAACGCTAGCTCGCCTTACAAGAAACACACTCTGCTTTAGAGAAAAGAGCACTCTGCTACTCTACTGTGTTTCCTATGGGGTCCAAACAGTGAGCTTGCTCAGAACAAAAGAACTGTGCTTCCTACACGGGAAATATCAAGCTCAACTCTGATTAGGAAACTGACAAGAACAGTAGCTCCTATTCAGTCCAATACACTATACTTGCTGGGAACAGATGCGAGAGCTATTTGCACTGTGTATGGCATTTGGAGGGCAATAGTGACTCTTCTTACCAGAAAACAACTCTTGCTCGTAGGACCAAAAACTGCCTGAGACTCAATTCCATTTAGGACTGGGAAACAAACGCGAGCTCGCCTTACAAGAAACACACTCAAAGCCGGGCGGTGGTGGCACACGCCTTTAATCCCAGCACTCGGGAGGCAGAGCCAGGTGGATCTCTGTGAGTTCGAGGCCAGCCTGGGCTACCAAGTGAGTTCCAGGAAAGGTGCAAAGCTACACAGAGAAACCCTGTCTCGAAAAAAACAAATAAAAAAAAAAGTTTTAAAGAAACACACTCTGCTTTAGAGAAAAGAGCACTCTTCTACTCTACTGTGTTTCCTATGGCGTCCGAACAGTGAGCTTGCTCAGAACCAAAAAACTGTGCTTCCTACACACACGGCCATATCTAGTTCAAATTTGCTTAGGAACCTGACAAGTACAGTAGATCCTCTTCCGTCCAATACACTGTACTTGCTGCGAAAAGATGCCAGTGCTATTTGTCCTGTGTATGGCAATGGCAGCGCAAAAGTGACTCTTCTTACCAGAAACAACTCTTGCTCCTAGGACCAAAAACTGCATGTGATTCAACTCCATTTAGGACTGGGAAACAAACTCTAGCTCGCCTTACAAGAAACACACTCTGCTTTAGAGAAAAGAGCACTCTTCTACTCTACTGTGTTTCCTGTAGGGCCAGAACAGTGAGCTTGCTCAGAACAAAAGAACTGTGCTTCCTACACACGGGCCATATCTAGTTCAACTCTGCTTAGGAAACTGACAAGAACAGTAGCTCCTCTTCAGTCAGATACACTGTAATTGCTGGGAACAGACGCGAGTGCTATTTGCACTGTGTATGGCAATGTGAGCGCAATAGTGACTTTCCTTACCAGAAAACAACTCTTGCTCGTAGGACCAGAAACTGCATGTGATTCAACTTTATTTAGGACTGGGAAACAAATGCTAGCTCGCCTTACATGAAACACACTCTGCTTTTGAGAAAAGAGCACTCTTCTACTCTACTGTGTTTCCTATGGGGTCCAAACAGTGAGCTTGCTCAGAACAAAAGAACTGTGCTTCCTACACACACGGGCCATATGTAGTTCAACTCTGCTTCGGAAACTGACAAGAACAGTAGCTCCTCTTCAGCCCAATACACTGTACTTGCTCGGAACAGACGCGAGTGCTATTTGCACTGTGTATGGAATATGGAGCACAATAGTGACTCGTCTTACAAGAGAACAACTCTTGCTTGTAGGACAAAAAACTGCATGTGTTTCCACTCCATTTAAGACTGGGAAACAAACGCTAGCTCACCTTAAAAGAAACACACTCTGCTTTAGAGAAAAGAGCACTCTTCTACTCTACTGTATTTCCTATGGGGTCCAAACAGTGAGCTTGCTCAGAACAAAAGAACTGTGCTTCCTACACACACAGGCCATATCTAGTTCAACTCTGCTTAGGAAACTGACAAGAACAGTAGCTCCTCTTCAGTCCAATACACTGTACTTGCTCGGAACAGACGCGAGTGCTATTTGCACTGTGAATGGCAATTGGAGCACAATAGTGACTCGTCTTACCAGAAAACATCTCTTGCTCGTAGGACAAAAAACTGCATGTGACTCAACTGTATTTAGGACTGGGAAACAAACGCTAGCTCGCCTTCCAAAAACACACTCTGCTTTTGAGAAAAGAGCACTCTTCTACTCTACTGTGTTTCCTATGTGTTCCGAACAGTGAGCTTGCTCAGAACAAAAAACTGTGCTTCATACACACACGGCCATATCTAGTTCAAGTCTGCTTAGGAAACTGACAAGAACAGTAGCTCCTATTCAGTCCAATACACTGTACTTGCTGGGAACAGAAGCGAGTGCTATTTGCACTGTATATGGCATTTGGAGCGCAACAGTGACTCTTCTTACCAGAAAACAACTCTTGCTCGTAGGACCAAAAACTGCATGTGACTCAACTCCATTTAGGACTGGGAAACAAACGCGAGCTCGCCTTACAAAAAACACACTCTGCTTTTAAGAAAAGTGCACTCTGAACAGTGAGCTTGCTCAGAACATAAGAACTGTGCTTCCTACACACACGGGCCATATCTAGTTCAACTCTGCTTAGGAAACTAACAAGAACAGTAGCTCCTCTTCAGTCTGATACACTGTACTTGCTGGGAACAGACGCATGTGCTATTTGCACTGTGTATGGCAATGGGAGCGCAATAGTGACTTTCCTTACCAGAAAACAACTCTTGCTCATAGGACCAGAATCTGCATGTGATTCCACTCCATTTAGGACTGCGAAACATACGCTAGCTCGCCTTAGAAGAAACACACTCTGCTTTAGAGAAAAGAGCACTCTTCTACTCTATTGTGTTTCCTATGGGGTCCAAACAGTGAGCTTGCTCAGAACAAAAGAACTGTGCTTCCTACACACACGGACCATATCTAGTTCAGCTCTGCTTAGGAAACTGACAAGAACAGTAGCTCCTTTTTGTCCAATACACTCTACTTGCTGTGAACAGATGCCAGTGCTATTTGTCCTGTGTAGGGCAATGGCAGCGCAATATTGACTCTTCTTACCAGAAAACAACTCTTGCTCGTAGGACCAGAAACTGCATGGGATTCAACTCCATTTAGGACTGGGAAACAAATGCTAGCTCGCCTTACAAGAAACACACTTTCCTTTTGAGAAAAGAGCACTCTTCTACTCTACTGAGTTTCCTATGGGGTCCAAACAGTGAGCTTGCTCAGAACAAAAGAACTGTGCTTCCTTCAAACACCGACCATATCTAGTTCAACTCTGCTTAGGAAACTGACAAGAACAGTAGCTCCTCTTCAGTCCGATACACTGTATTTGCTGGGAACAGATGCGAGTGCTATTTGCACTGTGTATGGCAATGGGAGCTCAATAGTTACTTTCCTTACAGGAAAACAACTCTTGCTCGTAGGACCAGAAACTGCATGTGATTCAACTCCATTTAGGACTGGGAAACAAACGCTAGCTCGCTTTACAAGAAACACACTCTGCTTTTGAGAAAAGAGCACTCTTCTACTCTACTCTGTTTCCTATGTGGTCCAAACAGTGAGCTTGCTCAGAACAAAAGAACTGTGCTTCCTACACACACGGCCATATCTAGTTCAATTCTGCTTAGGAACCTGACAAGAACAGTAGATCCTCTTCAGTCCAATACACTGTACTTGCTGGGAAAAAAACGGCAGTGCTATTTGTCCTGTGTATGGCAATGGCAGCGCAATAGTGACTCTTCTTACCATAAAACAACTCTTGCTCGTAGGACCAGAAACTCCATGTGATTCAAATCCATTTAGGACTGGGAAACAAACGCTAGCTCGCCTTACAAGAAACACACTCTGCTTTAGAGAAAAGAGCACTCTGCTACTCTACTGTGTTTCCTATGGGGTCCAAACAGTGAGCTTGCTCAGAACAAAAGAACTGTGCTTCCTACACGGGAAATATCAAGCTCAACTCTGATTAGGAAACTGACAAGAACAGTAGCTCCTATTCAGTCCAATACACTATACTTGCTGGGAACAGATGCGAGAGCTATTTGCACTGTGTATGGCATTTGGAGGGCAATAGTGACTCTTCTTACCAGAAAACAACTCTTGCTTGTAGGACCAAAAACTGCCTGAGACTCAATTCCATTTAGGACTGGGAAACAAACGCGAGCTCGCCTTACAAGAAACACACTCAAAGCCGGGCGGTGGTGGCACACGCCTTTAATCCCAGCACTCGGGAGGCAGAGCCAGGTGGATCTCTGTGAGTTCGAGGCCAGCCTGGGCTACCAAGTGAGTTCCAGGAAAGGTGCAAAGCTACACAGAGAAACCCTGTCTCGAAAAAAACAAATAAAAAAAAAAGTTTTAAAGAAACACACTCTGCTTTAGAGAAAAGAGCACTCTTCTACTCTACTGTGTTTCCTATGGCGTCCGAACAGTGAGCTTGCTCAGAACCAAAAAACTGTGCTTCCTACACACACGGCCATATCTAGTTCAAATTTGCTTAGGAACCTGACAAGTACAGTAGATCCTCTTCCGTCCAATACACTGTACTTGCTGCGAAAAGACGCCAGTGCTATTTGTCCTGTGTATGGCAATGGCAGCGCAATAGTGACTCTTCTTACCAGAAACAATCTTGCTCCTAGGACCAGAAACTGCATGTGATTCAACTCCATTTAGGACTGGGAAACAAACGCTAGCTCGCCTTACAAGAAACACACTCTGCTTTAGAGAAAAGAGCACTCTTCTACTCTACTGTGTTTCCTGTAGGGCCAGAACAGTGAGCTTGCTCAGAACAAAAGAACTGTGCTTCCTACACACACCGACCATATCTAGTTCAACTCTGCTTAGGAAACTGACAAGAACAGTAGCTCCTCTTCAGTCCGATACACTGTAATTGCTGGGAACAGACGCGAGTGCTATTTGCACTGTGTATGGCAATGGGAGTGCAAAGTGACTTTCCTTACCAGAAAACAACTCTTGCTTGTAGGACCAGAAACTGCATGGGATTCAACTCCATTTAGTACTGGGAAACAAATGCTAGCTCCCCTTACATGAAACACACTCTGCTTTTGAGAAAAGAGCACTCTTCTACTCTACTGTGTTTCCTATGTGGTCCAAACAGTGAGCTTGCTCAGAACAAAAGAACTGTGCTTCCTACACACACGGGCCATATCTCGTTCAACTCTGCTTAGGAAACTGACAAGAACAGTAGCTCCTCTTCAGTCTGATACACTGTACTTTCTGGGAACAGACGCAAGTGCTATTTGCACTGTGTATGGCAATGGGAGCACAATAGTGACTTCCTTACCAGAAAACAACTCTTGCTCGTAGGACCAGAAACTGCATGTGAATCCACTCCATTTAGGACTGGGAAACAAACGCTGGATCGCCTTACAAGAAACACACTCGGCTTTTGAGAAAAGAGCACTGTTCTACTCTACTGTGTTTCCTATAGTGCCAGAACAGTGAGCTTGCTCAGAACAAAAGAACTGTGCTTCCTACACACACGGCCATATCTAGTTCAACTCTGCTTAGGAACCTGACAAGAACAGTAGATCCTGTTCAGTCCAATACACTGTACATACTGGGAACAGACGCCAGTGCTATTTGCCCTGTGTGTGACAATTGGAGCGCAATAGTGACTCTTCTTACCAGAAAACAACTCTTGCTCGTAGGACTAGAAACTGCATGTGATTCAACTCCATTTAGGACTGGGAAACAAATGCTAGCTTGCCTTACAAGAAACACACTCTGCTTTTGAGAAAAGAGCACTCTTCTACTCTACTGTGTTTACAATGGAGTCCAAACAGTGAGCTTGCTCAGAACAAAAGAACTGTGCTTCCTACACACACGGACCATATCTAGTTCAACTGTGCTGAGGAAACTGACAAGAACAGTAGCTCCTAATCAGTCCAATACACTGTACTTGAAGGGAACAGACGTGAGTACTATTTGCACTGTGTATGGCAATTGGAGCGCAATAGTGACTCTTCTTACCAGAAAAGAACTCTTGCTCGTAGGACAAAAAACTGTATGTGACTCAACTCCATTTAGGACTGGGAAACAAACGTGAGCTCACCTTACAAGAAAAACACTCGCTTTAGAGAAAAGAGCACTGTTCTACTCTACTGTGTTTCCTATGGGGTCCAAACAGTGAGCTTACTCAGAATAAAAGAACTGTGTTTCCTACACACACGGGCCATATCTCATTCAACTCTGCTTAGGAAACTGACAAGAACAGTAGATCCTCTTCAGTCCAATACACTCTACTTCCTGGGAACAGACGCCAGTGCTATTTGTCCTGTGTATGGAAATGGCAGCACAATAGTGACTCTTCTTACCAGAAACAACTCTTGCTCCTAGGACCAGAAACTGCATGGGATTCAACTCCATTTAGGACTGGGAAACAAACGCTAGCTCGCCTTACAAGAAACACACTCTGCTTTATTGAAAAGAGCACTCTTCTATTCTAAAGTGTTTCCTGTAGGGCCAGAACAGTGAGCTTGCTCAGAACAAAAGAACTGTGCTTCCAACACACACGGCCATATCTAGTTCAATTCTGATTAGGAACCTGACAAGAACAGTAGATCCTCTTCAGTCCAATACACTGTACTTGCTAGGAACAGACGCCAGTGCTATTTGTCCTGTGTATGGCAATGGCAGCGCAATAGTGACTCTTCTTACCATAAAAAAACTCTTGCTCGTAGCACCAGAACCTGCATGTGATTCAACTCCATTTAGGACTTCGAAACAAACGCTAGCTCGCCTTACAAGAAACACACTCTGCTTTATTGAAAAGAGCACTCTTCTACTCTACTGTGTTTCCTATAGGGCCAGAACAGTGAGCTTGCTCAGAACAAAAGAACTGTGCTTCTTACACACGGGCCATATCTAGTTCAACACTGCTTAGGAAACTGACAAGAACAGTAGCTCCTCTTCAGTCCGATATGCTGTACTTCCTGGGATCAGAAACGAGTGCTATTTGCACTGTGTATGGCAATGGGAGCACAATAGAGACTTTCCTTACCAGAAAACAACTCTTGCTCGTAGGACCAGAAACTGCATGTGATTCAAATCAATTTAGGCCTGGGAAACAAATGCTAGCTCGCCTTACATGAAACACACTCTGCTTTTGAGAAAAGAGCACTCTTCTACTCCACTGTCTTTCCTATGGGGTCCGAACAGTGAGCTTGCTCAGAACAAAAGAACTGTGCTTCCTATACACACGGGCCATATCTAGTTCAACTCTGCTTAGGAAACTGACAAGAACAGTAGCTCCTCTTCAGTCCAATACACTGTACTTGCGGGGAACAGACGCGATGCTATTTGCACTGTGTATGGCTATTGGAGCACAATAGTGACTCGTCTTACCAGAAAACAACTCTTTCTCGTAGGACAAAAAACTGCATGTGATACAACTCCATTTCTGACTGGGAACCATCGCTAGCTCGCCTTCCAAGAAACACACTCTGCTTTTGAGGAAAGAGCACTCTATACTCTACTGTGTTTCCTATGTGTTCTGAACAGTGAGCTTGCTCAGAACAAAAAAACTGTGCTTCCTACACACACGGCCATATCTAGTTCAAGTCTGCTTAAGAACCTGACAAGAACAGTAGATCCTCTTCCATCCAATACACTGTACTTGCTGGGAAAAGACGCCAGTGTTATTTGTCCTGTGTATGGAAATGGCAGCTCAATAGTGACTCTTCTTACCAGAAAACAACTCTTGCTTGTAGGACTAGAAAATCATGTGATTCAACTCCATTTAGGACTGGGAAACAAACGCTAGCTCGCCTTACAAGAAACACACTCTGCTTTTGACAAAAGAGCACTCTTCTACTCTACTGTATTTCCTATGGTGTCCAAACAGTGAGCTTGCTCAGAACAAAAGAACTGTGCTTCCTAAACACGCGGGACATATCTCGTTCAACTCTGCTTAGGAAACTGACAAGAACAGTAGCTCCTCTTCAGTCCGATACACTGTACTTGCTGGGAACAGACGTGAGTGCTATTTGCTCTGTGTATGGCAATGGGAGTGCAATAGTGACTTTCCTTACCAGAAAACAACTCTTGCTCGTAGGACCAGAAACTGCATCGGATTCAACTCCATATAGGACTGGGAAATAAATGCTAGCTCGCCTTACAAGAAACACAATCTGCTTTTGAGAAAAGAGCACTCTTCTACTCTACTGTGATTCCTATAGGGCCTGAACAGAGAGCTTGCTCAGAACAAAAGAACTGTGCTTCCTACACACACCGACCATATCTAGTTCAACTCTGCTTAGGAAACTGACAAGAACAGTAGCTCCTATTCAGTCCAATACACTGTACTTGCTGGGAACAGACGCGAGTGCTATTTGCACTGTGTATGTCAATGGGAGCGCAATAGTGACTTTCCTTACCAGAAAACAACTCTTGCTCGTAGGACCAGAAACTGTATGTGATTCAACTCCATTTAGGACTGGGAAACAAATGGTAGCTCGCCTTACAAGAAACACATTCTGCTTTAGTGAAAAGAGCACTCTTCTACTCTACTGTGTTTCCTATGGGGTCCGAACAGTGAGCTTGCTCAGAACAAAAAAACTGTGCTTCCTACACACACGGCCATATCTAGTTCAATTCTGCTTATAAACCTGACAAGAACAGTAGATCCTCTTCAGTCCAATACACTCTACTTCCTGGGAACAGACGCCAGTGCTATTTGTACTGTGTATGGCAATGGCAGCGCAATAGTGACTCTTCTTACCAGAAACAACTCTTGCTCCTAGGACCAGAAACTGCATGTGATTCAACTCCATTTAGGACTGGGAAACAAACGCTAGCTCGCCTTACAAGAAAAACACTCGCTTTAGAGAAAAGAGCACTGTTCTACTAAACTGTGTTTCCTATGGGGTCCAAACAGTGAGCTTACTCAGAACAAAAGAACTGTGCTTCCTACACACACGGGCCATATCTCATTCAACTCTGCTTAGGAAACTGACAAGAACAGTAGCTCCCCTTCAGTCCGATACACTGTACTTGCTGGGAACAGACGCGAGTGCTCTTTGCACTGTGTATGGCAATGGGAGCACAATAGTGACTTCCTTACCAGAAAACAACTCTTGCTGGTAGGACAGGAAACTGCATGTGATTCAACTCCATTTAGGACTGGGAAACAAACGCTAGCTGGCCTTACAAGAAACAAACTCTGCTTTTGAGAAAAGAGCACTCTTCTACTCTACTGTGTTTCCTATGGGGTCCAAACAGTGAGCTTGCTCAGAACAAAAGAACTGTGCTTCCTACACACACGCGCCATATCTAGTTCAACTCTGCTTAGGAAACTGACAAGAACAGTAGCTCCTCTTCAGTCCAATACACTGTACTTGCTGGGAACAGACGCGAGTGCTATTTGCACTGTGTATGACAATTGGAGCACAATAGTGACTCTTCTTACCAGAAAACAACTCTTGCTCGTAGGAGAAAAACTGCATGTGACTCAACTCCATTTAGGACTGGGAAACAAATGCCAGCTCGCATTACAAGAAACACACTCTGCTTTTGAGAAAAGAGCACTCTTCTACTCTACTGTGTTTACTATAGGGCCAAAACAGTGAGCTTGCTCAGAACAAAAGAACTGTGCTTCCTAAACACACGGTCATATCTACTTCAATTCTGCTTAGGAAACTGACAAGAATAGTAGATCCTCTTCAGTCCAAAACACCGTACTTGCTGGGAACATCGCGAGTGCTATATGCCCTGTGTATGACAATGGGAGCGCAATAGTGACTCTTCTTACCAGAAAACAATTCTTGCTCCTAGGACTAGAAACTGCATGGGATTCAACTCCAGATAAGACTGGGAAAGAAATGCTAGCTCGCCTTACAAGAAACACACTCTGCTTTTGAGAAGAGAGCACTCTTCTACTCTACTGTGTTTCCTATGGGGTCCAAACAGTGAGCTTGCTCAGAACAAAAGAACTGTGCTTCCTACACACACGGACCATATCTAGTTCAACTCTGCTCAGGAACCTGACAAGAACAGTAGCTCCTATTCAGTCCAATACACTGTACTTGCTGGGAACAGACGCGAGTGCTATTTGCACTGTGTATGGCAATTGGAGCACAATAGTGACTCGTCTTACCAGAAAACAACTCTTGCTGGTAGGAAAAAAAACTGCATGTGACTCAACTCCATTTAGGACTGGGAAACAAACGCGAGTTCGCCTAACAAGAAACACACTCTGCTTTTGAGAAAAGAGCACTCTTCTACTCAAGTGTGTTTCCATTAAGACCAAAACAGTGAGCTTGCTCAGAACAAAAGAACTGTGCTTCCTACACATGCGGTCATATCTAGTTCAATTCTGCTTAGGAAATTGACAAGAATAGTAGATCCTCTTCAGTGCAATACACTGTACTTGCTGGGAACAGATGCCAGTGCTATTTGTCCTGTGTATGGCAATGGCAGCGCAATAGTGACTCTTCTTACCATAAAACAACTCTTGCTCGTAGGACCAGAAACTGCATGTGATTCAACTCCATTTAGGACTGGGACACAAATGCTAGCTCGCCTTACAAGAAACACACTCTGTTTTTGAGAAAAGAGCACTGTTCTACTCTACTGTGTTTCCTATAGGGCCAGAACAGTGAGCTTGCTGAGAACAAAAGAACTGTGCTTCCTACACAAACAGACCGTATCTAGTTCAACTATGCTTTGGAAACTAACAAGAACAGTAGCTCCTATTCAGTCCAATACACTGTACTTGCTGGGAACAGACGCGAGTGCTATTTGCACTCTGTATGGCAATTGGAGCGAAATAGTGACTCTTCTTACCAGAAAACAACTCTTGCTCGTAGGACCACAAACTGCATGTGACTCAACTCCATTTAGGACTGGGAAACAAACGCGAGCTCGCCTTACAAGTAACACACTCTGCTTTAGAGAAAAGAGCACTCTTCTACTCTACTGTGTTTCCTATAGGGCCAGAACATTGAGCTTGCTCAGAACAAAAGAACTGTGCTTCCTGCACACACGGCCAAATCTAGTTCAACTCTGCTTAGGAACCTGACAAGAACAGTAGATCCTCTTCAGTCCAATACACTGTACATGCTGGGAACAGACGCCAGCGCTATTTGCCCTGTGTATGACAATGGGAGCACAATAGTGACTCTTCTTACCAGAAAACAACTCTTGCTCATAGGACCAGAAACTGCATGGGATTCAACTCCATTTAGGACTGGGAAACAAACGATAGCTCGTTTTACAAGAAACACACTCTGCTTTTGAGAAAAGAGCACTCTTCTACTCTACAGTGTTTCCTATCGGGCCAGAAAAGTGAGCTTGCTGAGAACAAAAGAACTGTGCTTCCTACACACACGGACCATATCTAGTTCAACTCTGCTTAGGAAACTGACAAGAACAGTAGCTCCTATTCAGCCCAATACACTGTACTTGCGGTGAACAGACGCGAGTGCTATTTGCACTGTGTATGGCAATTAGAGCGCAATAGTGACTCTTCTTACCAGAAAACAACTCTTGCTCGTAGGACCAAAAACTGCATGTTACGCAACTCCATTTAGGACTGGGAAACAAAGGCGAGCTCGCCTTACAAGAAACACACTCTGCTTTTGAGAAAAGAGCACTCTTCTTCTCAACTGTGTTTCCTATAGGACCAAAACAGTGAGCTTGCTCAGAACAAAAGAACTGTGCTTCCTACACACACGGTCATATCTAGTTCAATTCTGCTTAGGAAACTGACAAGAATAGTAGATCCTCTTCAGTCCAATACACTGTACTTGCTGGGAAGAGACGCGAGTGCTATTTGCCCTGTGTATGACAATGGGAGCGCAATAGTGACTCTTCTTACCAGAAAACAACTCTTGCTCGTAGGACCAGAAACTGCATGTCATTCAACTCCATTTAGGACTGGGAAACAAATGCTAGCTCGCCTAACATGAAACACACTCTGCTTTTGAGATAAAAGCACACTTCTACTCTACTGAGTTTCCTATGGGGTCCGAACAGTGAGCTTGCTCAGAACAAAAGAACTGTGCTTCCTACACACACGGGCCATATCTAGTTCAACTCTGCTTAAAAAACTGACAAGAACAGTAGATCCTCTTCAGTCCAATACACTGTACTTGCTGGGAACAGATGCAAGTGCTATTTGCACTGTGTATGGCAATGAGAGTGCAATAGTGACTCTTCTTACCAGTAAAAAACTCTTGCTCATAGGACCAAAAACTGCATGGGTCTCAACTCCATTTAGGACTGGGAAAGAAACGCTAGCTCGCCTTACAAGAAAAACTCTTTGCTTTTGACAAAAGAGCATTCTTCTACTATACTGTGTTTCCTATAGGGCCAGATGAGTGAGCTTCCTCAGAACAAAAGAACTGTGCTTCCTGCACACAGGGGCCATATCTATTCAATTCTGCTTAGGAAACTGACAAGAACAGTAGATCCTCTTCAGTCCAATACACTGTACATGCTGGGAACAGACGCCAGTACTATTTGCCCAGTGTATGACAATGGGAGCGCAAAAGTGACTCTTCTTACCAGAAAACAACTCTTGTTCCTAGGACCAGAAACTGCATGTGACTCAACTCCATTTAGGACTGGGAAACAAACGCTACCTCGCCTAACAAGAAATACACTCTGCTTTTGAGAAAAGAGCACTCTTCTACTCTACTCTGTTTCCTGTAGGGCCAGAACAGTGACAGTGAGCTTGCTCAGAACAAAAGAACTGTGCTTCCTACACACACGGCCATATCTAGTTCAATTCTGTTTAGGAACCTGACAAGAACAGTAGATCCCCTTCAGTCCAATACACTGTACATGCTGGAACAGACGCAAGTGCTATTTGCTATGTGTATGGCAATGGGAGCGCAATAGTGACTTTCCTTACCAGAAAACAACTCTTGCTCGTAGGACCAGAAACTGCATGTGATTCAACTCCATTTAGGACTGGGAAACAAACACTAGCTCGCCTTACAAGAAACACACTCTGCTTTTGAGAAAAGAGCACTCTTCTACTCTACTGTGTTTCCTATGTGGTCAAAACAGTGAGCTTGCTCAGAACAAAAGAACTGAGCTTCCTACACACACGGGCCATATCTAGTTCAACTCTGTTTAGGAAACTGAGAACAACAGTAGCTACTCTTCAGTCCGATACACTGTACTTGCTGGGAACAGACGCGAGTGCTATTTGCACTGTGTATGGCAATGGGGCACAATAGTGACTCTTCTTACCAGAAAACAACTCTTGCCTGTAGACCAGAAACTGCATGAGATTCAACTCCATTTAGGACTGGGAAACAAACGCTAGCTCGCCTTACAAGAAACACACTCTGCTTTTGAACAAAGAGCCCTCTTATACTCTAAAGTGTTTCCTATAGGGCCAGAACAGTGATCTTGCTCAGAAACAAAAAGCTGTGCTTCCTACACACAAGGGCCATATCTAGTTCAACTCTGCTTACGAAACTGACAAAAACAGTAGCTCCATTTCAGTACGATACCCTGTACTAGCTGGGAACACACGCGAGTGCTATTTGTACTGTGTATGGTAATGGGAGCGCAATAGTGACTTTTCTTACCAGAAAACAACTCTTGCTCGTAGGACCAGAAACTGCATGTGATTCAACTCCATTTAGGACTGGGAAACAAATGCTAGCCTGTCTTACATGAAACACACACTGCTTTTGAGAAAAGAGCACTCTTCTACTCTACTGTGTTTCCTATGGGTGGGAACAGTGAGCTTGCTCAGAACAAAAGAACTGTGCTTCCTACACACAGGGGCCATATCTAGCTCAACTCTGCTTAGGAAACTGACAAGAACAGTAGCTCCTCTTCAGTCCGATGCACTGTACTTGCTGGGAACAGACGCATGTGCTATTTGCACTGTGTATGGCAATGGGAGCGCAATAGTGACTTTCCTTACCAGAAAACAACTCTTGCTCATAGGACCAGAATCTGCATGTGATTCCACTCCATTTAGGACTGCAAAACATATGCTAGCTCGCCTTAGAAGAAACACACTCTGCTTTAGAGAAAAGAGCACTCTTCTACTCTATTGTGTTTCCTATGGGGTCCAAACAGTGAGCTTGCTCAGAACAAAAGAACTGTGCTTCCTACACACACGGACAATATCTAGTTCAGCTCTGCTTAGGAAACTGACAAGAACAGTAGCTCCTTTTTGTCCAATACACTCTACTTGCTGGGAACAGATGCCAGTGCTATTTGTCCTGTGTAGGGCAATGGCAGCGCAATATTGACTCTTCTTACCAGAAAACAACTCTTGCTCGTAGGACCAGAAACTGCATGTGATTCAACTCCATTTAGGACTGGGAAACAAACGCTAGCTCGCTTTACAAGAAACACACTCTGCTTTTGAGAAAAGAGCACTCTTCTACTCTACCCTGTTTCCTATGTGGTCCAAACAGTGAGCTTGCTCAGAACAAAAGAACTGTGCTTCCTACACACACGGCCATATCTAGTTCAATTCTGCTTAGGAACCTGACAAGAACAGTAGATCCTCTTCAGTCCAATACACTGTACTTGCTGGGAAAAAACGGCAGTGCTATTTGTCCTGTGTATGGCAATGGCAGCGCAATAGTGACTCTTCTTACCATAAAACAACTCTTGCTCGTAGGACCAGAAACTCCATGTGATTCAACTCCATTTAGGACTGGGAAACAAACACTAGCTCGCCTTACAAGAAACACACTCTGCTTTAGAGAAAAGAGCACTCTGCTACTCTACTGTGTTTCCTATGGGGTCCAAACAGTGAGCTTGCTCAGAACAAAAGAACTGTGCTTCCTACACGGGAAATATCAATCTCAACTCTGATTAGGAAACTGACAAGAACAGTAGCTCCTATTCAGTCCAATACACTATACTTGCTGGGAACAGATGCGAGAGCTATTTGCACTGTGTATGGCATTTGGTGGGCAATAGTGACTCTTCTTACCAGAAAACAACTCTTGCTCGTAGGACCAAAAACTGCCTGAGACTCAATTCCATTTAGGACTGGGAAACAAACGCGAGCTCGCCTTACAAGAAACACACTCAAAGCCGGGCGGTGGTGGCGCACGCCTTTAATCCCAGCACTCGGGAGGCAGAGCCAGGTGGATCTCTGTGAGTTCGAGGCCAGCCTGGGCTACCAAGTGAGTTCCAGGAAAGGTGCAAAGCTAAACAGAGAAACCCTGTCTCGAAAAAAACAAATAAAAAAAAAAGTTTTAAAGAAACACACTCTGCTTTAGAGAAAAGAGTACTCTTCTACTCTACTGTGTTTCCTATGGCGTCCAAACAGTGAGCTTGCTCAGAACAAAAAAACTGTGCTTCCTACACACACGGCCATATCTAGTTCAAATTTGCTTAGGAACCTGACAAGTACAATAGATCCTCTTCCGTCCAATACACTGTACTTGCTGCGAAAAGACGCCAGTGCTATTTGTCCTGTGTATGGCAATGGCAGCGCAATAGTGACTCTTCTTACCAGAAACAACTCTTGCTCCTAGGACCAGAAACTGCATGTGATTCAACTCCATTTAGGACTGGGAAACAAACGCTAGCTCGCCTTACAAGAAACACACTCTGCTTTAGAGAAAATAGCACTCATCTACTCTACTGTGTTTCCTGTAGGGCCAGAACAGTGAGCTTGCTCAGAACAAAAGAACTGTGCATCCTACACACGGGCCATATCTAGTTCAACTCTGCTTAGGAAACTGACAAGAACAGTAGCTCCTCTTCAGTCCGATACACTGTAATTGCTGGGAACAGACGTGAGTGCTATTTGCACTGTGTATGGCAATGGGAGTGCAAAGTGACTTTCCTTACCAGAAAACAACTCTTGCTTGTAGGACCAGAAACTGCATGGGATTCAACTCCATTTAGTACTGGGAAACAAATGCTAGCTCCCCTTACATGAAACACACTCTGCTTTTGAGAAAAGAGCACTCTTCTACTCTACTGTGTTTCCTATGTGGTCCAAACAGTGAGCTTGCTCAGAACAAAAGAACTGTGCTTCCTACACACGGGCCATATCTCGTTCAACTCTGCTTAGGAAACTGACAAGAACAGTAGCTCCTCTTCAGTCTGATACACTGTACTTGCTGGGAACAGACGCAAGTGCTATTTGCACTGTGTATGGCAATGGGAGCACAATAGTGACTTCCTTACCAGAAAACAACTCTTGCTTGTAGGACCAGAAACTGCATGTGAATCCACTCCATTTAGGACTGGGAAACAAACGCTGGATCGCCTTACAAGAAACACACTCGGCTTTTGAGAAAAGAGCACTGTTCTACTCTACTGTGTTTCCTATAGTGCCAGAACAGTGAGCTTGCTCAGAACAAAAGAACTGTGCTTCCTACACACACGGCCATATCTAGTTCAACTCTGCTTAGGAACCTGACAAGAACAGTAGATCCTGTTCAGTCCAATACACTGTACATACTGGGAACAGACGCCAGTGCTATTTGCCCTGTGTATGACAATTGGAGCACAATAGTGACTCTTCTTACCAGAAAACAACTCTTGCTCGTAGGACCAGAAACTGCATGTGATTCAACTCCATTTAGGACTGTGAAACAAATGCTAGCTTGCCTTACAAGAAACACACTCTGCTTTTGAGAAAAGAGCACTCTTCTACTCTACTGTGTTTACAATGGGGTCCAAACAGAAGCTTGCTCAGAACAAAAGAACTGTGCTTCCTACACACACGGACCATATCTAGTTCTACTGTGCTGAGGAAACTGACAAGAACAGTAGCTCCTAATCAGTCCAATACACTGTACTTGACGGGAACAGTCGTGAGTACTATTTGCACTGTGTATGGCAATTGGAGCACAATAGTGACTCTTCTTACCAGAAAAGAACTCTTGCTCGTAGGACAAAAAACTGTATGTGACTCAACTCCATTTAGGACTGGGAAACAAACGTGAGCTCACCTTACAAGAAAAACACTCGCTTTAGAGAAAAGAGCACTGTTCTACTCTACTGTGTTTCCTATGGGGTCCAAACAGTGAGCTTACTCAGAATAAAAGAACTGTGTTTCCTACACACACGGGCCATATCTCATTCAACTCTGCTTAGGAAACTGACAAGAACAGTAGATCCTCTTCAGTCCAATACACTCTACTTCCTGGGAACAGACGCCAGTGCTATTTGTCCTGTGTATGGAAATGGCAGCACAATAGTGACTCTTCTTACCAGAAACAACTCTTGCTCCTAGGACCAGAAACTGCATGGGATTCAACTCCATTTAGGACTGGGAAACAAACGCTAGCTCGCATTATAAGAAACACACTCTGCTTTAATGAAAAGAGCACACTTCTACTCTAAAGTGTTTCCTGTAGGGCCAGAACAGTGAGCTTGCTCAGAACAAAAGAACTGTGCTTCCAACACACACGGCCATATCTTGTTCAACACTGCTTAGGAAACTGACAAGAACAGTAGATCCTCTTCAGTCCAATACACTGTACTTGCTGGGAACAGATGCAAGTGCTATTTGCACTGTGTATGGCAATGGGAGCGCAATAGTGTCTTTCCTTACCAGAAACCAAGTCTTAGTCGTAGGACCAGAAACTGCATGTGATTCAACTCCATTTAGGACTGGGAAACAAATGCTAGCTCGCCTTACATGAAACACACTCTGCTTTAGAGAAAAGAGCACTCTTCTACTCTATTGTGTTTCTTATAGGGCCAGAAGAGTGAGCTTGCTCAGAACAAGAGAACTGTTCTTCCTACACACACGCGCCATATCTCGTTCAACTCTGCTTAGGAAACTGACAAGAACAGTAGCTCCTCTTCAGTCCGATACACTGTACTTGCTGGGAACAAACGCAAGTGCTCTTTGCACTGTGTATAGAAATGTTAACACAATAGTGACTTTCCTTACCAGAAAACAACTCTTGTTCGTAGGACCAGAAACTGCATGTGATTCAACTCCATTTAGGACTGGGAAAAAAAACACTAGCTCGCCTTACAAAAAACACACTCTGCTTTTGAGAAAAGAGCACTCTTCTACTCTACTGTGTTTCCTATAGGGCCAGAACAGTGAGCTTGCTCAGAACAAAAGAACTGTGCTTCCTACACACACGGCCATATGTAGTTCAATTCTGCTTAGGAACCTGACATGAAGAGTAGATCCTCTTCAGTCCAATACAGTGTACTTGCTGGGAACAGACAACAGTGCTATTTGTCCTGTGTATGGCAATGGCAGTACAATAGTGACTCTTCTTACCAGAACACAACTCTTGCTAGTAGGACCAGAAACCGCATGGGATTCAACTTCATTTAGGACTGGGAAATAAATGCTAGCTCGCATTACATGAAACATCCTCTGGTTTTGAGAAAAGAGCACTCTTCTACTCTACTGTGTTTCCTGTAGGGCCAGAACAGTGAGCTTGCTCAGAACAAAAGAACTGTACTTCCTACACACACGGCCATATCTAGTTCAATTCTGATTAGGAACCTGACAAGAACAGTAGATCCTCTTCAGTCCAATACACTGTACTTGCTGGGAACAGACGCCAGTGCTATTTGTCCTGTGTATGGCAATGGCAGCGCAATAGTGACTATTCTTACCATAAAACAACTCTTGCTCATAGGACCAGAATCTGCATGTGATTCCACTCCATTTAGGACTGCAAAACATATGCTAGCTCGCCTTAGAAGAAACACACTCTGCTTTAGAGAAAAGAGCACTCTTCTACTCTATTGTGTTTCCTATGGGGTCCAAACAGTGAGCTTGCTCAGAACAAAAGAACTGTGCTTCCTACACACACGGACAATATCTAGTTCAGCTCTGCTTAGGAAACTGACAAGAACAGTAGCTCCTTTTTGTCCAATACACTCTACTTGCTGGGAACAGATGCCAGTGCTATTTGTCCTGTGTAGGGCAATGGCAGCGCAATATTGACTCTTCTTACCAGAAAACAACTCTTGCTCGTAGGACCAGAAACTGCATGTGATTCAACTCCATTTAGGACTGGGAAACAAACGCTAGCTCGCTTTACAAGAAACACACTCTGCTTTTGAGAAAAGAGCACTCTTCTACTCTACCCTGTTTCCTATGTGGTCCAAACAGTGAGCTTGCTCAGAACAAAAGAACTGTGCTTCCTACACACACGGCCATATCTAGTTCAATTCTGCTTAGGAACCTGACAAGAACAGTAGATCCTCTTCAGTCCAATACACTGTACTTGCTGGGAAAAAACGGCAGTGCTATTTGTCCTGTGTATGGCAATGGCAGCGCAATAGTGACTCTTCTTACCATAAAACAACTCTTGCTCGTAGGACCAGAAACTGCATGTGATTCAACTCCATTTAGGACTGGGACACAAATGCTAGCTCGCCTTACAAGAAACACACTCTGTTTTTGAGAAAAGAGCACTGTTCTACTCTACTGTGTTTCCTATAGGGCCAGAACAGTGAGCTTGCTGAGAACAAAAGAACTGTGCTTCCTACACAAACAGACCGTATCTAGTTCAACTATGCTTTGGAAACTAACAAGAACAGTAGCTCCTATTCAGTCCAATACACTGTACTTGCTGGGAACAGACGCGAGTGCTATTTGCACTCTGTATGGCAATTGGAGCGAAATAGTGACTCTTCTTACCAGAAAACAACTCTTGCTCGTAGGACCACAAACTGCATGTGACTCAACTCCATTTAGGACTGGGAAACAAACGCGAGCTCGCCTTACAAGTAACACACTCTGCTTTAGAGAAAAGAGCACTCTTCTACTCTACTGTGTTTCCTATAGGGCCAGAACATTGAGCTTGCTCAGAACAAAAGAACTGTGCTTCCTGCACACACGGCCAAATCTAGTTCAACTCTGCTTAGGAACCTGACAAGAACAGTAGATCCTCTTCAGTCCAATACACTGTACATGCTGGGAACAGACGCCAGCGCTATTTGCCCTGTGTATGACAATGGGAGCACAATAGTGACTCTTCTTACCAGAAAACAACTCTTGCTCATAGGACCAGAAACTGCATGGGATTCAACTCCATTTAGGACTGGGAAACAAACGATAGCTCGTTTTACAAGAAACACACTCTGCTTTTGAGAAAAGAGCACTCTTCTACTCTACAGTGTTTCCTATCGGGCCAGAAAAGTGAGCTTGCTGAGAACAAAAGAACTGTGCTTCCTACACACACGGACCATATCTAGTTCAACTCTGCTTAGGAAACTGACAAGAACAGTAGCTCCTATTCAGCCCAATACACTGTACTTGCGGTGAACAGACGCGAGTGCTATTTGCACTGTGTATGGCAATTAGAGCGCAATAGTGACTCTTCTTACCAGAAAACAACTCTTGCTCGTAGGACCAAAAACTGCATGTTACGCAACTCCATTTAGGACTGGGAAACAAAGGCGAGCTCGCCTTACAAGAAACACACTCTGCTTTTGAGAAAAGAGCACTCTTCTTCTCAACTGTGTTTCCTATAGGACCAAAACAGTGAGCTTGCTCAGAACAAAAGAACTGTGCTTCCTACACACACGGTCATATCTAGTTCAATTCTGCTTAGGAAACTGACAAGAATAGTAGATCCTCTTCAGTCCAATACACTGTACTTGCTGGGAAGAGACGCGAGTGCTATTTGCCCTGTGTATGACAATGGGAGCGCAATAGTGACTCTTCTTACCAGAAAACAACTCTTGCTCGTAGGACCAGAAACTGCATGTCATTCAACTCCATTTAGGACTGGGAAACAAATGCTAGCTCGCCTAACATGAAACACACTCTGCTTTTGAGATAAAAGCACACTTCTACTCTACTGAGTTTCCTATGGGGTCCGAACAGTGAGCTTGCTCAGAACAAAAGAACTGTGCTTCCTACACACACGGGCCATATCTAGTTCAACTCTGCTTAAAAAACTGACAAGAACAGTAGATCCTCTTCAGTCCAATACACTGTACTTGCTGGGAACAGATGCAAGTGCTATTTGCACTGTGTATGGCAATGAGAGTGCAATAGTGACTCTTCTTACCAGTAAAAAACTCTTGCTCATAGGACCAAAAACTGCATGGGTCTCAACTCCATTTAGGACTGGGAAAGAAACGCTAGCTCGCCTTACAAGAAAAACTCTTTGCTTTTGACAAAAGAGCATTCTTCTACTATACTGTGTTTCCTATAGGGCCAGATGAGTGAGCTTCCTCAGAACAAAAGAACTGTGCTTCCTGCACACAGGGGCCATATCTATTCAATTCTGCTTAGGAAACTGACAAGAACAGTAGATCCTCTTCAGTCCAATACACTGTACATGCTGGGAACAGACGCCAGTACTATTTGCCCAGTGTATGACAATGGGAGCGCAAAAGTGACTCTTCTTACCAGAAAACAACTCTTGTTCCTAGGACCAGAAACTGCATGTGACTCAACTCCATTTAGGACTGGGAAACAAACGCTACCTCGCCTAACAAGAAATACACTCTGCTTTTGAGAAAAGAGCACTCTTCTACTCTACTCTGTTTCCTGTAGGGCCAGAACAGTGACAGTGAGCTTGCTCAGAACAAAAGAACTGTGCTTCCTACACACACGGCCATATCTAGTTCAATTCTGTTTAGGAACCTGACAAGAACAGTAGATCCCCTTCAGTCCAATACACTGTACATGCTGGAACAGACGCAAGTGCTATTTGCTATGTGTATGGCAATGGGAGCGCAATAGTGACTTTCCTTACCAGAAAACAACTCTTGCTCGTAGGACCAGAAACTGCATGTGATTCAACTCCATTTAGGACTGGGAAACAAACACTAGCTCGCCTTACAAGAAACACACTCTGCTTTTGAGAAAAGAGCACTCTTCTACTCTACTGTGTTTCCTATGTGGTCAAAACAGTGAGCTTGCTCAGAACAAAAGAACTGAGCTTCCTACACACACGGGCCATATCTAGTTCAACTCTGTTTAGGAAACTGAGAACAACAGTAGCTACTCTTCAGTCCGATACACTGTACTTGCTGGGAACAGACGCGAGTGCTATTTGCACTGTGTATGGCAATGGGGCACAATAGTGACTCTTCTTACCAGAAAACAACTCTTGCCTGTAGACCAGAAACTGCATGAGATTCAACTCCATTTAGGACTGGGAAACAAACGCTAGCTCGCCTTACAAGAAACACACTCTGCTTTTGAACAAAGAGCCCTCTTATACTCTAAAGTGTTTCCTATAGGGCCAGAACAGTGATCTTGCTCAGAAACAAAAAGCTGTGCTTCCTACACACAAGGGCCATATCTAGTTCAACTCTGCTTACGAAACTGACAAAAACAGTAGCTCCATTTCAGTACGATACCCTGTACTAGCTGGGAACACACGCGAGTGCTATTTGTACTGTGTATGGTAATGGGAGCGCAATAGTGACTTTTCTTACCAGAAAACAACTCTTGCTCGTAGGACCAGAAACTGCATGTGATTCAACTCCATTTAGGACTGGGAAACAAATGCTAGCCTGTCTTACATGAAACACACACTGCTTTTGAGAAAAGAGCACTCTTCTACTCTACTGTGTTTCCTATGGGTGGGAACAGTGAGCTTGCTCAGAACAAAAGAACTGTGCTTCCTACACACACGGGCCATATCTAGCTCAACTCTGCTTAGGAAACTGACAAGAACAGTAGCTCCTCTTCAGTCCGATGCACTGTACTTGCTGGGAACAGACGCATGTGCTATTTGCACTGTGTATGGCAATGGGAGCGCAATAGTGACTTTCCTTACCAGAAAACAACTCTTGCTCATAGGACCAGAATCTGCATGTGATTCCACTCCATTTAGGACTGCAAAACATATGCTAGCTCGCCTTAGAAGAAACACACTCTGCTTTAGAGAAAAGAGCACTCTTCTACTCTATTGTGTTTCCTATGGGGTCCAAACAGTGAGCTTGCTCAGAACAAAAGAACTGTGCTTCCTACACACACGGACAATATCTAGTTCAGCTCTGCTTAGGAAACTGACAAGAACAGTAGCTCCTTTTTGTCCAATACACTCTACTTGCTGGGAACAGATGCCAGTGCTATTTGTCCTGTGTAGGGCAATGGCAGCGCAATATTGACTCTTCTTACCAGAAAACAACTCTTGCTCGTAGGACCAGAAACTGCATGTGATTCAACTCCATTTAGGACTGGGAAACAAACGCTAGCTCGCTTTACAAGAAACACACTCTGCTTTTGAGAAAAGAGCACTCTTCTACTCTACCCTGTTTCCTATGTGGTCCAAACAGTGAGCTTGCTCAGAACAAAAGAACTGTGCTTCCTACACACACGGCCATATCTAGTTCAATTCTGCTTAGGAACCTGACAAGAACAGTAGATCCTCTTCAGTCCAATACACTGTACTTGCTGGGAAAAAACGGCAGTGCTATTTGTCCTGTGTATGGCAATGGCAGCGCAATAGTGACTCTTCTTACCATAAAACAACTCTTGCTCGTAGGACCAGAAACTCCATGTGATTCAACTCCATTTAGGACTGGGAAACAAACACTAGCTCGCCTTACAAGAAACACACTCTGCTTTAGAGAAAAGAGCACTCTGCTACTCTACTGTGTTTCCTATGGGGTCCAAACAGTGAGCTTGCTCAGAACAAAAGAACTGTGCTTCCTACACGGGAAATATCAATCTCAACTCTGATTAGGAAACTGACAAGAACAGTAGCTCCTATTCAGTCCAATACACTATACTTGCTGGGAACAGATGCGAGAGCTATTTGCACTGTGTATGGCATTTGGTGGGCAATAGTGACTCTTCTTACCAGAAAACAACTCTTGCTCGTAGGACCAAAAACTGCCTGAGACTCAATTCCATTTAGGACTGGGAAACAAACGCGAGCTCGCCTTACAAGAAACACACTCAAAGCCGGGCGGTGGTGGCGCACGCCTTTAATCCCAGCACTCGGGAGGCAGAGCCAGGTGGATCTCTGTGAGTTCGAGGCCAGCCTGGGCTACCAAGTGAGTTCCAGGAAAGGTGCAAAGCTAAACAGAGAAACCCTGTCTCGAAAAAAACAAATAAAAAAAAAAGTTTTAAAGAAACACACTCTGCTTTAGAGAAAAGAGTACTCTTCTACTCTACTGTGTTTCCTATGGCGTCCAAACAGTGAGCTTGCTCAGAACAAAAAAACTGTGCTTCCTACACACACGGCCATATCTAGTTCAAATTTGCTTAGGAACCTGACAAGTACAATAGATCCTCTTCCGTCCAATACACTGTACTTGCTGCGAAAAGACGCCAGTGCTATTTGTCCTGTGTATGGCAATGGCAGCGCAATAGTGACTCTTCTTACCAGAAACAACTCTTGCTCCTAGGACCAGAAACTGCATGTGATTCAACTCCATTTAGGACTGGGAAACAAACGCTAGCTCGCCTTACAAGAAACACACTCTGCTTTAGAGAAAATAGCACTCATCTACTCTACTGTGTTTCCTGTAGGGCCAGAACAGTGAGCTTGCTCAGAACAAAAGAACTGTGCATCCTACACACGGGCCATATCTAGTTCAACTCTGCTTAGGAAACTGACAAGAACAGTAGCTCCTCTTCAGTCCGATACACTGTAATTGCTGGGAACAGACGTGAGTGCTATTTGCACTGTGTATGGCAATGGGAGTGCAAAGTGACTTTCCTTACCAGAAAACAACTCTTGCTTGTAGGACCAGAAACTGCATGGGATTCAACTCCATTTAGTACTGGGAAACAAATGCTAGCTCCCCTTACATGAAACACACTCTGCTTTTGAGAAAAGAGCACTCTTCTACTCTACTGTGTTTCCTATGTGGTCCAAACAGTGAGCTTGCTCAGAACAAAAGAACTGTGCTTCCTACACACGGGCCATATCTCGTTCAACTCTGCTTAGGAAACTGACAAGAACAGTAGCTCCTCTTCAGTCTGATACACTGTACTTGCTGGGAACAGACGCAAGTGCTATTTGCACTGTGTATGGCAATGGGAGCACAATAGTGACTTCCTTACCAGAAAACAACTCTTGCTTGTAGGACCAGAAACTGCATGTGAATCCACTCCATTTAGGACTGGGAAACAAACGCTGGATCGCCTTACAAGAAACACACTCGGCTTTTGAGAAAAGAGCACTGTTCTACTCTACTGTGTTTCCTATAGTGCCAGAACAGTGAGCTTGCTCAGAACAAAAGAACTGTGCTTCCTACACACACGGCCATATCTAGTTCAACTCTGCTTAGGAACCTGACAAGAACAGTAGATCCTGTTCAGTCCAATACACTGTACATACTGGGAACAGACGCCAGTGCTATTTGCCCTGTGTATGACAATTGGAGCACAATAGTGACTCTTCTTACCAGAAAACAACTCTTGCTCGTAGGACCAGAAACTGCATGTGATTCAACTCCATTTAGGACTGTGAAACAAATGCTAGCTTGCCTTACAAGAAACACACTCTGCTTTTGAGAAAAGAGCACTCTTCTACTCTACTGTGTTTACAATGGGGTCCAAACAGAAGCTTGCTCAGAACAAAAGAACTGTGCTTCCTACACACACGGACCATATCTAGTTCTACTGTGCTGAGGAAACTGACAAGAACAGTAGCTCCTAATCAGTCCAATACACTGTACTTGACGGGAACAGTCGTGAGTACTATTTGCACTGTGTATGGCAATTGGAGCACAATAGTGACTCTTCTTACCAGAAAAGAACTCTTGCTCGTAGGACAAAAAACTGTATGTGACTCAACTCCATTTAGGACTGGGAAACAAACGTGAGCTCACCTTACAAGAAAAACACTCGCTTTAGAGAAAAGAGCACTGTTCTACTCTACTGTGTTTCCTATGGGGTCCAAACAGTGAGCTTACTCAGAATAAAAGAACTGTGTTTCCTACACACACGGGCCATATCTCATTCAACTCTGCTTAGGAAACTGACAAGAACAGTAGATCCTCTTCAGTCCAATACACTCTACTTCCTGGGAACAGACGCCAGTGCTATTTGTCCTGTGTATGGAAATGGCAGCACAATAGTGACTCTTCTTACCAGAAACAACTCTTGCTCCTAGGACCAGAAACTGCATGGGATTCAACTCCATTTAGGACTGGGAAACAAACGCTAGCTCGCATTATAAGAAACACACTCTGCTTTAATGAAAAGAGCACACTTCTACTCTAAAGTGTTTCCTGTAGGGCCAGAACAGTGAGCTTGCTCAGAACAAAAGAACTGTGCTTCCAACACACACGGCCATATCTTGTTCAACACTGCTTAGGAAACTGACAAGAACAGTAGATCCTCTTCAGTCCAATACACTGTACTTGCTGGGAACAGATGCAAGTGCTATTTGCACTGTGTATGGCAATGGGAGCGCAATAGTGTCTTTCCTTACCAGAAACCAAGTCTTAGTCGTAGGACCAGAAACTGCATGTGATTCAACTCCATTTAGGACTGGGAAACAAATGCTAGCTCGCCTTACATGAAACACACTCTGCTTTAGAGAAAAGAGCACTCTTCTACTCTATTGTGTTTCTTATAGGGCCAGAAGAGTGAGCTTGCTCAGAACAAGAGAACTGTTCTTCCTACACACACGCGCCATATCTCGTTCAACTCTGCTTAGGAAACTGACAAGAACAGTAGCTCCTCTTCAGTCCGATACACTGTACTTGCTGGGAACAAACGCAAGTGCTCTTTGCACTGTGTATAGAAATGTTAACACAATAGTGACTTTCCTTACCAGAAAACAACTCTTGTTCGTAGGACCAGAAACTGCATGTGATTCAACTCCATTTAGGACTGGGAAAAAAAACACTAGCTCGCCTTACAAAAAACACACTCTGCTTTTGAGAAAAGAGCACTCTTCTACTCTACTGTGTTTCCTATAGGGCCAGAACAGTGAGCTTGCTCAGAACAAAAGAACTGTGCTTCCTACACACACGGCCATATGTAGTTCAATTCTGCTTAGGAACCTGACATGAAGAGTAGATCCTCTTCAGTCCAATACAGTGTACTTGCTGGGAACAGACAACAGTGCTATTTGTCCTGTGTATGGCAATGGCAGTACAATAGTGACTCTTCTTACCAGAACACAACTCTTGCTAGTAGGACCAGAAACCGCATGGGATTCAACTTCATTTAGGACTGGGAAATAAATGCTAGCTCGCATTACATGAAACATCCTCTGGTTTTGAGAAAAGAGCACTCTTCTACTCTACTGTGTTTCCTGTAGGGCCAGAACAGTGAGCTTGCTCAGAACAAAAGAACTGTACTTCCTACACACACGGCCATATCTAGTTCAATTCTGATTAGGAACCTGACAAGAACAGTAGATCCTCTTCAGTCCAATACACTGTACTTGCTGGGAACAGACGCCAGTGCTATTTGTCCTGTGTATGGCAATGGCAGCGCAATAGTGACTATTCTTACCATAAAACAACTCTTGCTCATAGGACCAGAATCTGCATGTGATTCCACTCCATTTAGGACTGCAAAACATATGCTAGCTCGCCTTAGAAGAAACACACTCTGCTTTAGAGAAAAGAGCACTCTTCTACTCTATTGTGTTTCCTATGGGGTCCAAACAGTGAGCTTGCTCAGAACAAAAGAACTGTGCTTCCTACACACACGGACAATATCTAGTTCAGCTCTGCTTAGGAAACTGACAAGAACAGTAGCTCCTTTTTGTCCAATACACTCTACTTGCTGGGAACAGATGCCAGTGCTATTTGTCCTGTGTAGGGCAATGGCAGCGCAATATTGACTCTTCTTACCAGAAAACAACTCTTGCTCGTAGGACCAGAAACTGCATGTGATTCAACTCCATTTAGGACTGGGAAACAAACGCTAGCTCGCTTTACAAGAAACACACTCTGCTTTTGAGAAAAGAGCACTCTTCTACTCTACCCTGTTTCCTATGTGGTCCAAACAGTGAGCTTGCTCAGAACAAAAGAACTGTGCTTCCTACACACACGGCCATATCTAGTTCAATTCTGCTTAGGAACCTGACAAGAACAGTAGATCCTCTTCAGTCCAATACACTGTACTTGCTGGGAAAAAACGGCAGTGCTATTTGTCCTGTGTATGGCAATGGCAGCGCAATAGTGACTCTTCTTACCATAAAACAACTCTTGCTCGTAGGACCAGAAACTCCATGTGATTCAACTCCATTTAGGACTGGGAAACAAACACTAGCTCGCCTTACAAGAAACACACTCTGCTTTAGAGAAAAGAGCACTCTGCTACTCTACTGTGTTTCCTATGGGGTCCAAACAGTGAGCTTGCTCAGAACAAAAGAACTGTGCTTCCTACACGGGAAATATCAATCTCAACTCTGATTAGGAAACTGACAAGAACAGTAGCTCCTATTCAGTCCAATACACTATACTTGCTGGGAACAGATGCGAGAGCTATTTGCACTGTGTATGGCATTTGGTGGGCAATAGTGACTCTTCTTACCAGAAAACAACTCTTGCTCGTAGGACCAAAAACTGCCTGAGACTCAATTCCATTTAGGACTGGGAAACAAACGCGAGCTCGCCTTACAAGAAACACACTCAAAGCCGGGCGGTGGTGGCGCACGCCTTTAATCCCAGCACTCGGGAGGCAGAGCCAGGTGGATCTCTGTGAGTTCGAGGCCAGCCTGGGCTACCAAGTGAGTTCCAGGAAAGGTGCAAAGCTAAACAGAGAAACCCTGTCTCGAAAAAAACAAATAAAAAAAAAAGTTTTAAAGAAACACACTCTGCTTTAGAGAAAAGAGTACTCTTCTACTCTACTGTGTTTCCTATGGCGTCCAAACAGTGAGCTTGCTCAGAACAAAAAAACTGTGCTTCCTACACACACGGCCATATCTAGTTCAAATTTGCTTAGGAACCTGACAAGTACAATAGATCCTCTTCCGTCCAATACACTGTACTTGCTGCGAAAAGACGCCAGTGCTATTTGTCCTGTGTATGGCAATGGCAGCGCAATAGTGACTCTTCTTACCAGAAACAACTCTTGCTCCTAGGACCAGAAACTGCATGTGATTCAACTCCATTTAGGACTGGGAAACAAACGCTAGCTCGCCTTACAAGAAACACACTCTGCTTTAGAGAAAATAGCACTCATCTACTCTACTGTGTTTCCTGTAGGGCCAGAACAGTGAGCTTGCTCAGAACAAAAGAACTGTGCATCCTACACACGGGCCATATCTAGTTCAACTCTGCTTAGGAAACTGACAAGAACAGTAGCTCCTCTTCAGTCCGATACACTGTAATTGCTGGGAACAGACGTGAGTGCTATTTGCACTGTGTATGGCAATGGGAGTGCAAAGTGACTTTCCTTACCAGAAAACAACTCTTGCTTGTAGGACCAGAAACTGCATGGGATTCAACTCCATTTAGTACTGGGAAACAAATGCTAGCTCCCCTTACATGAAACACACTCTGCTTTTGAGAAAAGAGCACTCTTCTACTCTACTGTGTTTCCTATGTGGTCCAAACAGTGAGCTTGCTCAGAACAAAAGAACTGTGCTTCCTACACACGGGCCATATCTCGTTCAACTCTGCTTAGGAAACTGACAAGAACAGTAGCTCCTCTTCAGTCTGATACACTGTACTTGCTGGGAACAGACGCAAGTGCTATTTGCACTGTGTATGGCAATGGGAGCACAATAGTGACTTCCTTACCAGAAAACAACTCTTGCTTGTAGGACCAGAAACTGCATGTGAATCCACTCCATTTAGGACTGGGAAACAAACGCTGGATCGCCTTACAAGAAACACACTCGGCTTTTGAGAAAAGAGCACTGTTCTACTCTACTGTGTTTCCTATAGTGCCAGAACAGTGAGCTTGCTCAGAACAAAAGAACTGTGCTTCCTACACACACGGCCATATCTAGTTCAACTCTGCTTAGGAACCTGACAAGAACAGTAGATCCTGTTCAGTCCAATACACTGTACATACTGGGAACAGACGCCAGTGCTATTTGCCCTGTGTATGACAATTGGAGCACAATAGTGACTCTTCTTACCAGAAAACAACTCTTGCTCGTAGGACCAGAAACTGCATGTGATTCAACTCCATTTAGGACTGTGAAACAAATGCTAGCTTGCCTTACAAGAAACACACTCTGCTTTTGAGAAAAGAGCACTCTTCTACTCTACTGTGTTTACAATGGGGTCCAAACAGAAGCTTGCTCAGAACAAAAGAACTGTGCTTCCTACACACACGGACCATATCTAGTTCTACTGTGCTGAGGAAACTGACAAGAACAGTAGCTCCTAATCAGTCCAATACACTGTACTTGACGGGAACAGTCGTGAGTACTATTTGCACTGTGTATGGCAATTGGAGCACAATAGTGACTCTTCTTACCAGAAAAGAACTCTTGCTCGTAGGACAAAAAACTGTATGTGACTCAACTCCATTTAGGACTGGGAAACAAACGTGAGCTCACCTTACAAGAAAAACACTCGCTTTAGAGAAAAGAGCACTGTTCTACTCTACTGTGTTTCCTATGGGGTCCAAACAGTGAGCTTACTCAGAATAAAAGAACTGTGTTTCCTACACACACGGGCCATATCTCATTCAACTCTGCTTAGGAAACTGACAAGAACAGTAGATCCTCTTCAGTCCAATACACTCTACTTCCTGGGAACAGACGCCAGTGCTATTTGTCCTGTGTATGGAAATGGCAGCACAATAGTGACTCTTCTTACCAGAAACAACTCTTGCTCCTAGGACCAGAAACTGCATGGGATTCAACTCCATTTAGGACTGGGAAACAAACGCTAGCTCGCATTATAAGAAACACACTCTGCTTTAATGAAAAGAGCACACTTCTACTCTAAAGTGTTTCCTGTAGGGCCAGAACAGTGAGCTTGCTCAGAACAAAAGAACTGTGCTTCCAACACACACGGCCATATCTAGTTCAATTCTGATTAGGAACCTGACAAGAACAGTAGATCCTCTTCAGTCCAATACACTGTACTTGCTAGGAACAGACGCCAGTGCTATTTGTCCTGTGTATGGCAATGGCAGCGCAATAGTGACTATTCTTACCATAAAAAAACTCTTGCTCGTAGCACCAGAAACTGCATGTGATTCAACTCCATTTAGGACTTCGAAACAAACGCTAGCTCGCCTTACAAGAAACACACTCTGCTTTATTGAAAAGAGCACTCTTCTACTCTACTGTGTTTCCTATAGGGCCAGAACAGTGAGCTTGCTCAGAACAAAAGAACTGTGCTTCCTACACACACGGCCATATCTAGTTCAAGTCTGCTTAGGAACCTGACAAGAACAGTAGATCCTCTTCCATCCAATACACTGTACTTGCTGGGAAAAGATGCCAGTGTTATTTGTCCTGTGTATGGAAATGGCAGCTCAATAGTGACTCTTCTTACCAGAAAACAACTCTTGCTTGTAGGACCAGAAACTGCATGTGATTCAACTCCATTTAGGACTGGGAAACAAACGCTAGGTCGCCTTACATGAAACACACTCTGCTTTTGACAAAAGAGCACTCCTCTACTCTACTGTGTTTCCTATGGTGTCCAAACAGTGAGCTTGCTCAGAACAAAAGAACTGTGCTTCCTAAACACGCGGGATATATGTCGTTCAACTCTGCTTAGGAAACTGACAAGAGCAGTAGCTCCTCTTCAGTCCGATACACTGTACTAGCTGGGAACAGACGTGAGTGCTATTTGCTCTGTGTATGGCAATGGGAGCACAATAGTGACTTTCCTTACCAGAAAACAACTCTTGCTCGTAGGACCAGAAACTGCATCGGATTCAACTCGATATAGGACTGGGAAATAAATGCTAGCTCGCCTTACAAGAAACACAATCTGCTTTTGAGAAAAGAGCACTCTTCTACTCTACTGTGATTCCTATAGGGCCTGAACAGAGAGCTTGCTCAGAACAAAAGAACTGTGCTTCCTACACACACGGCCAAATCTAGTTCAACTCTGCTTAGGAACCTGACAAGAACAGTAGATCCTCTTCAGTCCAATACACTGTACATGCTGGGAACAGACGCCAGCGCTATTTGCCCTGTGTATGACAATGGGAGCACAATAGTGACTCTTCTTACCAGAAAACTACTCTTGCTCATAGGACCAGAAACTGCATGGGATTCAACTCCATTTAGGACTGGGAAACAAACGATAGCTCGTTTTACAAGAAACACACTCTGCTTTTGAGAAAAGAGCACTCTTCTACTCTACAGTGTTTCCTATCGGGCCAGAACAGTGAGCTTGCTGAGAACAAAAGAACTGTGCTTCCTACACACACGGACCATATCTAGTTCAACTCTGCTTAGGAAACTGACAAGAACAGTAGCTCCTATTCAGCCCAATACACTGTACTTGCGGGGAACAGACGCGAGTGCTATTTGCACTGTGTATGGCAATTAGAGCGCAATAGTGACTCTTCTTACCAGAAAACAACTCTTGCTCGTAGGACCAAAAACTGCATGTTACGCAACTCCATTTAGGACTGGGAAACAAAGGCGAGCTCGCCTTACAAGAAACACACTGTGCTTTTGAGGAAAGAGCACTCTTCTTCTCAACTGTGTTTCCTATAGGACCAAAACAGTGAGCTTGCTCAGAACAAAAGAACTGTGCTTCCTACACACACGGTCATATCTAGTTCAATTCTGCTTAGGAAACTGACAAGAATAGTAGATCCTCTTCAGTCCAATACACTGTACTTGCTGGGAAGAGACGCGAGTGCTATTTGCCCTGTGTATGACAATGGGAGCACAATAGTGACTCTTCTTACCAGAAAACAACTCTTGCTCGTAGGACCAGAAACTGCATGTGATTCAACTCCATTTAGGACTGGGAAACAAATGCTAGCTCGCCTAACATGAAACACACTCTGCTTTTGAGATAAAAGCACTCTTCTACTCTACTGAGTTTCCTATGTGTTCCGAACAGTGAGCTTGCTCAGAACAAAAGAACTGTGCTTCCTACACACACGGGCCATATCTAGTTCAACTCTGCTTAAAAAACTGACAAGAACAGTAGATCCTATTCAGTCCAATACACTGTACTTGCTGGGAACAGATGCAAGTGCTATTTGCACTGTGTATGGCAATGAGAGTGCAATAGTGACTCTACTTACCAGTAAAAAACTCTTGCTCATAGGACCAAAAACTGCATGTGTCTCAACTCCATTTAGGACTGGAAAAGAAACGCTAGCTCGCCTTACAAGAAAAACTCTTTGCTTTTGACGAAAGAGCATTCTTCTACTATACTGTGTTTCCTATAGGGCCAGATGAGTGAGCTTCCTCAGAACAAAAGAACTGTGCTTCCTGCACACAGGGGCCATATCTATTCAATTCTGCTTAGGAAACTGACAAGAACAGTAGATCCTCACAGTCCAATACACTGTACATGCTGGGAACAGACGCCAGTACTATTTGCCCAGTGTATGACAATGGGAGCGCAAAAGTGACTCTTCTTACCAGAAAACAACTCTTGTTCCTAGGACCAGAAACTGCATGTGACTCAACTCCATTTAGGACTGGGAAAAAAACGCTACCTCGCCTTACAAGAAATACACTCTGCTTTTGAGAAAAGAGCACACTTCTACTCTACTCTGTTTCCTGTAGGGCCAGAACAGTGACAGTGAGCTTGCTCAGAACAAAAGAACTGTGCTTCCTACACACACGGCCATATCTAGTTCAATTTTGTTTAGGAACCTGACAAGAACAGTAGATCCCCTTCAGTCCAATACACTGTACATGCTGGAACAGACGCAAGTGCTATTTGCTATGTGTATGGCAATGGGAGCGCAATAGTGACTTTCCTTACCAGAAAACAACTCTTGCTTGTAGGACCAGAAACTGCATGTAATTCAACTCCATTTAGGACTGGGAAACAAACCCTAGCTCGCCTTAGAGGAAACACACTCTGCTTTTGAGAAAAGAGCACTCTTCTACTCTACTGTGTTTCCTATGTGGTCAAAAGAGTGAGCTTGCTCAGAACAAAAGAACTGAGCTTCCTACACACACGGGCCATATCTAGTTCAACTCTGTTTAGGAAACTGACATCAACAGTAGCTACTCTTCAGTCCGATACACTGTACTTGCTGGGAACAGACGCGAGTGCTATTTGCACTGTGTATGGCAATGGGAGCACAATAGTGACTCTTCTTACCAGAAAACAACTCTTGCCTGTAGACCAGAAACTGCATGAGATTCAACTCCATTTAGTACTGGGAAACAAACGCTAGTTCGCCTTACAAGGAACACACTCTGCTTTTGAGAAAGAGCCCTCTTATACTCTAAAGTGTTTCCTATAGGGCCAGAACAGTGATCTTGCTCAGAAACAAAAAGCTGTGCTTCCTACACACACGGGCCATATCTAGTTCAACTCTGCTTACGAAACTGACAAAAACAGTAGCTCCATTTCAGTACGATACCCTGTACTAGCTGGGAACACACGCGAGGGCTATTTGCACTGTGTATGGTAATGGGAGCGCAATAGTGACTTTTCTTACCAGAAAACAACTCTTGCTCGTAGGACCAGAAACTGCATGTGATTCAACTCCATTTAGGACTGGGAAACATATGCTAGCTCGCCTTACATGAAACACACTCTGCTTTTGAGAAAAGAGCACTCTTCTACTCTACTGTGTTTCCTATGGGTGGGAACAGTGAGCTTGATCAGAACAAAAGAACTGTGCTTCCTACACACACGGGCCATATCAGGTTCAACTCTGCTAAGGAAACTGACAAGAACAGTATCTCCTCTTCAGTCCAATTCACTGTACATGCTAGGAACAGACGCCAGGACTATTTGCTCTGTGTATGACAATGGGAGCGCAATAGGGACTCTTCTTACCAGAAAACAACTCTTGCTCGTAGGACCAGAAATTGCATGAGATTCAACTCCATTTAGGACTGGGAAACAAATGCTAGCTCGCCTTACATGAAACACACTCTGCTTTTGAGAAAAGAGTACTCTTCTACTCTACTGAGTCTCCTATGGGATCCGAATAGTGAGCTTGCTCAGAACAAAAGAACTGTGCTTCCTACACACACGGGCCATATCTTGTTCAACACTGCTTAGGAAACTGACAAGAACAGTAGATCCTCTTCAGTCCAATACACTGTACTTGCTGGGAACAGATGCAAGTGCTATTTGCACTGTGTATGGCAATGGGAGCGCAATAGTGTCTTTCCTTACCAGAAACCAAGTCTTAGTCGTAGGACCAGAAACTGCATGTGATTCAACTCCATTTAGGACTGGGAAACAAATGCTAGCTCGCCTTACATGAAACACACTCTGCTTTAGAGAAAAGAGCACTCTTCTACTCTATTGTGTTTCTTATAGGGCCAGAAGAGTGAGCTTGCTCAGAACAAGAGAACTGTTCTTCCTACACACACGCGCCATATCTCGTTCAACTCTGCTTAGGAAACTGACAAGAACAGTAGCTCCTCTTCAGTCCGATACACTGTACTTGCTGGGAACAAACGCAAGTGCTCTTTGCACTGTGTATAGAAATGTTAACACAATAGTGACTTTCCTTACCAGAAAACAACTCTTGTTCGTAGGACCAGAAACTGCATGTGATTCAACTCCATTTAGGACTGGGAAAAAAAACACTAGCTCGCCTTACAAAAAACACACTCTGCTTTTGAGAAAAGAGCACTCTTCTACTCTACTGTGTTTCCTATAGGGCCAGAACAGTGAGCTTGCTCAGAACAAAAGAACTGTGCTTCCTACACACACGGCCATATGTAGTTCAATTCTGCTTAGGAACCTGACATGAAGAGTAGATCCTCTTCAGTCCAATACAGTGTACTTGCTGGGAACAGACAACAGTGCTATTTGTCCTGTGTATGGCAATGGCAGTACAATAGTGACTCTTCTTACCAGAACACAACTCTTGCTAGTAGGACCAGAAACCGCATGGGATTCAACTTCATTTAGGACTGGGAAATAAATGCTAGCTCGCATTACATGAAACATCCTCTGGTTTTGAGAAAAGAGCACTCTTCTACTCTACTGTGTTTCCTGTAGGGCCAGAACAGTGAGCTTGCTCAGAACAAAAGAACTGTACTTCCTACACACACGGCCATATCTAGTTCAATTCTGATTAGGAACCTGACAAGAACAGTAGATCCTCTTCAGTCCAATACACTGTACTTGCTGGGAACAGACGCCAGTGCTATTTGTCCTGTGTATGGCAATGGCAGCGCAATAGTGACTATTCTTACCATAAAACAACTCTTGCTTGTAGGACCAGAAACTGCATGTGATTCAACTCCATTTAGGACTGGGAAACAAATGCTAGCTCACCTTACAAGAAACACACTCTGCTTTAGAGAAAAGAGCACTCCTCTACTCTACTGTGTTTCCTATGGGGTCCGAACAGTGACCTTTCTCAGAACAAAAAAACTGTGCTTCCTACACACATGGACATATCTAGTTCAATTCTGCTTATAAACCTGACAAGAACAGTAGATCCTCTTCAGTCCAATACACTGTACTTGCTGGGAACAGACGCCAGTGCTAATTGTCTTTTGTATGGCAATGGCAGTGCAATAGTAACTCTTCTTACCAGAAAACAACTCTTGATCGTAGGACCCAAAAGTGCATGTGATTCAACTCCATTTAGGACTGGGAAACAAATACTAGCTCGCCTTACAAGAAACACATTCTGCATTTGAGAAAAGAGCACTCTTCTACTCTACTGTGTTTCCTATGGGGTCCAAACAGTGAGCTTGCTCAGAACAGAAAACATTGCTTCCTACACACGGACCATATCTAGTTCAACTCTGCTTAGGAAACTGACAAGAACAGTAGCTCCTCTTCAGTCCGATACACTGTAATTGCTGGGAACAGACACGAGTGCTATTTGCACTGTGTATGGCAACGGGAGCGCAATAGTGACTTTCCTTACCAGAAAACAACTCTTGCTCGTAGGACCAGAAACTGCATGTGATTCAACTCCATTTAGGACTGGGAAACAAATGCTAGCTCGCTTTATGAGAAACACATCCTGCTTTTGAGAAAAGAGCACTCTTCTACTCTACTGTGTTTCCTATGTGGTCAAAAGAGTGAGCTTGCTCAGAACAAAAGAACTGAGCTTCCTACACACACGGGCCATACCTCGTTCAACTCTGTTTAGGAAACTGACAACAACAGTAGCTACTCTTCAGTCCGATACACTGTACTTGCTGGGAACAGATGCGAGTGCTATTTGCACTGTGTATGGCAATGGGAGCACAATAGTGACTCTTCTTACCAGAAAACAACTCTTGCTCGTAGGACCAGAAACTGCATGAGATTCAACTCCATTTAGGACTGGGAAACAAACGCGAGCTCGCCTTACAAGAAACACACTCTGCTTTAGAGAAAATATCACACTTCTACTCTACTGTGTTTCCTATGTGGTCCGAACAGTGAGCTTGCTCAGAACAAAAAAACTGTGCTTCCTCCACACACGGCCATATCTAGTTCAATTCTGCTTAGGAACCTGAAATGAACAGTAGATCCTCTTCAGTCCAATACACTGTACTTGCTGGGAACAGACAACAGTGGTATTTGTCCTGTGTATGGCAATGGCAGCACAATAGTGACTCTTCTTACGAGAAAAGATCTCTTGCTCGTAGGACCAGAAACTGCATGTGATTCAACTCCATTTAGGACTGGGAAACAAACACTAGCTCGCCTTACAAGAAACACACTCTGCTTTTGAGAAAAGAGCACTCTTCTACTCTAAAGTGTTTCCTACAGGGCCAGAACAGTGAGCTTGCTGAGAACAAAAGAACTGTGCTTCCTACACACACGGGCCATATCTAGTTCAACTCTGCTTAGGAAACTAACAAGAACAGTAGCTCCTCTTCAGTCCGATACACTGTAATAGCTGGAAACACACGCGAGTGCTATTTGCACTGTGTATGTCAATGAGAGCGCAATAATGACTTTCCTTACCAGAAAACAACTCTTGCTCGTAGGACCAGAAACTGCATGTGATTCAACTCCATTTAGGACTGGGAAACAAATGCTAGCTCGCCTTACATGAAACACACACTGCTTTTGCGAAAAGAGCACTCTTCTACTCTACTGTGTTTCCTATGGGGTCCGAAAAGTGAGCTTGCTCAGAACAAAAGAACTGTGCTTCCTACACACACGGGCCATATCTAGTTCAACTCTGCTTAGGAAACTGAGATGAACAGTAGATCCTCTTCAGTCCAATACACTGTACTTGCTGGGAACAGATGCAAGTGCTATTTGCACTGTGTATGGCAATGGGAGTGCAATAGTGACTCTTCTTACCAGAAAAAAAGTCTTGCTCGTAGGACCAAAAACTGCATGTGTCTCAACTCCATTTAGGACTGGGAAAGAAACGCTAGCTCGCCTTACAAGAAAAACACTCTGCTTTTGAGAAAAGAGCATTCTTCTAATATACTGTGTTTCCTATAGGGCCAGAACAGTGAGCTTCCTCAGAACAAAAGAACTGTGTTTCCTGCACACATGGGCCATATCTATTCAATTCTGCTTAGGAAACTGACAAGAACAGTAGATCCTCTTCAGTCCAATACACTGTACATGCTGGGAACAGACGCCAGTACTATTTGCCCTGTGTATGACAATGGGAGCACAATAGTGACTCTTCTTACCAGAAAACAACTCTTGCTCCTAGGACCAGAAACTGCATGTGATTCAACTCCATTTAAGACTGGGAAACAAACGCTAGCTCGCCTTACAAGAAAAACACTCTGCTTTTGAGAAAAGAGCACTCTTCTACTCTTCTGTGTTTCCTATAGGGCCAGAACAGTGAGCTTGATCAGAACCAAAGAACTGTGCTTCCTTCACACGGGCCATATGTAGTTCAACTCTGCTTAGGAAACTGACAAGAACAGTAGCTCCTCTTCAGTCCGATACACTGTACTTGCTGGGAACGGACCGAGTGCTATTTGCACTATGTATGGTAATGGGAGCACAATAGTGACTTTCCTTACCAGAAAACAACTCTTGCTCGTAGGACCAGAAACTGCATGTGATTCAACTCCATTTAGGACTGGGAAACAAATGCTAGCTCGCCTTATATGAAACACACTCTGCTTTTGAGTAAAGAGCACTCTTCTACTCTACTGTGTTTCCTATGGGGTCCAAACAGTGAGCTTGCTCAGAACAAAAGAACTGTGCTTCCTACACACGGACCATATCTAGTTCAACTCTGCTTAGGGAACTGACAGTACAGTAGCTCCTATTCAGTCCAATACACTGTACTTCCTGGGAACAGACGCGAGTGCTATTTGTAATGTGTATGGCAATGGGAGCGCAATAGTGACTTTCCTTACCAGAAAACAACTCTTGCTCGTAGGACCAGAAACTGCATGTGATTCAACTCCATTTAGGACTAGGAAACAAATTCTAGCTCGCCTTACAAGAAATACACTCTGCTTTTGAGAAAAGAGCACTGCTGTGGGATGTATGGCAAATGTGTTGTTAATTAATCAATAAAACACTGATTGGCCGTTGGCTAGGCAGGAAGTGTAGGCGGGGCAAGGAGGAGAATAAAGCGGGGAAGTGGAAGGCTGAGAGAGAGACACTGCCAGCCGCCATCAGGACAAGGAAGATGTAAGGTACCAGTAAGCCATGAGCCATGTGGCAAAGTAAAAATTAATAGAAATGGGCTAAATATAAGAGTAAGAGCTAGACAATAACAGGCCTTAGCTAATGGCCAAGCAGTTTAAATAATGTAAGAGTCTTTGTGTTTATTTTATAAGTGGGCTCTGAGACTGGCGGGACTTGGTGGTGGGAGCTGGAGAGAAAATCTCCAGCAACAGAGCACTCTTCTACTCTACTGTGTTTCCTATGGGGTCCAAACAGTGAGCTTGCTCAAAACAAAAGAACTGTGCTTCCTACACACATGGACCATATCTAGTTCAACTCTGCTTAGGAAACTGACAAGAACAGTAGCTCCTATTCAGTCCAATACACTGTACTTGCTGGGAACAGACGCGAGTGCTATTTGCACTGTGTATGGAATTTGGAGCACAATAGTGACTCTTCTTACCAGAAAACAACTCTTGCTCGTAGGAACAAAAACTGCCTGTGACTCAACTCCATTTATGACTGGGAAACAAACGCTAGTTCGCCTTACAAGAAACACACTCTGCTTTAGAGAAAAGAGCACTCTTCTACTCTACTGTGTTTCCTATAGGGCCAGAACAGTGAGCTTGCTCAGAACAAGAGAACTGTGCTTCCTACACACACAGGCCATATCTCGTTCAACTCTGCTTAGGAAACTGACAAGAACAGTAGCTCCTCTTCAGTCCGATACACTGTACTTGCTGGGAACAGACGCGAGTGCTATTTGCACTGTGTATGGCAGTGGGAACACAATAGTGACTTTCCTTACCAGAAAACAACTCTTGCTCGTAGGACAAGAAGGTGCATGTGATTCAACTCCATTTAGGACTGGGAAACAAACGCTAGCTCGCCTTACAAGAAACACACTCTGCTTTTAAGAAAAGAGCACTCTTCGACTCTACTGTGTTTCCTACAGGGAAAGAACAGTGAGCTTGCTCAGAACAAAGAACTGTGCTTCCTACACACATGGCCGTATCTAGATCAATTCTGCTTAGGAACCTGACAAGAACAGTAGATCCTCTTCAGTCCAATACACTGTACTTGCTGCGATCAGACGCCAGTGCTATTTGTCCTGTGTATGGCAATGGCAGCGCAATAGTGACTCTTCTTATGAGAAAAGAACTCTTGCTCGTAGGACCAGAAACTGCATGGGATTCAACTCCATTTAGGACTGGGAATCAAACGCTAGCTCGCCTTACAAGAAACACACTCTGCTTTTGAGAAAAGAGCACTCTTCTACTCTACTGTGTTTCCTATGTGGTCCAAACAGTGAGATTGCTCAGAGCAAAAAAACTGTGATTCCTACACACATCGACCATATCTAGTTCAACTCTGCTTTGGAAACTGACAAGAACAGAAGCTGCTTTTCAGTCCAATACACTGTACTTGCTGGGAACAGACGCGAGTGTTATTTGCACTGTGTATGACAATGGGAGCACAATAGTGACTTCCTTACCAGAAAACAACTCTTGCTCGTAGGACCAGTAACTGCATGTGATTTATCTCCATTTAGGACTGGGAAACAAACGCTAGCTCGCCTTACAAGAAACACACTCTGCTTTTGAGAAAAGAGCACTCTTCTACTCTACTGTGTTTCCTATGTGGTCCGAACAGTGAGCTTGCTCAGAACAAAAAAACTGTGCTTCCTCCACACACGGCCATATCTAGTTCAATTCTGCTTAGGAACCTGACATGAACAGTAGATCCTCTTCAGTCCAATACACTGTACTTGCTGGGAACAGACAACAGTGCTATTTGTCCTGTGTATGGCAATGGCAGCGCAATAGTGACTCTTCTTATGAGAAAAGATCTCTTGCTCGTAGGACCATAAACTGCATGGGATTCAACTCCATTTAGGACTGGGAAACAAACACTAGCTCGCCTTACAAGAAACACAGTCTGCTTTTGAGAAAAGAGCACTCTTCTACTCTAAAGTGTTTCCTATAGGGCCAGAAGAGTGAGCTTGCTCAGAACAAAAGAACTGTGCTTCCTACACACACGGACCATATCTAGTTCAACTCTGCTTTGGAAACTGACAAGAACAGAAGCTGCTTTTCAGTCCAATACACTGTACTTGCTGGGAACAGACGCGAGTGTTATTTGCACTGTGTATGACAATGGGAGCACAATAGTGACTTCCTTACCAGAAAACAACTCTTGCTCGTAGGACCAGTAACTGCATGTGATTTATCTCCATTTAGGACTGGGAAACAAACGCTAGCTCGCCTTACAAGAAACACACTCTGCTTTTGAGAAAAGAGCACTCTTCTACTCTACTGTGTTTCCTATGTGGTCCGAACAGTGAGCTTGCTCAGAACAAAAAAACTGTGCTTCCTCCACACACGGCCATATCTAGTTCAATTCTGCTTAGGAACCTGACATGAACAGTAGATCCTCTTCAGTCCAATACACTGTACTTGCTGGGAACAGACAACAGTGCTATTTGTCCTGTGTATGGCAATGGCAGCGCAATAGTGACTCTTCTTATGAGAAAAGATCTCTTGCTCGTAGGACCAGAAACTGCATGGGATTCAACTCCATTTAGGACTGGGAAACAAACACTAGCTCGCCTTACAAGAAACACAGTCTGCTTTTGAGAAAAGAGCACTCTTCTACTCTAAAGTGTTTCCTATAGGGCCAGAAGAGTGAGCTTGCTCAGAACAAAAGAACTGTGCTTCCTACACACACGGGCCATATCTAGTTCAACTCTGCTTAGGAAACTAACAAGAACAGTAGCTCCTCTTCAGTCCGATACACTGTAATAGCTGGAAACACACGCGAGTGCTATTTGTACTGTGTATTTCAATGAGAGCGCAATAGTGACTTTCCTTACCAGAAAACAACTCTTGCTCGTAGGACCAGAAACTGCATGTGATTCAACTCCATTTAGGACTGGGAAACAAATGCTAGCTCGCCTTACATGAAACACACACTGCTTTTAAGAAAAGAGCACTCTTCTACTCTACTGTGTTTCCTATGGGGTCCAAACAGTGAGCTTGCTCAAAACAAAAGAACTGTGCTTCCTACACACATGGACCATATCTAGTTCAACTCTGCTTAGGAAACTGACAAGAAAAGTAGCTCCTATTCAGTCCAATACACTGTACTTGCTGGGAACAGACGCGAGTGCTATTTGCACTGTGTATGGAATTTGGAGCGCAATAGTGACTCTTCTTACCAGAAAACAACTCTTGCTCGTAGGAACAAAAACTGCCTGTGACTCAACTCCATTTATGACTGGGAAACAAACGCTAGCTCGCCTTACAAGAAACACACTCTGCTTTAGAGAAAAGAGCACTCTTCTACTCTACTGTGTTTCCTATAGGGCCAGAACAGTGAGCTTGCTCAGAACAATGAACTCTGCTTCCTACACACATGGCCGTATCTAGATCAATTCTGCTTAGGAACCTGACAAGAACAGTAGATCCTCTTCAGTCCAATACACTGTACTTGCTGGGAACAGACAACAGTGCTATTTGTCCTGTGTATGGCAATGGCAGCACAATAGTGACTCTTCTTATGAGAAAAGATCTCTTGCTCGTAGGACCAGAAACTGCATGGGATTCAACTCCATTTAGGACTGGAAACAAACACTAGCTCGCCTTACAAGAAACACACTCTGCTTTTGAGAAAAGAGCACTCTTCTACTCTAAAGTGTTTCCTATAGGGCCAGAACAGTGAGCTTGCTGAGAACAAAAGAACTGTGCTTCCTACACACACGGGCCATATCTAGTTCAACTCTGCTTAGGAAACTAACAAGAACAGTAGCTCCTCTTCAGTCCGATACACTGTACTTGCTGGGAACAGATGCAAGTGCTATTTGCACTGTGTATTTCAATGAGAGCGCAATAGTGACTTTCCTTACCAGAAAACAACTCTTGCTCGTAGGACCAGAAACTGCATGTGATTCAACTCCATTTAGGACTGGGAAACAAATGCTAGCTCGCCTTACATGAAACACTCACTGCTTTTGAGAAAAGAGCACTCTTCTACTCTACTGTGTTTCCTATGGGGTCCGAAAAGTGAGCTTGCTCAGAACAAAAGAACTGTGCTTCCTACACACATGGGCCATATCTAGTTCAACTCTGCTTAGGAAACTGACATGAACAGTAGATCCTCTTCAGTCCGTTACACTGTACTTGCTGGGAACAGATGCAAGTGCTATTTGCACTGTGTATGGCAATGGGAGTGCAATAGTGACTCTTCTTACCAGAAAAAAAGTCTTGCTCGTAGGACCAAAAACTGCATGTGTCTCAACTCCATTTAGGACTGGGAAAGAAACGCTAGCTCGCCTTAGAAGAAAAACACTCTGCTTTTGAGAAAAGATCATTCTTCTATTATACTGTGTTTCCTATAGGGCCAGAACACTGAGCTTCATCAGAACAAAAGATCTGTGCTTCCTGCACACATCGGCCATATCTATTCAATTCTGCTTAGGAAACTGACAAGAACAGTAGATCCTCTTCAGTCCAATACACTGTACATGCTGGGAACAGACGCCAGTACTATTTGCCCTGTGTATGACAATGGGAGCACAATAGTGACTCTTCTTACCAGAAAACAACTCTTGCTCCTAGGACCAGAAACTGCATGTGATTCAACTCCATTTAAGACTGGGAAACAAACGCTAGCTCGCCTTACAAGAAAAACACTCTGCTTTTGAGAAAAGAGCACTCTTCTACTCTTCTGTGTTTCCTATAGGGCCAGAACAGTGAGCTTGATCAGAACAAAAGAACTGTGCTTCCTTCACACGGACCATATCTATTTCAACTCTGCTTAGGGAACTGACAGTACAGTAGCTTCTATTCAGTCCAATACACTGTTCTTCCTGGGAACAGACGCGAGTGCTATTTGTAATGTGTATGGCAATGGGAGCGCAATAGTGACTTTCCTTACCAGAAAACAACTCTTGCTCGTAGGACCAGAAACTGCATGTGATTCAACTCCATTTAGGACTAGGAAACAAACGCTAGCTCGCCTTACAAGAAATACACTCTGCTTTTGAGAAAAGAGCACTGCTGTGGGATGTATGGCAAATGTGTTGCTAATTAATCAATAAAACACTGATTGGCCGTTGGCTAGGCAGGAAGTGTAGGCGGGGCAAGGAGGAGAATAAAGCGGGGAAGTGGAAGGCTGAGAGAGAGACACTGCCAGCCGCCATCAGGACAAGGAAGATGTAAGATACCAGTAAGCCATGAGCCATGTGGCAAAGTAAAAATTAATAGAAGTCGGCTAAATATAAGAGTAAGAGCTTGACAATAACAGGCCTTAGCTAATGGCCAAGCAGTTTAAATAATGTAAGAGTCTGTGTGTTTATTTTATAAGTGGGCTCTGAGACTGGCGGGACTTGGTGGTGGGAGCTGGAGAGAAATTCTCCAGCAACAAATGGCGTCCAATGTGTTGGCAAGAGTTTCCACCTAAAAACTGAGAAAAAAGATTCTAAAACGGAGCTAAAAACAGCTCCTAGTTGTCTCTTTCAAGCTAGTGGCAGCCTGCGTGCTTGAGCTACTATGGCGGGTTCCTGGCATGCATGCTTGACCTGCAGTATGGCGCGAATGAGGCCTCTGCAAGTGGCACATTAAGCTGTGTGGTGGATTTAGCCTTTGCTAGTACAAAACAAAACAAAAAAAAAAAGAGATTTCTGGGCTACACGCTGCTTTGATAGAAGCAGAGACCCACTATTTCTGAGAGTTGATGGCTCCCAGAGCTGGCGGAAAACGTAGCCATATTGGGAAGCTGAGGTGGGCGGAGCCAGCAGCCACAGCTGCTGCAGTTTAAAGCAATAGATTCACAATAAGACAGATTCAGATGTAATAGTTTACAATGTGTGTAAAAGATACGTAGGCTTGAAAGAGACAAAAAAGGTGATATATAGAGTTATAGAAACAAATACATAGTTTTAAAAAATAAAGTCATTAAAGAGACAGTAAAGGTAGTATAAAAAATAAGCCACGAAAAATGGATATTACACAGAGAATCTGGATTGTGTTGTCGTTGGGACTTTTAACTGCAGAAAAACATTTGATTGTAAAAGCTGTAGAGTTATGCCAAAATGTATATTTTAAAGATACCTTGACTTCAAAATTTGGATGTAAGGATATGTTGCTTTGGAAAAGAGTCTCTTTTGTTTCCACAGAAAGCCAGAGGCTATGGATTTGTTCAAGATTAAGATACATCAGGTTTGACCAGCCAAGACCCCCTGAAGGTCTCCTATGACACCATGGCCCAGATGATCCAACATCCAGAATGGTTTAAAAGCATCTGGCTCAGACGATGCAGCCTCATGGACTATTCCATAATTCTAAATTTTTTTTTGTTTCCCCACAAGATACAGCGCCCCCTTCCAGCAGGAAGTAGTAAGAGAAGCTACGCCCAAATTGCCAAATTATATGTAATTTTACTTTGTTAAGGTTAAAACCTTCCTTTTTGAAAAAAAAAGGGGGAAGTGCTGTGGGATGTATGGCAAATGTGTTGCTAATTAATCAATAAAACACTGATTGGCCGTTGGCTAGGCAGGAAGTGTAGGCGGGGCAAGGAGGAGAATAAAGCGGGGAAGTGGAAGGCTGCGAGAGAGACACTGCTAGCCGCCATCAGGACAAGGAAGATGTAAGGTACCAGTAAGCCATGAGCCATGTGGCAAAGTAAAGATTAATAGAAATGGGCTAAATATAAGAGTAAGAGCTAGACAATAACAGGCCTGAGCTAATGGCCAAGCAGTTTAAATAATGTAAGAGTCTGTGTGTTTATTTTATAAGTGGGATCTGAGACTGGCGGGACTTGGTGGTGGGAGCTGGAGAGAAAATCTCCAGCAACAGAGCACTCTTCTATTCTACTGTGTTTCCTATGGGGTCCAAACAGTGAGCTTGCTCAGAACAAAAGAACTGTGCTTCCTACACACATCGACCATATCTAGTTCAACTCTGCTTTGGAAACTGACAAGAAGAAGGTGCTCTTCAGTCCAATACACTGTACTTGCTGGGAACAGACGCGAGTGCTATTAGCACTGTGTATGGCAATGGGAGCACAATAGTGACTTTCCTTACCAGAAAACAACTCTTGCTCATAGGACCACAAACGGCATGTGATTCAACTCCATTTAGGACTGGGAAACAAACGCTAGCTCGCCTTACAAGAAACACACTCTGCTTTTGAGAAAAGAGCACTCTTCTACTCTACTGTGTTTCCTATGGGGTCCAAACAGTGAGCTTGCTCAGAACAAAAGAAATGTGCTTCCTACACACATGGACCATATCTAGTTCAACTCTGCTTAGGAAACTGAGAAGAACAGTAGCTCTTCTTCAGTCCAATACACTGTACTTGCTGGGTACAGACGCGAGTGCTATTTGCACTGTGTATGGCATTTGGAGCGCAATAGTGACTCTTCTTACCAGAAAACAACTCTTGCTCGTAGGAACAAAAACTGCCTGTGACTCAACTCCATTTAGGACTGGGAAACAAACGCGAGCTCGCCTTACAAGAAACACAGTCTGCTTTCGATAAAAGAGCACTCATCTACTCTACTGTGTTTCCTATAGGGCCAGAACAGTGAGCTTGCTCAGAACATAATAACTGTGCTTCCTACACAAACGGGCCATATGTAGTTCAACTCTGCTTAGGAAACTGACAAGAACAGTAGCTCCTCTTCAGTCCGATACACTGTACTTGCTGAGAACAGACGCGAGTGCTATTTGCACTGTGTATGGCAATTGGAGCACAATAGTGACTCTTCTTACCAGAAACAATTCTTGCTCATACAACCAGAAACTGCTTGTGATTCAACTCCATTTAGGACTGGGAAACAAACGCGAGCTCACCTTACAAGAAACAAACTCTGCTTTTGAGAAAAGAGCACTCTTCTACTCTACTGTGTTTCCTATAGGGCCAGAACAGTGAGCTTGCTGAGAACAAAAGAATTGTACTTCCTACACACACGGACCATATCTAGTTCAACTCTGCTTAGGAAACTGACAAGAACAGTAGCTCCTATTCAGTCCAATACACTGTACTTGCTGGGAACAGACGCGAGTGCTATTTGCACTGTGTATGGCAATTGGAGCGCAATAGTGACTCTTCTTACCAGAACACAACTCTTGCTCGTAGGACCAAAAACTGCATGTGACTCAACTCCACTTAAGACTGGGAAACAAACGCGAGCTCGCCTTACAAGAAACACAAACTGCTTTTGAGAAAAGAGCACTCTTCTACTCTTCTGTGTTTCCTATAGGGCCAAAAAGTGAGCTTGCTCAGAAAAAAAAGAACTGTGCTTCCTACAAACACGGGCCATATCTAGTTCAACTCTGCTGAGGAAACTGACATGAACAGTAGATCCTCTTCAGTCCGTTACACTGTACTTGCTGGGAACAGATGCAAGTGCTATTTGCACTGTGTATGGCAATCAAGTGCAATAGTGACTCTTCTTACCAGAAAAAAACTCTTGCTAGTAGGACCAAAAACTGCATGTGTCTCAACTCTATTTAGGACTGGTAAAGAAACGCTAGCTCGCCTTACAAGAAAAACACTCTGCTTTTGAGAAAAGAGCATTCTTCTACTATACTGTGTTTCCTATAGGGCCAGAACAGTGAGCTTCCTCAGAACAAAAGAAGTGTGCTTCCTGCACACAGGGGCCATATCTATTCAATTCTGGTTAGGAAACTGGCAAGAACAGTAGATCCTCTTCAGTCCAATACACTGTACTTGCTGGGAACAGATGCAAGTGCTATTTGCACTGTGTATGGCAATCGAGTGCAATAGTGACTCTTCTTACCAGAAAACAACTCTTGCTCCTAGGACCAGAAACCGAATGTGATTCAACTCCATTTAGGACTGGGAAACAAACGCTAGCTTGCCTTAAGAGAAACACTCTGCTTTTGAGAAAAGAGCACTCTTCTATTCTTCTGTGTTTCCTATAGGGCCAGAAAAGTGAGCTGGATCAGAACAAAAGAACTGTGCTTCCTTCACACGGGTTATATCTAGTTCAACTCTGCTTAGGAAACTGACAAGAACAGTAGCTCCTCTTCAGTCCGATACACTGTACTTGCTGGGAACGGACCGAGTGCTATTTGCACTATGTATGGCAATGGGAGCGCAATAGTGACTCTCCTTACCAGAAAACATCTCTTGCTCGTAGGATCAGAAACTGCATGTGATTCAAATCCATTTAGGACTAGGAAACCAACGCTAGCTCGCCTTACAAGAAATTCACTCTGCTTTTGAGAAAAGAGCACTCTTCTACTCTACTGTGTTTCCTATGGGGTCCATACAGTGAGCTTGCTCAGAACAAAAGAACTGTGCTTCCAACACACATGGACCAGATCTAATTCAACTCTGCTTATGAAACTGACAAGAACAGTATCTCCTATTCAGTCCAATACACTGTACTTGCTGGGAACAGACGCGAGTGCTATTTGCACTGTGTATGGAATATGGAGCACAATAGTGACTCTTCTTACCAGAAAACAACTCTTGCTCGTAGGAACAAAAACTGCCTGTGACTCAACTCCATTTATGACTGGGAAACAAACGCTAGCTCACCTTACAAAAAACACACTCTGCTTTAGAGAAAAGAGCACTCTTCTACTCTACTGTGTTTCCTATAGGGCCAGAACAGTGAGCTTGCTCAGAACAAGAAACTGTGCTTCCTACACACACGGACCATATCTCGTTCAACTCTGCTTAGGAACCTGACAAGAACAGTAGCTCTCTTCAGTCCGATACACTGTACTTGCTGGGAACAAACGCGAGTGCTATTTGCACTGTGTATGGCAGTGGGAACACAATAGTGACTTTCCTTACCAGAAAACAACTATTGCTCGTTGGACCAGAAACTGCATGTGATTCAACTCCATTAAGGACTGCGAAACAAACGCTACCTCGCCTTACAAGAAACACACTCTGCTCTTGAGAAAAGAGCACTCTTCTACTCTACTGTGTTTCCTATGGGGTCCGAACAGTGAGCTTGCTCAGAACAAAAAATCTATGCTTCCTCCACACACGGCCATATCTAGTTCAATTCTGCTTAGGAACCTGACATGAACAGTAGATCCTCTTCAGTCCAATACAGTTGTACTTGCTGGGAACAGACAACAGTGCTATTTGTCCTGTGTATGGCAATGGCAGCACAATAGTGACTCTTCTTACCAGAAAAGAACTCTTGCTCTTAGGACCAGAAACTGCATGGGATTCAACTCCATTTAGGACTGGGAAACAAACGCTAACTCGCCTTACAAGAAACACACTCTGTTTTTGAGAAAAGAGCACTCATCTACTCTACTGTGTTTCCTGTGGGGTCCAAACAGTGAGCTTGCTCAGAACAAAAGAACTGTGCTTCCTACACACATCGACCATATCTAGTTCAACTCTGCTTTGGAAACTGACAAGAACAGAAGCTGCTCTTCAGTCCAATACACTGTACTTGCTGGGAACAGACACGAGTGCTATTTGCACTGAATATGGCAATGGGAGCACAATAGTGACTTTCCTTACCAGAAAACAACTCTTGCTCGTAGGACCACAAACTGCATGTGATTCAACTCCATTTAGGACTGGGAAACAAACACTAGCTAGCCTTACAAGAAACACACTCTGCTTTTGAGAAAAGAGCACTCTTCTACTCTACTGTGTTTCCTATGGGGTCCGAACAGTGAGCTTGCACAGAACAAAAGAACAGTGCTTCCTACACACATGGACCATATCTAGTTCAACTCTGCTTAGGAAACTGAGAAGAACAGTAGCTCTTCTTCAGTCCAATACACTGTACTTGCTGGGAACATACGCGAGTGCTATTTGCACTGTGTATGGCATTTGGATTGCAATAGTGACTCTTCTTACCAGAAAACAACTCTTGCTCTTAGGACCAAAAACTGCCTGTGACTCAACTCCATTTAGGACTGGGAAACAAATGCTAGCTCGCCTTAGAAGAAACACAGTCTGCTTTAGAGAAAAGAGCACTCTTCTGCTCCACTGTGTTTCCTATAGGGCCAGAACAGTGAGCTTGCTCTGAACATAATAACTGTGCTTCCTACACAAACGGCCCATATCTAGTTAAACTCTGCTTAGGAAACTGACAAGAACAGTAGCTCCTCTTCAGTCCGATACACTGTACTTGCTGAAAACAGACGCGAGAGCTATTTGCACTGTGTATGGCAATGGAAGCACAATAGTGACTTTCCTTACCAGAAAACAACTCTTGCTCGTAGGACCAGAAACTGCATGTGATTCAACTCCATTTAGGACTGGGAAACAAACGCTAGCTCGCCTTACGAGAAACACACTCTGCTTTTGAGAAAAGAGAACTCTTCTACTCTACTGTGTTTCCTATGGGGTCCAAACGGTGAGCTTGCTAAGAACAAAAGAACTGTGCGTCCTATACACAAGGACCATATGTAGTTCAACTCTACTTAGGAAACTGACAAGAACAGTAGCTCCTCTTCAGTCCAATACACTGTACTTTCTGGGAACAGTCGTGAGTGCTATTTGCACTGTGTATGGCAATGAGACCACAATAGTGACTTTCCTTACCAGAAAACAACTCTTGCTCGTAGGGCCACAAACTGCATGTGATTCAACGCCATTTAGGACTAGGAAACAAACGCTAGCTCGCCTTACAAGAAACACACTCTGCTTTTGAGAAAAGAGCACTCTTCTACTCTACTGTGTTTCCTATGGGGTCCAAACAGTGAGCTTTCTCAGAACAAAAGAACTGTGCTTCCTACACACATGGACCATATCTAGTTTAACTCTGCTTAGGAAACTGTCAAGAACAATAGCTCCTATTAAGTCCAATAAACTGTACTTGCTGGGAACAGACGCGAGTGCTATTTGCACTGTGTATGGCATTTGGAGCACAATAGTGACTCTTCTTACCAGAAAACAACGCTTTCTCGTAGGACCAAAAACTGCATGTGACTCAACTCCATTTAGGACTGGGAAACAAACTCGAGCACGCCTTACAAGAAACACACTCTGCTTTAGAGAAAAGAGCACTCTTCTACTCTACAGTGTTTCCTATAGGGCCAGAACAGTGAGCTTGCTCAGAACATAATAACTGTGCTTCCTACACACACGAGCCATATCTAGTTCAACTCTGCTTAGGAAACTGACAAGAACAGTAGCTCCTCTTCAGTCCGAAACACTGTACTTGCTGAGAACAGACTCGAGTGCTATTTGCACTGTGTATGGCAATTGGAGCACAATAGTGACTTGTCTTACCAGAAAACAATTCTTCCTCGTAGGACAAAAAACTGCATGTGACTCAACTCCATTTAGGACTGGGAAACAAACTCTAGCTCGCCTTACAAAAAACACACTCTTCTTTTGAGAAAAGAGCACTCTTCAACTCTACTGTGTTTCCTATTGGGCCAGAACAGTGAGGTTGCTCAGAACAAATGAACTGTGCTTCCTAGACACACGGGCCATATCTAGTTCAACTCTGCTTAGGAAACTGAGAAGAATAGTAGCTCCTCTTCAGTCCAATACACTGTACTTGCTGGGAACAGACGGGAGTGCTATTTGCACTGTGTATGGCAATGGGAGCGATATAGTGACTTTCCTTACCAGAAAACAATTCTTGCTCATAAGACCAGAACCTGCATGTGATTCAACACTATTTATAACTGGGAAACAAACGCTAGCTCGCATTACATGAAACACGCTCTGCTTTAGAGAAAAGAGCATTCTTCTACTCTGCTGTGTTTCCTATAGGGCCAGAACAGTGAGCTTGCTCAGAACATAATAACTGTGCTTCCTAGACACACGGGCCATATCTAGTTCAACTCTGCTTAGGAATCTGACAAGAACAGTAGCTCCTCTTCAGTCCGATACACTGTAATTCCTGGGAACAGACGGGAGTGCTATTTGCACTGTGTATGGCAATGGGAGCGCAATAGTGACTTTCCTTACCAGAAAACAACTCTTGCTCATAGGACCAGAAACTGTATGTGATTCAACTCCATTTAGGACTGGGAAACAAACGCTAGCTCGACTTACAAGAAACACACTCTGCTTTTGAGAAAGGAGCACTCATCTACTCCACTGTTTTTCCTATGGGGTCCGAACAGTGAGCTTGCTCAGAACAAAAGAACTGTGCTTCCTACAAACACGGACCATATCTAGTTCAACTCTGCTTAGGAAATTGACAAGAACAGTAGCTCCTCTTCAGTCCAATACACTGTACTTGCTGGGAACAGAATTGAGTGCTATTTGCACTGTGTATGGCAATGGGAGCACAATACTAACTTTCCTTAACAGAACACAACTCTTGCTCATAGGACCAGAAACTGCATGTGATTCAACTCCATTTAGGAATGGGAAACAAATGGTAGCTCACCTTACAAGAAATACACTCTACTTTTGAGAAAAGAGCACTCTTCTACTCTACTGTGTTTCCTATGGGGTCCGAAGAGTGAGCTTGCTCAGAACAAAAGAACTGTGCTTCCTACACACACGGCCATATCTATTTCAATTCTGCTTAGGAACCTGACAAGAACAGTAGATCCTCTTCAGTCCAATACACTGTACTTTCTGGGAACAGACGCCAGTGCTATTTGTCCTGTGTACGGCAATGGCAGCGCAATAGTGACTCTTCTTACCATAAAACAACTCTTGCTCATAGGACCAGAAACTGCATGTGATTCAACTCCATTTAGCACTGGGAAACAAACGCTAGCTCGCCTTACAAGAAACACACTCTGCTTTAGAGAAAAGAGCACTCTTCTACTCTACTGTGTTTCCTATAGGGCCAGAACAGTGAGCTTGCTCAGAAAAAAAAGAACTGTGCTTCCTGCACACACGGACCATATCTAGTTCAACTCTGCTTAGGAAACTGACAAGAACAGTAGCTCCTCTTCAGTCCGATACACTGTAATAGCTGGGAACACATGCGAGTGCTATTTGCACTATGTATGTCAATGGGAGCGCAATAGTGACTTTCCTTACCAGAAAACAACTCTTGCTCGTAGGACCACAAACTTCATGTGATTCAACTCCATTTATGACTGGGAAAGAAACGCTAGCTCGCCTTACATGAAACACACTCTGCTTTTGAGAAAAGAGCACTCTTCTACTCTACTGTGTTTCCTATGGGGTCCGAACAGTGAGCTTGCTCAGAACAAAAGAACTGTGCTTCCTACACACACGGGCCATATCTAGTTCAACTCTGCTGAGGAAACTGACATGAACAGTAGATCCTCTTCAGTCCAATACACTGTACTTGCTGGGAACAGATGCAAGTGCTATTTGCACTGTGTATGGCAATCGAGTGCAATAGTGACTCTTCTTACCAGAAAAAAACTCTTGCTAGTAGGACCAAAAACTGCATGTGTCTCAACTCCATTTAGGACTGGGAAAGAAACGCTAGCTCGCCTTACAAGAAAAACACTCTACTTTTGAGAAAAGAGCATTCTTCTACTATACTGTGTTTCCTATAGGGCCAGAACAGTGAGCTTCCTCAGAACAAAAGAAGTGTGCTTCCTGCACACAGGGGCCATATCTATTCAATTCTGGTTAGGAAACTGGCAAGAACAGTAGATCCTCTTCAGTCCAATACACTGTACTTGCTGGGAACAGATGCAAGTGCTATTTGCACTGTGTATGGCAATCGAGTGCAATAGTGACTCTTCTTACCAGAAAACAACTCTTGTTCCTAGGACCAGAAACTGAATGTGATTCAACTCCATTTAGGACTGGGAAACAAACACTAGCTTGCCTTAAGAAAAACACTCTGCTTTTGAGAAAAGAGCACTCTTCTATTCTTCTGTGTTTCCTATAGGGCCAGAAAAGTGAGCTTGATCAGAACAAAAGAACTGTGCTTCCTTCACACGGGCCATATCTAGTTAAACTCTGCTTAGGAAACTGACAAGAACAGTAGCTCCTCTTCAGTCCGATACACTGTACTTGCTGGGAACGGACCGAGTGCTATTTGCACTATGTATGGCAATGGGAGCGCAATAGTGACTCTCCTTACCAGAAAACAACTCTTGCTCGTAGGAACAAAAACTGCCTGTGACTCAACTCCATTTATGACTGGGAAACAAACGCTAGCTCACCTTACAAAAAACACACTCTGCTTTAGAGAAAAGAGCACTCTTCTACTCTACTGTGTTTCCTATAGGGCCAGAACAGTGAGCTTGCTCAGAACAAGAAACTGTGCTTCCTACACACACGGGCCATATCTCGTTCAACTCTGCTTAGGAAACTGACAAGAACAGTAGCTCCTCTTCAGTCCGATACACTGTACTTGCTGGGAACAAACGCGAGTGCAATTTGCACTGTGTATGGCAGTGGAAACACAATAGTGACTTTCCTTACCAGAAAACAACTATTGCTCGTTGGACCAGAAACTGCATGTGATTCAACTCCATTTAGGACTGCGAAACAAACGCTACCTCGCCTTACAAGAAACACACTCTGCTCTTGAGAAAAGAGCACTCTTCTACTCTACTGTGTTTCCTATGGGGTCCGAACAGTGAGCTTGCTCAGAACAAAAAATCTATGCTTCCTCCACACACGGCCATATCTAGTTCAATTCTGCTTAGGAACCTGACATGAACAGTAGATCCTCTTCAGTCCAATACAGTTGTATTGCTGGGAACAGACAACAGTGCTATTTGTCCTGTGTATGGCAATGGCAGCACAATAGTGACTCTTCTTACCAGAAAAGAACTCTTGCTCTTAGGACCAGAAACTGCATGGGATTCAACTCCATTTAGGACTGGGAAACAAAAGCTAGCTCGCCTTACAAGAAACACACTCTGTTTTTGAGAAAAGAGCACTCTTCTACTCTACTGTGTTTCCTGTGGGGTTCAAACAGTGAGCTTGCTCAGAACAAAAGAACTGTGCTTCCTACACACATCGACCATATCTAGTTCAACTCTGCTTTGGAAACTGACAAGAACAGAAGCTGCTCTTCAGTCCAATACACTGTACTTGCTGGGAACAGACACGAGTGCTATTTGCACTGAATATGGCAATGGGAGCACAATAGTGACTTTCCTTACCAGAAAACAACTCTTGCTCGTAGGACCACAAACTGCATGTGATTCAACTCCATTTAGGACTGGGAAACAAACACTAGCTAGCCTTACAAGAAACACACTCTGCTTTTGAGAAAAGAGCACTCTTCTACTCTACTGTGTTTCCTATGGGGTCCGAACAGTGAGCTTGCACAGAACAAAAGAACAGTGCTTCCTACACACATGGACCATATCTAGTTCAACTCTGCTTAGGAAACTGAGAAGAACAGTAGCTCTTCTTCAGTCCAATACACTGTACTTGCTGGGAACATACGCGAGTGCTATTTGCACTGTGTATGGCATTTGGATTGCAATAGTGACTCTTCTTACCAGAAAACAACTCTTGCTCTTAGGACCAAAAACTGCCTGTGACTCAACTCCATTTAGGACTGGGAAACAAATGCTAGCTCGCCTTAGAAGAAACACAGTCTGCTTTAGAGAAAAGAGCACTCTTCTGCTCCACTGTGTTTCCTATAGGGCCAGAACAGTGAGCTTGCTCTGAACATAATAACTGTGCTTCCTACACAAACGGCCCATATCTAGTTAAACTCTGCTTAGGAAACTGACAAGAACAGTAGCTCCTCTTCAGTCCGATACACTGTACTTGCTGAAAACAGACGCGAGAGCTATTTGCACTGTGTATGGCAATGGAAGCACAATAGTGACTTTCCTTACCAGAAAACAACTCTTGCTCGTAGGACCAGAAACTGCATGTGATTCAACTCCATTTAGGACTGGGAAACAAACGCTAGCTCGCCTTACGAGAAACACACTCTGCTTTTGAGAAAAGAGAACTCTTCTACTCTACTGTGTTTCCTATGGGGTCCAAACGGTGAGCTTGCTAAGAACAAAAGAACTGTGCGTCCTATACACAAGGACCATATGTAGTTCAACTCTACTTAGGAAACTGACAAGAACAGTAGCTCCTCTTCAGTCCAATACACTGTACTTTCTGGGAACAGTCGTGAGTGCTATTTGCACTGTGTATGGCAATGAGACCACAATAGTGACTTTCCTTACCAGAAAACAACTCTTGCTCGTAGGGCCACAAACTGCATGTGATTCAACGCCATTTAGGACTAGGAAACAAACGCTAGCTCGCCTTACAAGAAACACACTCTGCTTTTGAGAAAAGAGCACTCTTCTACTCTACTGTGTTTCCTATGGGGTCCAAACAGTGAGCTTTCTCAGAACAAAAGAACTGTGCTTCCTACACACATGGACCATATCTAGTTTAACTCTGCTTAGGAAACTGTCAAGAACAATAGCTCCTATTAAGTCCAATAAACTGTACTTGCTGGGAACAGACGCGAGTGCTATTTGCACTGTGTATGGCATTTGGAGCACAATAGTGACTCTTCTTACCAGAAAACAACGCTTTCTCGTAGGACCAAAAACTGCATGTGACTCAACTCCATTTAGGACTGGGAAACAAACTCGAGCACGCCTTACAAGAAACACACTCTGCTTTAGAGAAAAGAGCACTCTTCTACTCTACAGTGTTTCCTATAGGGCCAGAACAGTGAGCTTGCTCAGAACATAATAACTGTGCTTCCTACACACACGAGCCATATCTAGTTCAACTCTGCTTAGGAAACTGACAAGAACAGTAGCTCCTCTTCAGTCCGAAACACTGTACTTGCTGAGAACAGACTCGAGTGCTATTTGCACTGTGTATGGCAATTGGAGCACAATAGTGACTTGTCTTACCAGAAAACAATTCTTCCTCGTAGGACAAAAAACTGCATGTGACTCAACTCCATTTAGGACTGGGAAACAAACTCTAGCTCGCCTTACAAAAAACACACTCTTCTTTTGAGAAAAGAGCACTCTTCAACTCTACTGTGTTTCCTATTGGGCCAGAACAGTGAGGTTGCTCAGAACAAATGAACTGTGCTTCCTAGACACACGGGCCATATCTAGTTCAACTCTGCTTAGGAAACTGAGAAGAATAGTAGCTCCTCTTCAGTCCAATACACTGTACTTGCTGGGAACAGACGGGAGTGCTATTTGCACTGTGTATGGCAATGGGAGCGATATAGTGACTTTCCTTACCAGAAAACAATTCTTGCTCATAAGACCAGAACCTGCATGTGATTCAACACTATTTATAACTGGGAAACAAACGCTAGCTCGCATTACATGAAACACGCTCTGCTTTAGAGAAAAGAGCATTCTTCTACTCTGCTGTGTTTCCTATAGGGCCAGAACAGTGAGCTTGCTCAGAACATAATAACTGTGCTTCCTAGACACACGGGCCATATCTAGTTCAACTCTGCTTAGGAATCTGACAAGAACAGTAGCTCCTCTTCAGTCCGATACACTGTAATTCCTGGGAACAGACGGGAGTGCTATTTGCACTGTGTATGGCAATGGGAGCGCAATAGTGACTTTCCTTACCAGAAAACAACTCTTGCTCATAGGACCAGAAACTGTATGTGATTCAACTCCATTTAGGACTGGGAAACAAACGCTAGCTCGACTTACAAGAAACACACTCTGCTTTTGAGAAAGGAGCACTCATCTACTCCACTGTTTTTCCTATGGGGTCCGAACAGTGAGCTTGCTCAGAACAAAAGAACTGTGCTTCCTACAAACACGGACCATATCTAGTTCAACTCTGCTTAGGAAATTGACAAGAACAGTAGCTCCTCTTCAGTCCAATACACTGTACTTGCTGGGAACAGAATTGAGTGCTATTTGCACTGTGTATGGCAATGGGAGCACAATACTAACTTTCCTTAACAGAACACAACTCTTGCTCATAGGACCAGAAACTGCATGTGATTCAACTCCATTTAGGAATGGGAAACAAATGGTAGCTCACCTTACAAGAAATACACTCTACTTTTGAGAAAAGAGCACTCTTCTACTCTACTGTGTTTCCTATGGGGTCCGAAGAGTGAGCTTGCTCAGAACAAAAGAACTGTGCTTCCTACACACACGGCCATATCTATTTCAATTCTGCTTAGGAACCTGACAAGAACAGTAGATCCTCTTCAGTCCAATACACTGTACTTTCTGGGAACAGACGCCAGTGCTATTTGTCCTGTGTACGGCAATGGCAGCGCAATAGTGACTCTTCTTACCATAAAACAACTCTTGCTCATAGGACCAGAAACTGCATGTGATTCAACTCCATTTAGCACTGGGAAACAAACGCTAGCTCGCCTTACAAGAAACACACTCTGCTTTAGAGAAAAGAGCACTCTTCTACTCTACTGTGTTTCCTATAGGGCCAGAACAGTGAGCTTGCTCAGAAAAAAAAGAACTGTGCTTCCTGCACACACGGACCATATCTAGTTCAACTCTGATTAGGAAACTGACAAGAACAGTAGCTCCTCTTCAGTCCGATACACTGTAATAGCTGGGAACACATGCGAGTGCTATTTGCACTATGTATGTCAATGGGAGCGCAATAGTGACTTTCCTTACCAGAAAACAACTCTTGCTCGTAGGACCACAAACTTCATGTGATTCAACTCCATTTATGACTGGGAAAGAAACGCTAGCTCGCCTTACATGAAACACACTCTGCTTTTGAGAAAAGAGCACTCTTCTACTCTACTGTGTTTCCTATGGGGTCCGAACAGTGAGCTTGCTCAGAACAAAAGAACTGTGCTTCCTACACACACGGGCCATATCTAGTTCAACTCTGCTGAGGAAACTGACATGAACAGTAGATCCTCTTCAGTCCAATACACTGTACTTGCTGGGAACAGATGCAAGTGCTATTTGCACTGTGTATGGCAATCGAGTGCAATAGTGACTCTTCTTACCAGAAAAAAACTCTTGCTAGTAGGACCAAAAACTGCATGTGTCTCAACTCCATTTAGGACTGGGAAAGAAACGCTAGCTCGCCTTACAAGAAAAACACTCTACTTTTGAGAAAAGAGCATTCTTCTACTATACTGTGTTTCCTATAGGGCCAGAACAGTGAGCTTCCTCAGAACAAAAGAAGTGTGCTTCCTGCACACAGGGGCCATATCTATTCAATTCTGGTTAGGAAACTGGCAAGAACAGTAGATCCTCTTCAGTCCAATACACTGTACTTGCTGGGAACAGATGCAAGTGCTATTTGCACTGTGTATGGCAATCGAGTGCAATAGTGACTCTTCTTACCAGAAAACAACTCTTGTTCCTAGGACCAGAAACTGAATGTGATTCAACTCCATTTAGGACTGGGAAACAAACACTAGCTTGCCTTAAGAAAAACACTCTGCTTTTGAGAAAAGAGCACTCTTCTATTCTTCTGTGTTTCCTATAGGGCCAGAAAAGTGAGCTTGATCAGAACAAAAGAACTGTGCTTCCTTCACACGGGCCATATCTAGTTAAACTCTGCTTAGGAAACTGACAAGAACAGTAGCTCCTCTTCAGTCCGATACACTGTACTTGCTGGGAACGGACCGAGTGCTATTTGCACTATGTATGGCAATGGGAGCGCAATAGTGACTCTCCTTACCAGAAAACAACTCTTGCTCGTAGGAACAAAAACTGCCTGTGACTCAACTCCATTTATGACTGGGAAACAAACGCTAGCTCACCTTACAAAAAACACACTCTGCTTTAGAGAAAAGAGCACTCTTCTACTCTACTGTGTTTCCTATAGGGCCAGAACAGTGAGCTTGCTCAGAACAAGAAACTGTGCTTCCTACACACACGGGCCATATCTCGTTCAACTCTGCTTAGGAAACTGACAAGAACAGTAGCTCCTCTTCAGTCCGATACACTGTACTTGCTGGGAACAAACGCGAGTGCAATTTGCACTGTGTATGGCAGTGGAAACACAATAGTGACTTTCCTTACCAGAAAACAACTATTGCTCGTTGGACCAGAAACTGCATGTGATTCAACTCCATTTAGGACTGCGAAACAAACGCTACCTCGCCTTACAAGAAACACACTCTGCTCTTGAGAAAAGAGCACTCTTCTACTCTACTGTGTTTCCTATGGGGTCCGAACAGTGAGCTTGCTCAGAACAAAAAATCTATGCTTCCTCCACACACGGCCATATCTAGTTCAATTCTGCTTAGGAACCTGACATGAACAGTAGATCCTCTTCAGTCCAATACAGTTGTATTGCTGGGAACAGACAACAGTGCTATTTGTCCTGTGTATGGCAATGGCAGCACAATAGTGACTCTTCTTACCAGAAAAGAACTCTTGCTCTTAGGACCAGAAACTGCATGGGATTCAACTCCATTTAGGACTGGGAAACAAAAGCTAGCTCGCCTTACAAGAAACACACTCTGTTTTTGAGAAAAGAGCACTCTTCTACTCTACTGTGTTTCCTGTGGGGTTCAAACAGTGAGCTTGCTCAGAACAAAAGAACTGTGCTTCCTACACACATCGACCATATCTAGTTCAACTCTGCTTTGGAAACTGACAAGAACAGAAGCTGCTCTTCAGTCCAATACACTGTACTTGCTGGGAACAGACGCGAGTGCTATTTGCATTGAATATGGCAATGGGAGCACAATAGTGACTTTCCTTACCAGAAAACATCTCTTGCTCGTAGGACCACAAACTGCATGTGATTCAACTCCATTTAGGACTGGGAAACAAACACTAGCTCGCCTTAGAAGAAACACAGTCTGCTTTAGAGAAAAGAGCACTCTTCTACTCCACTGTGTTTCCTAAAGGGCCAGAACAGTGAGCTTGCTCTGAACATAATAACTGTGCTTCCTACACAAACGGGCCTTATCTAGTTAAACTCTGCTTAGGAAACTGACAAGAACAGTAGCTCCTCTTCTGTCCAATACACTGTACTTGCTGGGAACAGTCGCGAGTGCTATTTGCACTGTGTATGGCAATGAGACCACAATAGTGACTTTCCTTACCAGAAAACAACTCTTGCTCGTAGGGCCACAAACTGCATGTGATTCAACGCCATTTAGGACTAGGAAACAAACGCTAGCTCGCCTTACAAGAAACACACTCTGCTTTTGAGAAAAGAGCACTCTTCTACTCTACTGTGTTTCCTATGGGGTCCAAACAGTGAGCTTTCTCAGAACAAAAGAACTGTGCTTCCTACACACATGGACCATATCTAGTTTAACTCTGCTTAGGAAACTGTCAAGAACAATAGCTCCTATTAAGTCCAATAAACTGTACTTGCTGGGAACAGACGCGAGTGCTATTTGCACTGTGTATGGCATTTGGAGCACAATAGTGACTCTTCTTACCAGAAAACAACGCTTTCTCGTAGGACCAAAAACTGCATGTGACTCAACTCCATTTAGGACTGGGAAACAAACGCGAGCACGCCTTACAAGAAACACACTCTGCTTTAGAGAAAAGAGCACTCTTCTACTCTACAGTGTTTCCTATAGGGCCAGAACAGTGAGCTTGCTCAGAACATAATAACTGTGCTTCCTACACACACGAGCCATATCTAGTTCAACTCTGCTTAGGAAACTGACAAGAACAGTAGCTCCTCTTCAGTCCGAAACACTGTACTTGCTGAGAACAGACTCGAGTGCTATTTGCACTGTGTATGGCAATTGGAGCACAATAGTGACTTGTCTTACCAGAAAACAACTCTTCCTCGTAGGACAAAAAACTGCATGTGACTCAACTCCATTTAGGACTGGGAAACAAACTCTAGCTCGCCTTACAAGAAACACACTCTGCTTTTGAGAAAAGAGCACTCTTCAACTCTACTGTGTTTCCTATAGGGCCAGAACAGTGAGGTTGCTCAGAACAAATGAACTGTGCTTCGTAGACACACGGGCCATATCTAGTTCAACTCTGCTTAGGAAACTGAGAAGAATAGTAGCTCCTCTTCAGTCCAATACACTGTACTTGCTGGGAACAGACGGGAGTGCTATTTGCACTGTGTATGGCAATGGGAGCGATATAGTGACTTTCCTTACCAGAAAACAACTCTTGCTCGTAGGACCAGAAACTGCATGTGATTCAACTCCATTTAGGAATGGGAAACAAACGGTAGTTTGCCGTACAAGAAACACACTCTACTTTTGAGAAAAGAGCACTCTTCTACTCTACTGTTTTTCCTATGGGGTCCGAACAGTGAGCTTGCTCAGAACAAAAGAACTGTGCTTCCCACACATGGCCATATCTATTTCAATTCTGCTTAAAAAACTGACAAGAACAGTAGATCCTCTTCAGTCCAATACACTGTACTTGCTGGGAACAGACGCCAGTGCTATTTGTCCTGTGTATGGCAATGGCAGCGCAATAGTGACTCTTCTTACCATAAAACAACTCTTGCTTGTAGGACCAGAAACTGCATGTGATTCAACTCCATTTAGGACTGGGAAACAAACGCTAGCTCGCCTTACAAGGAACACACTCTGCTTTAGAGAAAAGAGCACTCTTCTACTCTACTGTGTTTCCTATAGGGCCAGAACAGTGAGCTTGCTCAGAACAAAAGAACTGTGCTTCATACACACGGGCCATATCTAGTTCAACTCTGCTTAGGAAACTGACAAGAACAGTAGCTCCTATTCAGTCCAATACACTGTACTTGCTGGGAACAGACGGGAGTGCTATTTGCACTGTGAATGGCATTTGGAGTGTAATATTGACTCTTCTTACCAGAAAACAACTCTTGCTCGTAGTACCAAAAACTGCCTGTGACTCAACTCCATTTAGGACTGGGAAACAAACGCGAGCTCGCCTTACAAGAAACACACTCTGCTTTAGAGAAATGAGCACTCTTCTACTCTACTGTGTTTCCTATAGGGCCAGAACAGTGAGCTTGCTCAGAACATAATAACTGTGCTTCCTAGACACACGGGCCATATCTAGTTCAACTCTGCTTAGGAAACTGAGAAGAACAGTAGCTCCTCTTCACTTCAATACACTGTACTTGGTGGGAACAGCCGCGAGTGCTATTTGCACTGTGTATGGCAATGGGAGCACAATGTGACTTTCCTTACCAGAAAACAACTCTTGTTCATAGGACGAGAAACTGCATGTGATTCAACTCCATTTAGGACTAGCAAACAAACGCTAGCTCGCCTTACAAGAAACACACTCTGCTTTAGATAAAAGAGCACTCATCTACTCTACTGTGTTTCCTATAGGGCCAGAACAGTGAGCTTGCTCAGAACATAAGAACTGTGCTTCCTACACACACGGGCCATATCTAGTTCCACTCTGCTTAGGAAACTGACAAGAACAGTAGCTCCTCTACAATCCGATACACTGTAATTCCTGGGAACAGACGCGAGTGCTATTTGTACTGTGTATGGCAGTGGGAGCGCAATAGTGACTTTCCTTACCAGAAAACAACTCTTGCTCGTAGGACCAGAAAATGCATGTGATTCAACTCCATTCAGGACTGGGAAACAAACGCTAGCTCGCCTTACAAGAAACACACTCTGCTTTTGAGAAAAGAGCACTCTTCTACTCTACTGTGTTTCCTATGGGGTCCGACAGTGAGCTTGCTCAGAACAAAAGAACTGTGCATCCTACACACACGGCCATATCTAGTTCAATTCTGCTTAGGAACCTGACAAGAACAGTAGATCCTCTTCAGTCCAATACACTGTACTTGCTGCGAACAGACGCCAGTGCTATTTGTCCTGTGTATGGCAATGGCAGCGCAATAGTGACTCTTCTTACCAGAAAACAACTCTTGCTCATAAGACCAGAAACTGCATGGGTTTCCACTCCATTTAGGACTGCGAAACAAACTGTAGCTCGCCTAACAAGAAACACACTCTGCTTTAGAGAAAAGAGCACTCTTCTACACTACTGTGTTTCCTATGGGGTCCAAACAGTGAGCTTGCTCAGAATATAATAACTGTGCTTCCTACACACACAGGCCATATCTATTTCAACTCTGCTTAGAAACCTGACAAGAACAGTAGATCCACTTCAGTCCAATACACTGTACTTGCTGGGAACAGGCGCGAGTGCTATTTGCACTGTGTATGGCAATGAGAGCGCAATAGTGACTTTCGTTACCAGAAAACAACTCTTGCTCGTAGGACCAGAAACTGCATGTATTCAACTCCATTTAGGACTGGGAAACAAACGCGAGCTCGCCTTACAAAAAACACACTCTGCTTTAGACAAAAGAGCACTCTTCTACTCTACTGTGTTTCCTATAGGGCCAGAACAGTGAGCTTGCTCAGAACAAAAGAACTGTGCTTCCTACACACGGGCCATATCTAGTTCAACTCTGCTTAGGAATCTGACAAGAACAGTAGATCCTCTTCATTCTAATACACTGTACTTGCTGGGAACAGACGCGAGTGCTATTTGCACTGTGTATGGCATTTGGAGCGCAATAGTGACTCTTCTTACCAGAAAACAACTCTTGCTCGTAGGACCAAAAACTGCCTGTGACTCTATTCTATTTAGGACTGGGAAACAAAGGCGAGCTCGCCTTACAAGAAATACACTCTACTTTATAGAAAAGAGCACTCTTCAACTCTACTGTGTTTCCTATAGGGCCAGAACAGTGAGCTTGCTCAGAATATAATAACTGTGCTTCCTACACACACAGGCCATATCTATTTCAACTCTGCTTAGGAACCTGACAAGAACAGTAGATCCTCTTCAGTCCAATACACTGTACTTGCTGGGAACAGACGCGAGTGCTATTTGCACTGTGTATGGCAATGAGAGCGCAATAGTGACTTTCCTTACCAGAAAACAACTCTTGCTCATAGGACTACAAACTGCATGTGATTCAACTCCATTTAGGACTGGGAAACAAATGCTAGCTCGCCTTACAAGAAACACACTCTGCTTTTGAGAAAAGAGCACTCTTCTACTCTACGGTGTTTCCTATGGGGTCCAAACAGTGAGCTTCCTCAGAACAAAAGATCTGTGCTTCCTACACACATGGACCATATCTATTTCAACTCTGCTTAGGAATCTGACAAGAACAGTAGCTGCTCTTCAGTCCAATACACTGTACTTGCTGGGCACAGACGCGAGTGCTATTTGCACTGTGTATGGCAATTGGAGCACAATAGTGACTCTTCTTACCAGAAAACAACTCTTGCTCGTAGGACCAAAAACTGCATGTGACTCAACTCCATTTAGGACTGGGAAACAAATGCGAGCTTGTCTTACAAGAAACACACTCTGCTTTAGAGGAAAGAGCACTCTTCTACTCTACTGTGTTTACTATAGGGCCAGAACAGTGAGCTTGCTCAGAACATAATAACTGTGCTTCCTACACTCACAGGCCATATCTAGTTCAACTCTGCTTAGGAACCTGACAAGAACAGTAGATCCTCTTCAGTCCAATACACTGTACTTGCTGGGAACAGACGCGGGTGCTATTTGCACTGTGTATGGCAATGAGAGCGCAATAGTGACTTTCCTTACCAGAAAACAACTCTTGCTCATAGGACTACAAACTGCATGTGATACAACGCCATTTAGGACTGGGAAACAAATGCTAGCTCGCCTTACAAGAAACACACTCTGCTTTTGAGAAAAGAGCACTCTTCTACTCTACGGTGTTTCCTATGTGGTCCAAACAGTGACCTTGCTCAGAACAAAAGAACTGTGCTTCCTAAATACACGGCCATATCTAGTTCAACTCTGGTTAGAAAACTGACAAGAACGCTATCTCCTCTTCTGTCCAATACACTGTACTTGCTGGGAACAGACGCGAGTGCTATTTGCACTGTGTATGGCAATGGGAGCACAATAGTGACTCTTCTTACCAGCAAACAACTCTTGCTCGTAGGACCAGAAACTGCATGGGATTCAACTTCGTTTCTGACTGGGAAACAAACACTAGCCAGCCTTACAAGAAACACACTCTGCTTTTGAGAAAAGAGCACTCTTCTACTCTACTGTGTTTCCTATAAGGCCAGAAGTGTGAGCTTGCTTAGAACAAAAGAACTGTGCTTCCTACACACACGGGCCATATCTAGTTCAACTCTGCTTAGGAAACTGACAAGAACAGTAGATCCTCCTCAGTCCAATACACTGTACATGCTGGGAACACACACCCGTGCTATTTGCCCTGTGTATGACAATGGGAGCGTAATTGTGACTCTTCTTACCAGAAAACAACTCTTGCTCGTAGGACCGGAAACTGCATGGGATTCAACTCCATTTTTGACTGGGAAACGAATGCTAGCTCGCCTTACAAGAAACACACTCTGCTTTTGAGAAAAGAGCACTCTTCTAGTCTACTGTGTTTCCTATGGTGTCCGAACAGTGAGCTTGCTCAGAAAAAAGGAACTGTGCTTCCTACACACGGGCCATATCTAGTTCAACTCTGCTTAGGAAACTGACAAGAACAGTATCTCCTCTTCAGTCCAATACACTGTACTTGCTGGGAGCAGACACGAGTGCTATTTGCACTGTATATGGCAATGGGAGCGCAATAGTGACTCTTCTTACCAGAAAACAACTCTTGCTCGTACGACCAGAAACTGCATGGGATTCAACTTCGTTTCTGACTGGGAAACAAACACTAGCTAGCCTTACAAGAAACACTCTCTGCTTTTGAGAAAAGAGCACTCTTCTACTCTACTGTGTTTCCTATAGGGCCAGAACAGTGAGCTAGCTCAGAAGAATAGAAATGTGCTTCCTACACACACGGACCATATCTAGTTCAACTCTTCTTAGGAAACTGACAAGAACATTAGCTCCTCTTCAGTCCAATGCACTGTACGTGCTGGGAACAGACGCGAGTGCTATTTGCACTGTGTATGGCAAAGGGAGCACAATAGTGACTTTCCTTACCAGAAAACAACTCTTGCTCGTAGTACCAGAAACTGCATGTGATTCAAATCCATTTAGGACTGGGAAACAAACTCTAGCTCACCCTACAAGAAACACACTCTGCTTTTGAGAAAAGAGCACTCTTCTACTCTACTGTGTTTCTTAAAAGGCCAGAACAGTGAGCTTGCTCAGAACAAAAGAACTGTGCTTCCTACACACACGGGCCATATCTAGTTCAACTCTGCTTAGAAAACTGACAAGAACAGTAGCTCCTCTTCAGTCCAATACACTGTACTTGCTGGGAACAGACGCGAGTGCTATTTGCACTGTGTATGGCAAGGGAAGGCAATAGTGACTCTTCTTACGAGAAAACAACTCTTGCTTGCAGGACCAGAAACTGCGTGGGATTCAACTCCGTTTCTGACTGGGAAACAAACACTAGCTAGCCTTACAAGAAACACACTCTGCTTTTGAGAAAAGAGCACTCTTCTACTCTACGGTGTTTCCTATGGGGTCCAAACAGTGAGCTTGCTCAGAACAAAAGAACTGTGCTTCCTACACACATGGACCATATCTAGTTCAACTCTGCTTAGGAAACTGACAAGAACAGTAGCTCCTGTTCAGTCCAATAACTGTACTTGCTGGGCACAGATGCGAGTGCTATTTGCACTGTGTATTGCAATTGGAGCACAATAGTGACTCTTCTTACAGAAAACAACTCTTGCTCGTAGGACCAAAAACTGCATGTGACTCAACTCCATTTAGGACTGGGAAACAAACACGAGCTCGCCTTACAAAAAACACACTCTGCTTTAGAGAAAAGAGCACTCTTCTACTCTACTGTGTTTCCTATAGGGCCAGAAGAGTGAGCTTGCACAGAACAAAAGAACTGTGCTTCCTACACAAGGGCCATATCTAGTTCAACTCTGCTTAGGAAACTGACAAGAACAGTAGCTCCTATTCATTCCAATACACTGTACTTGCTGGGAACAGACGCGAGTGCTATTTGCACTGTGTATGGCATTTGTAGCGCAGTAGTGACTCTTCTTACCAGAAAACAACTCTTGCTCGTAGGAACAAAAACTGCCTGTGACTCAACACTATTTAGGACTGGGAAACAAATGTGAGCTCGCCTTACAAAAAATACACTCTACTTTAGAGAAAAGAGAACTCTTCTACTCTACTGTATTTCCTATAGGGCCAGAACAGTGAGCTTGCTCAGAACATAATAACTGTGCTTCCTACACACACCGGCCATATCTAGTTCAACTCTGCTTAGGAACCTGACAAGAACAGTAGATCCTCTTCAGTCCAATACACTGTACTTGCTGGGAACAGACGCGAGTGCTATTTGCACTGTGTATGGCAATGAGAGCGCAATAGTGACTTTCCTTACCAGAAAACAACTCTTGCTCATAGGACTACAAACTGCATGTGATACAACGCCATTTAGGACCGGGAAACAAATGCTAGCTCGCCTTACAAGAAACACACTCTGCTTTTGAGAAAAGAGCACTCTTCTACTCTACGGTGTTTCCTATGTGGTCCGAACAGTTAGCTTGCTCAGAACAAAAGAACTGTGCTTCCTACATACACGGCCATATCTAGTTCAATTCTGCTTACGAACCTGACAAAAACAGTAGATCCTCTTCAGTCCAATACACTGTACTTGCTGGGAACAGACAACAGTGCTATTTGTCCTGTGTATGGCAATGGCAGCGCAATAGTGGCTTTCCTTACCAGAAAACAACTCTTGCTCATAGGACCAGAAACTGCATGTGATTCAACTCCATTTAGGACTGGGAAACATACGCTAGCTCGCGTTATAAGAAACACACTCTGCTTTTGAGAAAAGAACACTCTTCTACTCTACTGTGTTTCCTATGGGGTCTGAACAGTGAGCTTGCTCAGAACAAACGAACTGTGCTTCCTACACACACGGCCATGTCTAGTTCAAATCTGCTTAGGAAACTGACAAGAACAGTATCTCCTCTTCAGTCCAATACACTGTACTTGCTAGGAGCAGACACGAGTGCTATTTGCACTGTGTATGGCAATGGGAGCGCAATAGTGACTCTTTTTACCAGAATACAACTTTTGCTCGTAGGACCAGAAAATGCATCGAATTCAACTTCGTTTCTGACTGGGAAACAAACACTAGCTAGCCTTACAAGAAACACACTCTGCTTTTGAGAAAAGAGCACTCTTCTACTCTACTGTGTTGCCTATAGGGCCAGAACAGTGAGCTTGCTCAGAACAATAGAACTGTGCTTCCTACACACACGGAACCTATCTAGTACAACTCTTCTTAGGAAACTGACAAGAACAGTAGCTTTTCTTCAGTCCAATACACTGTACGTGCTGGGAACAGATGCGAGTGCTTTTTGCACTGTGTATGGCAAAGGGAGCACAATAGTGACTTTCCTTACCAGAAAACAACTCTTGCTCATAATACCAGAAACTGCATGTGATTCAAATCCATTTAGGACTGGGAAACAAACTCTAGCTCACCCTACAAGAAACACACTCTGCTTTTGAGAAAAGAGCACTCTTCTACTCTACTGTGTTTCCTATAGGTCCAGAACAGTGAGCTTGCTCAGAACAATAGAACTGTGCTTCCTACACACACGGACCATATCTAGTACAAGTCTTCTTAGGAAACTGACAAGAACAGTATCTCCTCTTCAGTCCAATACACTGTACTTGCTAGGAGCAGACACGAGTGCTCTTTGCACTGTGTATGGCAAGGGAACGCAATAGTGACTCTTCTTACCAGAAAACAACTCTTGCTTGCAGGACCACAAACTGCGTGGGATTCAACTCCGTTTCTGACTGGGAAACAAACTCTAGCTCGCTTTACAAGAAACACACACTGCTTTTGAGAAAAGAGCACTCTTCTACTCTACTGTGTTTCCTATAGGGCCAAAACAGTGAGCTTGCTCAGAAAAAAAGAACTGTGCTTCCTACACACACGGGCCATATCTAGTTCAACTCTGCTTAGGAACCTGACAAGAACAGTAGATCTTCTTCAGTCCAATACACTGTACTTGCTGGGAACAGACGCCAGTGCTATTTGTCCTGTGTATGGCAATGGCAGCGCAATAGTGACTATTCTTAACATAAAACAACTCTTGCTCTTAGGACCAGAAAGTGCATGTGATTCCACTCCATTTAGGACTGGGAAACAAACGCTAGCTCACTTTACAAGAAACACACTCTGCATTAAAGAAAAGAGCACTCTTCAACTCTGCTGTGTTTCCAATGGGGTCCAAACAGTGAGCTTGCTCAGAACAAAAGAACTGTGCTTCCTACACACACGGAACATATGTAGTTCAACTCTGCTTAGGAAACTGACAAGAACAGTAGCTCCTATTCAGTCCAATACACTGTACTTGCTCGGAAAAGCCTCGAGTGCTATTTGCCCTGTGTATGGCAATTGGAGCGCAATAGTGACTTTCCTTACCAGAAAACAACTCTTGTTCCTAGGACCAGAAACTGCATGTGATTCAATTCCATTTAAAACTAGGAAACAAACGCTAGCTTGCCTTACAAGAAACACACTCTGCTTTTGAGAAAAGTGCATTCTTCTACTCTACTGTGTTTCCTAAAGGGCCAGAACAGTGAGCTTGCTCAGAACAAAAGAACTGTGCTTCCTACACACGGGCCATATCTAGTTCAACTCTGCTTAAGGAAACTGACAAGAACAGTAGCTCCTCTTCAGTCCAATACACTGTAATTGCTAGGAGCAGACGCGAGTGCTATTTGCACTGTGTATGGCAATGGGAGCGCAATAGTGACTCTTCTTACCAGAAAACAACTCTTGCTCGTAGGACCAGAAACTGCATGGGATTCAACTTCATTTCTCACTGGGAAATAAACACTAGCTAGCCTTACCAGAAACACACTCTGCTTTTGAGAAAAGAGCACTCTTCTACTCTACTGTGTTGCCTATAGGGCCAGAACAGTGAGCTTGCTCAGAACAATAGAACTGTGCTTCCTACACACACGGACCCTATCTAGTACAACTCTTCTTAGGAAACTGACAAGAACAGTAGCTTTTCTTCAGTCCAATACACTGTACGTGCTGGGAACAGATGCGAGTGCTTTTTGCACTGTGTATGGCAAAGGGAGCACAATAGTGACTTTCCTTACCAGAAAACAACTCTTGCTCATAATACCAGAAACTGCATGTGATTCAAATCCATTTAGGACTGGGAAACAAACTCTAGCTCACCCTACAAGAAACACACTCTGCTTTTGAGAAAAGAGCACTCTTCTACTCTACTGTGTTTCCTATAGGTCCAGAACAGTGAGCTTGCTCAGAACAATAGAACTGTGCTTCCTACACACACGGACCATATCTAGTACAAGTCTTCTTAGGAAACTGACAAGAACAGTATCTCCTCTTCAGTCCAATACACTGTACTTGCTAGGAGCAGACACGAGTGCTCTTTGCACTGTGTATGGCAAGGGAACGCAATAGTGACTCTTCTTACCAGAAAACAACTCTTGCTTGCAGGACCACAAACTGCGTGGGATTCAACTCCGTTTCTGACTGGGAAACAAACTCTAGCTCGCTTTACAAGAAACACACACTGCTTTTGAGAAAAGAGCACTCTTCTACTCTACTGTGTTTCCTATAGGGCCAAAACAGTGAGCTTGCTCAGAAAAAAAGAACTGTGCTTCCTACACACACAGGCCATATCTAGTTCAACTCTGCTTAGGAACCTGACAAGAACAGTAGATCTTCTTCAGTCCAATACACTGTACTTGCTGGGAACAGACGCCAGTGCTATTTGTCCTGTGTATGGCAATGGCAGCGCAATAGTGACTATTCTTAACATAAAACAACTCTTGCTCTTAGGACCAGAAAGTGCATGTGATTCCACTCCATTTAGGACTGGGAAACAAACGCTAGCTCACTTTACAAGAAACACACTCTGCATTAAAGAAAAGAGCACTCTTCAACTCTGCTGTGTTTCCAATGGGGTCCAAACAGTGAGCTTGCTCAGAACAAAAGAACTGTGCTTCCTACACACACGGAACATATGTAGTTCAACTCTGCTTAGGAAACTGACAAGAACAGTAGCTCCTATTCAGTCCAATACACTGTACTTGCTCGGAAAAGCCTCGAGTGCTATTTGCCCTGTGTATGGCAATTGGAGCGCAATAGTGACTTTCCTTACCAGAAAACAACTCTTGCTCGTAGGACCAGAAACTGCATGGGATTCAACTCCATTTAGGACTGGGAAAAAACGCTAGCTTGCCTTACAAGAAACACACCATGCTTTTGAGAAAAGAGCACTCTTCTACTCTACTGTGTTTCCTATGGGGTCCGAACAGTGAGCTTGCTCAGAACAAAAGAACTGTGCTTCCTACACACATGGGCCATATCTAGTTCAAATCTGCTTCGGAAACTGACAAGAACAGTAGCTCCTCTTCAGTCCAATACACTGTACTTGCTGAAAGCAGACGCGAGTGCTATTTGCACTGTGTATGGCAATGGGAGCACCATAGTGAATTTCCTTACCAGAAAACAACTCTTGCTCGTAGTACCAGAAACTGCATGTGATTCAATTCCATTTAGGACTGGGAAACAAACGCTAGCTCGCCTTACAAGAAACACACTCTGCTTTTGAGAAAAGAGCACTCTTCTGCTCTACTGTGTTTCCTAAAGGGCCAGAACAGTGAGCTTGCTCAGAACAAAAGAACTGTGCTTCCTACACACACGGGCTATATCTAGTTCAACTCTGTTTAGGAAACGGACAAGAACAGTAGCTCCTCTACTGTACAATACACTGTACTTGCTGGGAACAGACGCGAGTGCTATTTGCACTGTGTATGGAAATGGGAGCGCAATAGTGACTCTTTTTACCAGAAAACAACTCTTGCTCGTTGGACCAGAAACTGCATGTGATTCAACTCCATTTAGGACTGGGAAACAAACGCTAGCTCGCCTTACAAGAAACACACTCTGCTTTTGAGAAAAGAGCACTCTTCTACTCTACTGTGTTTCCTATAGGGCCAGAACAGTGAGCTTGCTCAAAACAAATGAACTGTGCTTCCTACACACACGGGTCATATCTAGTTCCACTCTGCTTAGAAAAATGACAAGAACAGTAGCTCCTCTTCTTTCCAATACACTGTACTTGCTGGGAACATACGCGAGTGCTACTTGCACTGTGTGTGGCTAAGGGAGCACAATAGTGACTTTCCTTACCAGAAAACAACTCTTGCTCGTAGGACCAGAAACTGCATGTGATTCAACTCCATTTAAAACTGGGAAACAAAGGCTAGCTTCCTTTCCAAGAAACACACTCTGCTTTTGAGGAAAGAGCACTCTTCTACTCTACAGGTTTTCCTATAGGGTCAGAACAGTGAGCTTCCTCAGAACAAAAGAACTGTGTTTCCTGCACAAACGGGCCACATCTAGTTCAACTCTGCTAAGGAAACTGACAAGAACAGTAGCTCCTCTTCAGTCCAATACACTGTACTTGCTGGGAGCAGACGCGAGTGCTATTTGCACTGTGTATGGCAATGGGAGCGCAATAGTGACTCTTCTTACCAGAAAACAACTCTTGCTCATAGGACCAGAAACTGCGTGTGATTCAACTCTGTTTCTGACTGGGAAACAAACACTAGCTAGCCTTACAAGAAACACACTCTGCTTTTGATAAAAGAGCACTCGCCTACTCTACTGTGTTTCCTATGGGGTCCGAACAGTGAGTTGCTCAAAACAAAAGAACTGTGCTTCCTACACACATGGGCCATATCTAGTTCAACTCTGCTTCGGAAACTGACAAGAACAGTAGCTCCTCTTCAGTCCAATACACTGTACTTGCTGGGAGCAGACGCGAGTGCTATTTGCACTGTGTATGGCAAAGGGAGCACCATAGTGACATTCATTACCAGAAAGCAACTCTTGCTCGTAGGACCAGAAACTGCATGTGATTCAATTCCATGTAGGACTGGGAAACAAACGCTAGCTCCCCTCACAAGAAACACACTCTGCTTTTGAGAAAAGAGCATTCTTCTACTCTACTGTGTTTCCTAAAGGGCCAGAACAGTGAGCTTGCTCAGAACAAAAGAACTGTGCTTCCTACACACGGGCCATATCTAGTTCAACTCTGCTTAGGAAACTGACAAGAACAGTTGCTCCTATTCAGTCCAATACACTGTACTTGCTAGGAGCAGACGCGAGTGCTATTTGCACTGTGTATGGCAATGAGAGCGCAATAGTGACTCTTCTTACCAGAAAACAACTCTTGCTCGTAGGACCAGAAACTGCATGGGATTCAACTTCATTTCTCACTGGGAAACAAACACTAGCTAGCCTTACAAGAAACACACTCTGCTTTTGAGAAAAGAGCACTCTTCTACTCTACTGTGTTTCCTATAGGTCCAGAACAGTGAGCTTGCTCAGAACAGAAGAACTGTGCTTCCTATACACACGCGCCATATCTAGTTCAACTCTGCTTAGGAAACTGACAAGAACAGTAGATCCTCTTCAGTCTAACACACTGTACATGCTGAAAACAGATGCCAGAGCTATTTGCCCTGTGTATGGCAATGGGAGCGCAATAGTGTCTCTTCTTACCTGAAAACAACCATTGCTCATAGGACCAGAAACTGCATGGGATTCAACTCCATTTAGGACTTGCAAACAAACGCTAGCTCGCCTTACAAGAAACACACTCTGCTTTTGAGGAAAGAGCACTCTTCTACTCTACTGTGTTTCCTATAGGGCCAGAAGAGTGAGCTTGCTCAGAACAAAAGAACTGTGGTTCCTACACAAACGGGCCATATCTAGTTCAACTCTGCTTTGGAAACTGACAAGAACAGTAGATCCTCTTCAGTCCAATACATTGTACATGCTGGGAACAGACGACAGTGCTATTTGCGCTGTGTATGACAATGGGAGCATAATAGTGACTCTTCTTAACAGAAAAAAACTCTTACTCGTAGGACCAGAAATTGCATGTGATTCAACTCCATTTAGGACTGGGAAACAAACGCTAGCTCGCCTTACAAGAAATACATTCTGCTTTTGAGAAAAGAGCACTCTTCTACTCTACTGTGTTTCCTATGGGCTCGGAACCGTGAGCTTGCTCAGAAAAAAGAACTGTGCTTCCTACACAAACGGGCCACATCTAGTTCATCTCTGCTTAGGAAACTGACAAGAACAGTAGCTCCTCTTCAGTCCAATACACTGTACTTGCTGGGAGCAGACGCGAGTGCTATTTGCACTGTGTATTGCAATGGGAGCGCAATAGTGACTCTTCTTACCAGAAAACAACTCTTGCTCGTAAGACCAGAAACTGCGTGTGATTCAACTCTGTTTCTGACTGGGAAACAAACACTAGCTTGCCTTACAAGAAACACACTCTGCTTTGGGAAAAGAGCACTCGCCTACTCTACTGTGTTTCCTAAGGGGTCCGAACAGTGAGCTTGCTCAGAACAAAAGAACTGTGCCTCCTACACACACGGGCCATATCTAGTTCAACTCTGCTTAGGAAACTGACAAGAACAGTAGATCCTCTTCACTCCAATACACTGTACATGCTGGGAACAGACGAGAGTGCTTTTTGCCCTGTGTATGACAATGGGAGCGTAAAAGTGACTCTTCTTTCCAGAAAAAAACTCTTGCCTGTAGGACCAGAAACTGCATGTGATTCAACTCCAGTTAGGACTGGGAAACAAACCCTAGCTCGCCTTAGAAGAAACACACTCTGCTTTTGAGAAAAGAGCACTCTTCTACTCTACTGTGTTTCTTATAGGGCCAGAACAGTGAGCTTGCTCAGAACAAAAGAACTGTGCTTCCTACACACGGGCCATATCTATTTCAACTCTGCTTAGGAAATTGACAAGAAGAGTAGATCCTCTTCAGTCCAATACACTTTACATGCTGGGAACAGACGCCCGTGCTATTTGCCCTGTGTATGACAATGGGAGCACAATAGTGACTCTTCTTACCAAAAAACAACTCTTGCTCGTGGACCAGAAAGTGCATGGGATTCAACTCCATTTAGGACTGGGAAACAAACGCTAGCTTGCCTTACAAGAAACACACTCTGCTTTTGAGAAAAGAGCACTCTTCTACTCTACTGTGTATCCTAAAGGGCCAGAACAGTGAGCTTGCTCAGAACAGAAGAACTGTGCTTCCTACACAAGAGCCATATCTAGTTCAACTCTGCTTAGGACACTAACAAGAACAGTAGCTCCTCTTCAGTCCAATACACTGTACTTGCTAGGAGCAGACGCGAGTGCTATTTGCACTGTGTATGGCAATGGGAGCGCAATAGTGATTCTTCTTACCAGAAAACAACTCTTGCTCGTAGGACCAGAAACTGCATGGGATTCAACTCCATTTAGGACTGGGAAACAAATGCTTGCTCGCCTTACAAGAAACACACTCTGCTTTAGAGAAAAGAGCACTCTTCTACTCTACTGTGTTTCCTATGTGCTCGGAACCGTGAGCTTGCTCAGAAAAAAGAACTGTGCTTCCTACACACACGGGTCATATCTAGTTCCACTCTGCTTAGAAAAATGACAAGAACCGTATATCCTCTTCTTTCCAATACACTGTACTTGCTTGGAACATACGCAAGTGCTATTTGCACTGTGTGTGGCTAAGGGAGCGCAATAGTGACTTTCCTTACCAGAAAACAACTCTTGCTCGTAAGACCAGAAACTGCATGTGATTCAACTCCATTTAAAACTGGGAAACAAACGCTAGCTTCCTTTACAAGAAACACACTCTGCTTTTGAGAAAAGAGCACTCTTCTACTCTACAGTGTTTCCTATAGGGTCAGAACAGTGAGCTTGCTCAGAACAAAAGAACTGTGTTTCCTACACAAACGGGCCACATCTAGTTCAACTCTGCTTAGGAAACTGACAAGAACAGTAACTCCTCTTCAGTCCAATACACTATACTTGCTGGGAGCAGACGCGATTGCTATTTGCACTGTGTATGGCAATGGGAGCGCAATAGTGACTCTTCTTACCAGAAAACAACTCTTGCTCGTAAGACCAGAAACTGCGTGTGACTCAACTCTGTTTCTGACTGGGAAACAAACACTAGCTAGCCTTACAAGAAACACACTCTGCTTTTGATAAAAGAGCACTCGCCTACTCTACTGTGTTTCCTATGGGGTCCGAACAGTGAGTTGCTCAGAACAAAAGAACTGTGCTTCCTACACACATGGGCCATATCTAGTTCAACTCTGCTTCGGAAACTGACAAGAACAGTAGCTCCTCTTCAGTCCAATACACTGTACTTGCTAGGAGCAGACGCGAGTGCTATTTGCACTGTGTATGGCAATGAGAGCGCAATAGTGACTCTTCTTACCAGAAAACAACTCTTGCTCCTAGGACCAGAAACTGCATGGGATTCAACTTCATTTCTCACTGGGAAACAAACACTAGCTAGCCTTACAAGAAACACACTCTGCTTTTGAGAAAAGAGCACTCTTCTACTCTACAGTGTTTCCTATAGGTTCAGAACAGTGAGCTTGCTCAGAACAAAAGAACTGTGCTTCCTACACACACGGGCCATATCTAGTTCAACTCTGCATAGGAAACTGACAAGAACAGTAGCTCCTCTTCTGTCTAATACAATGTACTTGCTGGGAGCAGACATGAGAGCTATTTGCACTGTGTATGACAATGGGAGCTCAATAGTGACTCTTCCCAATAGAAAACAACTCTTGCCTGTAGGACCAGAAACTGCATGTGATTCAACTCCATTTAGGACTGGGAAACAAACCATAGCTCGCCTTAGAAGAAACACACTCTGCTTTTGAGAAAAGAGCACTCTTCTACTCTACTGTGTTTCTTATAAGGCCAGAAGAGTGAGCTTGCTCAGAACAAAAGAACTGTGCTTCCTACACACACGGGCCATATGTAGTTCAAATCTGCTTCGGAAACTGACAAGAACAGGAGCTCCTCTTCAGTCCAATACACTGTACTTGCTGGGAGCAGATGCGAGTGCTCTTTGCCCTGTGTATGGCAATGGGAGCACCATAGTGACTTTCCTTACCAGAAAACAACTCTTGCTCGTAGTACCAGAAACTGCATGTGATTCAATTCCATTTAGGACTGGGAAACAAACGCTAGCTCGCCTAACAGGAAACACACTCTGCTTTTGAGAAAAGAGCACTCTTCTGCTCTACTGTGTTTCCTAAAGGGCCAGAACAGTGAGCTTGCTCAGAACAAAAGAACTGTGCTTCCTACACACACTGGCCATATCTAGTTCAACTCTGCTTAGGAAACTGACAAGAACAGTAGCTCCTCTACTGTACAATACACTGTACTTGCTGGGAACAGATGCGAATGCTGTTTACACTGTGTATGGAAATGGGAGCGCAATAGTGACTCTTTTTACCAGAAAACAACTCTTGCTCGTAGGACCAGAAACTGCATGTGATTCAACTCCATTAAGGACTGGGAAACAAACGCTAGCTCGCCTTACAAGAAACACACTCTGCTTTTGAGAAAAGAACACTCTTCTACTCTACTGTGTTTCCTATAGGGCCAGAACAGTGAGCTTGCTCAGAACAAAAGAACTGTGCTTCCTATACACACGGGCCATATCTAGTTCAACTCTGCTTAGGAAACTGACAAGAACAGTAGATCCTCTTCAGTCTAACACACTGTACATGCTGGGAACAGATGCCAGTGCTATTTGCCCTGTGTATGGCAATGGGAGCGCAATAGTGACTCTTCTTACCAGAAAACAACCCTTGCTCATAGGACCAGAAACTGCATGGGATTCAACTCCATTTAGGACTTGCAAACAAACGCTAGCTCGCCTTACAAGAAACACACTCTGCTTTTGAGGAAAGAGCACTCTGCTACTCTACTGTGTTTCCTATAGGGCCAGAAGAGTGAGCTTGCTCAGAACAAAAGAACTGTGGTTCCTACACAAACGGGCCATATCTAGTTCAACTCTGCTTAGGAAACTGACAAGAACAGTATATCCTCTTCTTTCCAATACACTGAACTTGCTGGGAGCAGACGCGACTGCTATTTGCACTGTGTATTGAAATGGGAGCGCAATAGTGACTCTTCTTACCAGAAAACAACTCTTGCTCGTTGGAGCAGAAACTGCGTGTGATTCAACTCTGTTTCTGACTGGGAAACAAACATTAGCTAGCCTTACAAGAAACACTCTCTGCTTTTGAGAAAAGAGCACTCGCCTACTCTACTGTGTTTCCTAAGGGGTCCGAACAGTGAGCTTGCTCATAACAAAAGAACTGTGCTTCCTACACACACGGGCCATATCTAGTTCAACTCTGCTTAGGAAACTGACAAGAACAGTAGATCCTCTTCAGTCCAATACACTGTACATGCTGGGAACAGACGAGAGTGCTATTTGCCCTGTGTATGACAATGGGAGCGTAATAGTGACTCTTCTTACCAGAAAACAACTCTTGCCTGTAGGACCAGAAACTGCATGTGATTCAACTCCAGTTAGGACTGGAAACAAACCCTAGCTCGCCTTAGAAGAAACACACTCTGCTTTTGAGAAAAGAGCACTCTTCTACTCTACTGTGTTTCTTATAGGGCCAGAACAGTGAGCTTGCTCAGAACAAAAGATCTGTGCTTCCTACACACGGGCCATATCTATTTCAACTCTGCTTAGGAAATTGACAAGAAGAGTAGATCCTCTTCAGTCCAATACACTTTACATGCTGGGAACAGACGCCCGTGCTATTTGCCCTGTGTATGACAATGGGAGCACAATAGTGACTCTTCTTACCAAAAAACAACTCTTGCTCGTGGACCAGAAAGTGCATGGGATTCAACTCCATTTAGGACTGGGAAACAAACGCTAGCTTGCCTTACAAAAAACACACTCTGCTTTTCAGAAAAGAGCACTCTTCTACTCTACTGTGTTTCCTATGGGGTCCGAACAGTGAGCTTGCTCAGAACAAAAGAACTGTGCTTCCTACACACATGGGCCATATCTAGTTCAACTCTGCTTCGGATACTGACAAGAACAGTAGCTCCTCTTCAGTCCAATACACTGTACTTGCTGGGAGCAGACGCGAGTGCTATTTGCACTGTGTATGGCAAAGGGAGCAACATAGTGACTTTCCTTACCAGAAAACAACTCTTGCTCGTAGGACCAGAAACTGCATGTGATTCCATTCCATTTAGGACTGGGAAACAAACGCTAGCTCGCCTTACAAGAAACACACTCTGCTTTTGAGAAAAGAGCACTCTTCTACTCTACTGTGTATCCTAAAGGGCCAGAACAGTGAGCTTGCTCAGAACAGAAGAACTGTGCTTCCTACACAAGGGCCATATCTAGTTCAACTCTGCTTAGGACACTAACAAGAACAGTAGCTCCTCTTCAGTCCAATACACTGTACTTGCTAGGAGCAGACGCGAGTGCTATTTGCACTGTGTATGGCAATGGGAGCGCAATAGTGATTCTTCTTACCAGAAAACAACTCTTGCTCGTAGGACCAGAAACTGCATGGGATTCAACTCCATTTAGGACTGGGAAACAAATGCTTGCTCGCCTTACAAGAAACACACTCTGCTTTTGAGAAAAGAGCACTCTTCTACTCTACTGTGTTTCCTATGTGCTCGGAACCGTGAGCTTGCTCAGAAAAAAGAACTGTGCTTCCTACACACACGGGTCATATCTAGTTCCACTCTGCTTAGAAAAATGACAAGAACCGTATATCCTCTTCTTTCCAATACACTGTACTTGCTTGGAACATACGCAAGTGCTATTTGCACTGTGTGTGGCTAAGGGAGCGCAATAGTGACTTTCCTTACCAGAAAACAACTCTTGCTCGTAAGACCAGAAACTGCATGTGATTCAACTCCATTTAAAACTGGGAAACAAACGCTAGCTTCCTTTACAAGAAACACACTCTGCTTTTGAGAAAAGAGCACTCTTCTACTCTACAGTGTTTCCTATAGGGTCAGAACAGTGAGCTTGCTCAGAACAAAAGAACTGTGTTTCCTACACAAACGGGCCACATCTAGTTCAACTCTGCTTAGGAAACTGACAAGAACAGTAACTCCTCTTCAGTCCAATACACTATACTTGCTGGGAGCAGACGCGATTGCTATTTGCACTGTGTATGGCAATGGGAGCGCAATAGTGACTCTTCTTACCAGAAAACAACTCTTGCTCGTAAGACCAGAAACTGCGTGTGACTCAACTCTGTTTCTGACTGGGAAACAAACACTAGCTAGCCTTACAAGAAACACACTCTGCTTTTGAGAAAAGAGCACTCGCCTACTCTACTGTGTTTCCTATGGGGTCCGAACAGTGAGTTGCTCAGAACAAAAGAACTGTGCTTCCTACACACATGGGCCATATCTAGTTCAACTCTGCTTCGGAAACTGACAAGAACAGTAGCTCCTCTTCAGTCCAATACACTGTACTTGCTAGGACCAGACGCGAGTGCTATTTGCACTGTGTATGGCAATGAGAGCGCAATAGTGACTCTTCTTACCAGAAAACAACTCTTGCTCCTAGGACCAGAAACTGCATGGGATTCAACTTCATTTCTCACTGGGAAACAAACACTAGCTAGCCTTACAAGAAACACACTCTGCTTTTGAGAAAAGAGCACTCTTCTACTCTACAGTGTTTCCTATAGGTTCAGAACAGTGAGCTTGCTCAGAACAAAAGAACTGTGCTTCCTACACACACGGGCCATATCTAGTTCAACTCTGCATAGGAAACTGACAAGAACAGTAGCTCCTCTTCTGTCTAATACAATGTACTTGCTGGGAGCAGACATGAGAGCTATTTGCACTGTGTATGACAATGGGAGCTCAATAGTGACTCTTCCCAATAGAAAACAACTCTTGCCTGTAGGACCAGAAACTGCATGTGATTCAACTCCATTTAGGACTGGGAAACAAACCATAGCTCGCCTTAGAAGAAACACACTCTGCTTTTGAGAAAAGAGCACTCTTCTACTCTACTGTGTTTCTTATAAGGCCAGAAGAGTGAGCTTGCTCAGAACAAAAGAACTGTGCTTCCTACACACACGGGCCATATGTAGTTCAAATCTGCTTCGGAAACTGACAAGAACAGGAGCTCCTCTTCAGTCCAATACACTGTACTTGCTGGGAGCAGATGCGAGTGCTCTTTGCCCTGTGTATGGCAATGGGAGCACCATAGTGACTTTCCTTACCAGAAAACAACTCTTGCTCGTAGTACCAGAAACTGCATGTGATTCAATTCCATTTAGGACTGGGAAACAAACGCTAGCTCGCCTAACAGGAAACACACTCTGCTTTTGAGAAAAGAGCACTCTTCTGCTCTACTGTGTTTCCTAAAGGGCCAGAACAGTGAGCTTGCTCAGAACAAAAGAACTGTGCTTCCTACACACACTGGCCATATCTAGTTCAACTCTGCTTAGGAAACTGACAAGAACAGTAGCTCCTCTACTGTACAATACACTGTACTTGCTGGGAACAGATGCGAATGCTGTTTACACTGTGTATGGAAATGGGAGCGCAATAGTGACTCTTTTTACCAGAAAACAACTCTTGCTCGTAGGACCAGAAACTGCATGTGATTCAACTCCATTAAGGACTGGGAAACAAACGCTAGCTCGCCTTACAAGAAACACACTCTGCTTTTGAGAAAAGAACACTCTTCTACTCTACTGTGTTTCCTATAGGGCCAGAACAGTGAGCTTGCTCAGAACAAAAGAACTGTGCTTCCTATACACACGGGCCATATCTAGTTCAACTCTGCTTAGGAAACTGACAAGAACAGTAGATCCTCTTCAGTCTAACACACTGTACATGCTGGGAACAGATGCCAGTGCTATTTGCCCTGTGTATGGCAATGGGAGCGCAATAGTGACTCTTCTTACCAGAAAACAACCCTTGCTCATAGGACCAGAAACTGCATGGGATTCAACTCCATTTAGGACTTGCAAACAAACGCTAGCTCGCCTTACAAGAAACACACTCTGCTTTTGAGGAAAGAGCACTCTGCTACTCTACTGTGTTTCCTATAGGGCCAGAAGAGTGAGCTTGCTCAGAACAAAAGAACTGTGGTTCCTACACAAACGGGCCATATCTAGTTCAACTCTGCTTAGGAAACTGACAAGAACAGTATATCCTCTTCTTTCCAATACACTGTACTTGCTGGGAGCAGACGCGAGTGCTATTTGCACTGTGTATTGAAATGGGAGCGCAATAGTGACTCTTCTTACCAGAAAACAACTCTTGCTCGTTGGAGCAGAAACTGCGTGTGATTCAACTCTGTTTCTGACTGGGAAACAAACATTAGCTAGCCTTACAAGAAACACTCTCTGCTTTTGAGAAAAGAGCACTCGCCTACTCTACTGTGTTTCCTAAGGGGTCCGAACAGTGAGCTTGCTCATAACAAAAGAACTGTGCCTCCTACACACACGGGCCATATCTAGTTCAACTCTGCTTAGGAAACTGACAAGAACAGTAGATCCTCTTCAGTCCAATACACTGTACATGCTGGGAACAGACGAGAGTGCTATTTGCCCTGTGTATGACAATGGGAGCGTAATAGTGACTCTTCTTACCAGAAAACAACTCTTGCCTGTAGGACCAGAAACTGCATGTGATTCAACTCCAGTTAGGACTGGAAACAAACCCTAGCTCGCCTTAGAAGAAACACACTCTGCTTTTGAGAAAAGAGCACTCTTCTACTCTACTGTGTTTCTTATAGGGCCAGAACAGTGAGCTTGCTCAGAACAAAAGATCTGTGCTTCCTACACACACGGGCCATATCTATTTCAACTCTGCTTAGGAAATTGACAAGAAGAGTAGATCCTCTTCAGTCCAATACACTTTACATGCTGGGAACAGACGCCCGTGCTATTTGCCCTGTGTATGACAATGGGAGCACAATAGTGACTCTTCTTACCAAAAAACAACTCTTGCTCGTAGGACCAGAAACTGCATGGGATTCAACTCCATTTAGGACTGGGAAACAAACGCTAGCTTGCCTTACAAGAAACACACTCTGCTTTTGAGAAAAGAGCACTCTTCTACTCTACTGTGTTTCCTGTGGGGTCCGAACAGTGAGCTTGCTCAGAACAAAAGAACTGTGCTTCCTGCACACATGGGCCATATCTAGTTCAACTCTGCTTCGGATACTGACAAGAACAGTAGCTCCTCTTCAGTCCAATACACTGTAGTTGCTGGGAGCAGACTCGGGTGCTATTTGCACTGTGTATGGCAAAGGGAGCAACATAGTGACTTTCCTTACCAGAAAACAACTCTTGCTCGTAGGACCAGAAACTGCATGTGATTCAATTCCATTTAGGACTGGGAAACAAACGCTAGCTCGCCTTACAAGAAACACACTCTGCTTTTGAGAAAAGAGCACTCTTCTGCTCTACTGTGTATCCTAAAGGGCCAGAACAGTGAGCTTGCTCAGAACAAAAGAACTGTGCTTCCTACACACGGGCCATATCTAGTTCAACTCTGCTTAGGAAACTGACAAGAACAGTAGCTCCTCTTCAGTCCAATACACTGTACTTGCTAGGAGCAGACGCGAGAGCTATTTGCACTGTATATGGCAATGGGAGCGCAATAGTGACTCTTCTTACCAGAAAACAACTCTTGCTCGTAGGACCAGAAACTGCATGGGATTCAACTCCATTTAGGACTGGGAAACAAATGCTAGCTCGCCTTACAAGAAACACACTCTGCTTTAGAGAAAAGAGCACTCTTCTACTCTACTGTGTTTCCTATGTGCTCGGAACCGTGAGCTTGCTCAGAAAAAAGAACTGTGCTTCCTACACACACGGGTCATATCTAGTTCCACTCTGCTTAGAAAAATGACAAGAACAGTATATCCTCTTCTTTCCAATACACTGTACTTGCTTGGAACATACGCGAGTGCTATTTGCGCTGTGTGTGGCTAAGGGAGCGCAATAGTGACTATCCTTACCAGAAAACAACTCTTGCTCGTAAGACCAGAAACTGCATGTGATTCAACTCCATTTAAAACTGGGAAACAAACGCTAGCTTCCTTTACAAGAAACACACTCTGCTTTTGAGAAAAGAGCACTCTTCTACTCTACAGTGTTTCCTACAGGGTCAGAACAGTGAGTTTGCTCAGAACAAAAGAACTGTGTTTCCTACACAAACGGGCCACATCTAGTTCAACTCTGCTTAGGAAACTGACAAGAACAGTAGCTCCTCTTCAGTCCAATACACTGTACTTGCTGGGAGCAGACGCGAGTGCTATTTGCACTGTGTATGGAAATGGGAGCGCAATAGTGACTCTTTTTACCAGAAAACAACTCTTGCTCTTAGGACCAGAAACTGCATTTGATTCAACTCCATTTAGGACTGGGAAACAAAAGCTAGCTTGCCTTACAAGAAACACACTCTGCTTTTGAGAAAAGAGCACTCTTCTACTCTACTGTGTTTCCTATAGGGCCAGAACAGTGAGCTTGCTCAGAACAAAGAACTGTGCTTCCTATACACACGGGCCATATCTAGTTCAACTCTGCTTAGGAAACTGACAAGAACAGTAGATCCTCTTCAGTCTAACACACTGTCCATGCTGGGAACAGATGCCAGTGCTATTTGCCCTGTGTATGGCAATGGGAGCGCAATAGTGACTCTTCTTACCAGAAAACAACTCTTGCTCGTAGGACCAGAAACTGCATGGGATTCAACTCCATTTAGGACTGGCAAACAAACGCTAGCTCGCCTTACAAGAAACACACTCTGCTTTTGAGAAAAGAGCACTCTTCTACTCTACTGTGTTTCCTACAGGGCCAGAAAAGTGTGATTGCTCAGAACAAAAGAACTGTGGTTCCTACACAAACGGGCCATATCTAGTTCAACTCTGCTTTGGAAACTGACAAGAACAGTAGATCCTCTTCAGTCCAATACATTGTACATGCTGGGAACAGACGACAGTGCTATTTGCGCTGTGTATGACAATGGGAGCGTAATAGTGACTCTTCTTAAGAGAAAAAAACTCTTACTCATAGGACCAGAAACTGCATGTGATTCAACTCCATTTAGGACTGGGAAACAAACGCTAGCTCCCCTTACAAGACACACACTCTGCTTTTGAGAAAAGAGCACTCTTCTACTCTACTGTGTTTCCTATGGGCTCGGAACCGTGAGCTTGCTCAGAAAAAAGAACTGTGCTTCCTACACACACGGGCCATATCTAGTTCAACTGTGCATAGGAAACTGACAAGAACAGTAGCTCCTCTTCTGTCTAATACAATGTACTTGCTTGGAGCAGACGCGAGAGCTATTTGCACTGTGTATGAGAATGGGAGCTCATTAGTGACTCTACCCACCAGAAAACAACTCTTGCATGTAGGACGAGAAACTGCATGTGATTCAACTCCATTTAGGATTGGGAAACAAACCATAGGTCGCCTTAGAGAAACACACTCTGCTTTTGAGAAAAGAGCACTCTTCTACTCTATTGTGTTTCTTATAGGGCCAGAACAGTGAGCTTGCTCAGAACAAAAGAACTGTGCTTCCTACACACACGGGCCATATCTAGTTCAACTCTGCTTAGGAAACTGACAAGAAGAGTAGATCCTCTTCAGTCCAATACACTTTACATGCTGGGAACAGACGCCCGTGCTATTTGCCCTATGTATGACAATGGGAGCACAATAGTGACTCTTCTTACCAGAAAACAACTCTTGCTCGTAGGACCAGAAACTGCATGGGATTCAACTCCATTTAGGACTGGGAAAAAACGCTAGCTTGCCTTACAAGAAACACACCATGCTTTTGAGAAAAGAGCACTCTTCTACTCTACTGTGTTTCCTATGGGGTCCGAACAGTGAGCTTGCTCAGAACAAAAGAACTGTGCTTCCTACACACATGGGCCATATCTAGTTCAAATCTGCTTCGGAAACTGACAAGAACAGTAGCTCCTCTTCAGTCCAATACACTGTACTTGCTGAAAGCAGACGCGAGTGCTATTTGCACTGTGTATGGCAATGGGAGCACCATAGTGACTTTCCTTACCAGAAAACAACTCTTGCTCGTAGTACCAGAAACTGCATGTGATTCAATTCCATTTAGGACTGGGAAACAAACGCTAGCTCGCCTTACAAGAAACACACTCTGCTTTTGAGAAAAGAGCACTCTTCTGCTCTACTGTGTTTCCTAAAGGGCCAGAACAGTGAGCTTGCTCAGAACAAAAGAACTGTGCTTCCTACACACACGGGCTATATCTAGTTCAACTCTGTTTAGGAAATGGACAAGAACAGTAGCTCCTCTACTGTACAATACACTGTACTTGCTGGGAACAGACGCGAGTGCTATTTGCACTGTGTATGGAAATGGGAGCGCAATAGTGACTCTTTTTACCAGAAAACAACTCTTGATCGTTGGACCAGAAACTGCATGTGATTCAACTCCATTTAGGACTGGGAAACAAACGCTAGCTCGCCTTACAAGAAACACACTCTGCTTTTGAGAAAAGAGCACTCTTCTACTCTACTGTGTTTCCTATAGGGCCAGAACAGTGAGCTTGCTCAAAACAAATGAACTGTGCTTCCTATACACACGGGCCATATCTAGTTCAACTCTGCTTAGGAAACTGACAAGAACAGTAGATCCTCTTCAGTCTAACACACTGTACATGCTGGGAACAGATGCCAGTGCTATTTGCCCTGTGTATGACAATGGGAGCGCAATAGTGACTCTTCTTACCAGAAAACAACTCTTGCTCGTAGGACCAGAAACTGCATGGGATTCAACTCCATTTAGGACTGGCAAACAAACGCTAGCTCGCCTTACAAGAAACACACTCTGCTTTTGAGAAAAGAGAACTCTTCTACTCTACTGTGTTTCCTATAGGGCCAGAAAAGTGAGCTTGCTCAGAACAAAAGAACTGTGCTTCCTACACAAACGGGCCATATCTAGTTCAACTCTGCTTTGGAAACTGACAAGAACAGTAGATCCTTTTCAGTCCAATACATTGTACATGCTGGGAACAGACGACAGTGCTATTTGCGCTGTGTATGACAATCGGAGCGTAATAGTGACTCTTCATAACAGAAAAAAACTATTACTCATAGGACCAGAAACTGCATGTGATTCAACTCCATTTAGGACTGGGAAACAAACGCTAGCTCGCCTTACAAGAAACACACTCTGCTTTTGAGAAAAGAGCACTCTTCTTCTCTACTGTGTTTCCTATGGGCTCGGAACCGTGAGCTTGCTCCGAAAAAAGAACTGTGCTTCCTACACACACGGGTCATATCTAGTTCCACTCTGCTTAGAAAAATGACAAGAACAGTAGCTCCTCTTCTTTCCAATACACTGTACTTGCTGGGAACATACGCGAGTGCTACTTGCACTGTGTGTGGCTAAGGGAGCGCAATAGTGACTTTCCTTACCAGAAAACAATTCTTGCTCGTAGGACCAGAAACTGCATGTGATTCAACTCCATTTAAAACTGGGAAACAAAGGCTAGCTTCCTTTCCAAGAAACACACTCTGCTTTTGAGGAAAGAGCACTCTTCTACTCTACAGGTTTTCCTATAGGGTCAGAAGAGTGAGCTTGCTCAGAACAAAAGAACTGTGTTTCCTGCACAAACGGGCCACATCTAGTTCAACTCTGCTAAGGAAACTGACAAGAACAGTAGCTCCTCTTCAGTCCAATACACTGTACTTGCTGGGAGCAGACTCGAGTGCTATTTGCACTGTGTATGGCAATGGGAGCGCAATAGTGACTCTTCTTACCAGAAAACAACTCTTGCTCGTAGGACCAGAAACTGCGTGTGATTCAACTCTGTTTCTGACTGGGAAACAAACACTAGCTAGCCTTACAAGAAACACACTCTGCTTTTGATAAAAGAGCACTCGCCTACTCTACTGTGTTTCCTATGGGGTCCGAACAGTGAGTTGCTCAAAACAAAAGAACTGTGCTTCCTACACACATGGGCCATATCTAGTTCAACTCTGCTTCGGAAACTGACAAGAACAGTAGCTCCTCTTCAGTCCAATACACTGTACTTGCTGGGAGCAGACGCGAGTGCTATTTGCACTGTGTATGGCAAAGGGAGCACCATAGTGACATTCATTACCAGAAAGCAACTCTTGCTCGTAGGACCAGAAACTGCATGTGATTCAATTCCATGTAGGACTGGGAAACAAACGCTAGCTCCCCTCACAAGAAACACACTCTGCTTTTGAGAAAAGAGCATTCTTCTACTCTACTGTGTTTCCTAAAGGGCCAGAACAGTGAGCTTGCTCAGAACAAAAGAACTGTGCTTCCTACACACGGGCCATATCTAGTTCAACTCTGCTTAGAAAACTGACAAGAACAGTTGCTCCTATTCAGTCCAATACACTGTACTTGCTAGGAGCAGACGCGAGTGCTATTTGCACTGTGTATGGCAATGAGAGCGCAATAGTGACTCTTCTTACCAGAAAACAACTCTTGCTCGTAGGACCAGAAACTGCATGGGATTCAACTTCATTTCTCACTGGGATACAAACACTAGCTAGCCTTACAAGAAACACACTCTGCTTTTGAGAAAAGAGCACTCTTCTACTCTACTGTGTTTCCTATATGTCCAGAACAGTGAGCTTGCTCAGAACAAAAGAACTGTGCTTCCTACACACACGCGCCGTATCTAGTTCAACTCTGCTTAGGAAACTGACAAGAACAGTAGATCCTCTTCAGTCTAACACACTGTACATGCTGGGAACAGATGCCAGAGCTATTTGCCCTGTGTATGGCAATGGGAGCGCAATAGTGTCTCTTCTTACCAGAAAACAACCATTGCTCATAGGACCAGAAACTGCATGGGATTCAACTCCATTTAGGACTTGCAAACAAACGCTAGCTCGCCTTACAAGAAACACACTCTGCTTTTGAGGAAAGAGCACTCTTCTACTCTACTGTGTTTCCTATAGGGCCAGAAGAGTGAGCTTGCTCAGAACAAAAGAACTGTGGTTCCTACACAAACGGGCCATATCTAGTTCAACTCTGCTTTGGAAACTGACAAGAACAGTAGATCCTCTTCAGTCCAATACATTGTACATGCTGGGAACAGACGACAGTGCTATTTGCGCTGTGTATGACAATGGGAGCATAATAGTGACTCTTCTTAACAGAAAAAAACTCTTACTCGTAGGACCAGAAACTGCATGTGATTCAACTCCATTTAGGACTGGGAAACAAACGCTAGCTCGCCTTACAAGAAATACATTCTGCTTTTGAGAAAAGAGCACTCTTCTATTCTACTGTGTTTCCTATGGGCTCGGAACCGTGAGCTTGCTCAGAAAAAAGAACTGTGCTTCCTACACAAACGGGCCACATCTAGTTCAACTCTGCTTAGGAAACTGACAAGAACAGTAGCTCCACTTCAGTCCAATACACTGTACTTGCTGGGAGCAGACGCGAGTGCTATTTGCACTGTGTATTGCAATGGGAGCGCAATAGTGACTCTTCTTACCAGAAAACAACTCTTGCTCGTAGGACCAGAAACTGCGTGTGATTCAACTCTGTTTCTGACTGGGAAACAAACACTAGCTTGCCTTACAAGAAACACACTCTGCTTTGGGAAAAGAGCACTCTCCTACTCTACTGTGTTTCCTAAGGGGTCCGAACAGTGAGCTTGCTCAGAACAAAAGAACTGTGCCTCCTACACACACGGGCCATATCTAGTTCAACTCTGCTTAGGAAACTGACAAGAACAGTAGATCCTCTTCAGTCCAATACACTGTCCATGCTGGGAACAGACGAGAATGCTATTTGCCCTTTTTATGACAATGGGAGCGTAAAAGTGACTCTTCTTACCAGAAAAAAACTCTTGCCTGTAGGACCAGAAACTGCATGTGATTCAACTCCAGTTAGGACTGGGAAACAAACCCTAGCTCGCCTTAGAAGAAACACACTCTGCTTTTGAGAAAAGAGCACTCTTCTACTCTACTGTGTTTCTTATAGGGCCAGAACAGTGAGCTTGCTCAGAACAAAAGAACTGTGCTTCCTACACACGGGCCATATCTATTTCAACTCTGCTTAGGAAATTGACAAGAAGAGTAGATCCTCTTCAGTCCAATACACTTTACATGCTGGAAACAGACGCCCGTGCTATTTGCCCTGTGTATGACAATGGGAGCACAATAGTGACTCTACTTACCAAAAAACAACTCTTGCTCGTGGACCAGAAAGTGCATGGGATTCAACTCCATTTAGGACTGGGAAACAAACGCTAGCTTGCCTTACAAGAAACACACTCTGCTTTTCAGAAAAGAGCACTCTTCTACTCTACTGTGTTTCCTATGGGGTCCGAACAGTGAGCTTGCTCAGAACAAAAGAACTGTGCTTCCTACACACATGGGCCATATCTAGATCAACTCTGCTTCGGATACTGACAAGAACAGTAGCTCCTCTTCAGTCCAATACACTGTACTTGCTGGGAGCAGACGCGAGTGCTATTTGCACTGTGTATGGCAAAGGGAGCAACATAGTGACTTTCCTTACCAGAAAACAACTCTTGCTCGTAGGACCAGAAACTGCATGTGATTCATCTCCATTTAGGACTGGGAAACAAATGCTAGCTCGCCTTACAAGAAACACACTCTGCTTTTGAGAAAAGAGCACTCTTCTACTCTACTGTGTATCCTAAAGGGCCAGAACAGTGAGCTTGCTCAGAACAGAAGAACTGTGCTTCCTACACAAGGGCCATATCTAGTTCAACCCTGCTTAGGACACTAACAAGAACAGTAGCTCCTCTTCAGTCCAATACACTGTACTTGCTAGGAGCAGACGCGAGTGCTATTTGCACTGTGTATGGCAATGGGAGCGCAATAGTGACTCTTCTTACCAGAAAACAACTCTTGCTTGTAGGACCAGAAACTGCATGGGATTCAACTCCATTTAGGACTGGGAAACAAATGCTTGCTCGCCTTACAAGAAACACACTCTGCTTTAGAGAAAAGAGCACTCTTCTACTCTACTGTGTTTCCTATGTGCTCGGGACCGTGAGCTTGCTCAGAAAAAAGAACTGTGCTTCCTACACACACGGGTCATATCTAGTTCCACTCTGCTTAGAAAAATGACAAGAACCGTATATCCTCTTCTTTCCAATACACTGTACTTGCTTGGAACATACGCGAGTGCTATTTGCACTGTGTGTGGCTAAGGGAGCGCAATAGTGAATTTCCTTACCAGAAAACAACTCTTGCTCGTAAGACCAGAAACTGCATGTGATTCAACTCCATTTAAAACTGGGAAACAAACGCTAGCTTCCTTTACAAGAAACACACTCTGCTTTTGAGAAAAGAGCACTCTTCTACTCTACAGTGTTTCCTATAGGGTCAGAACAGTGAGCTTGCTCAGAACAAAAGAACTGTGTTTCCTACACAAACGGGCCACATCTAGTTCAACTCTGCTTAGGAAACTGACAAGAACAGTAGCTCCTCTTCAGTCCAATACACTATACTTGCTGGGAGCAGACGCGATTGCTATTTGCACTGTGTATGGCAATGGGAGCGCAATAGTGACTCTTCTTACCAGAAAACAACTCTTGCTCGTAGGACCAGAAACTGCGTGTGACTCAACTCTGTTTCTGACTGGGAAACAAACACTAGCTAGCCTTACAAGAAACACACTCTGCTTTTGAGAAAAGAGCACTCGCCTACTCTACTGTGTTTCCTATGGGGTCCGAACAGTGAGTTGCTCAGAACAAAAGAACTGTGCTTCCTACACACATGGGCCATATCTAGTTCAACTCTGCTTCGGAAACTGACAAGAACAGTAGCTCCTCTTCAGTCCAATACACTGTACTTGCTAGGAGCAGACGCGAGTGCTATTTGCACTGTGTATGGCAATGAGAGCGCAATAGTGACTCTTCTTACCAGAAAACAACTCTTGCTCCTAGAACCAGAAAGTGCATGGGATTCAACTTCATTTCTCACTGGGAAACAAACACTAGCTAGCCTTACAAGAAACACACTCTGCTTTTGAGAAAAGAGCACTCTTCTACTCTACAGTGTTTCCTACAGGTTCAGAACAGTGAGCTTGCTCAGAACAAAAGAACTGTGCTTCCTACACACACGGGCCATATCTAGTTCAACTCTGCTTAGGAAACTGACAAGAACAGTAGCTCCTCTTCTGTCTAATACAATGTACTTGCTGGGAGCAGACACGAGAGCTATTTGCACTGTGTATGACAATGGGAGCTCAATAGTGACTCTTCCCAATAGAAAACAACTCTTGCCTGTAGGACCAGAAACTGCATGTGATTCAACTCCATTTAGGACTGGGAAACAAACCATAGCTCGCCTTAGAAGAAACACACTCTGCTTTTGAGAAAAGAGCACTCTTCTACTCTACTGTGTTTCTTATAAGGCCAGAAGAGTGAGCTTGCTCAGAACAAAAGAACTGTGCTTCCTACACACACGGGCCATATGTAGTTCAAATCTGCTTCGGAAACTGACAAGAACAGGAGCTCCTCTTCAGTCCAATACACTGTACTTGCTGGGAGCAGATGCGAGTGCTATTGGCCCTGTGTATGGCAATGGGAGCACAATAGTGACTTTCCTTACCAGAAAACAACTCTTGCTCGTAGGACCAGAAACTGCATGTCATTCAACTCCATTTAAAACTGGGAAACAAACGCTAGCTTCCTTTACAAGAAACACACTCTGCTTTTGAGAAAAGAGCACTCTTCTACTCTACAGTGTTTCCTACAGGGTCAGAACAGTGAGTTTGCTCAGAACAAAAGAACTGTGTTTCCTACACAAACGGGCCACATCTAGTTCAACTCTGCTTAGGAAACTGACAAGAACAGTAGCTCCTCTTCAGTCTAATACACTGTACTTGCTGGGAGCAGACGCGAGTGCTATTTGCACTGTGTATTGCAATGGGAGCGCAATAGTGACTCTTCTTACCAGAAAACAACTCTTGCTCGTAGGACCAGAAACTGCGTGTGATTCAACTCTGTTTCTGACTGGGAAACAAACACTAGCTAGCCTTACAAGAAACACACTCTGCTTTTGAGAAAAGAGCACTCGCCTACTCTACTGTGTTTCCTAAGGGGTCCGAACAGTGAGCTTGCTCAGAACAAAAGAACTGTGCCTCCTACACACACGGGCCATATCTAGTTCAACTCTGCTTAGGAACCTGACAAGAACAGTAGATCCTCTTCAGTCCAATACACTGTACATGCTGGGAACAGACGAGAGTGCTATTTGCCCTGTGTATGATAATGGGAGAGTAATAGTGACTCTTCTTACCAGAAAACAACTCTTGAATGTAGGACCAGAAACTGCATGTGATTCAACTCCAGTTAGGACTGAGAAACAAACCCTAGCTCGCCTTAGAAGAAACACACTCTGCTTTTGAGAAAAGAGCACTCTTCTACTCTACTGTGTTTCTTATAGGGCCAGAACAGTGAGCATGCTCAGAACAAAAGAACTGTGCTTCCTACACACACGGGCCATATCTATTTCAACTCTGCTTAGGAAATTGACAAGAAGAGTAGATCCTCTTCAGTCCAATACACTTTACATGCTGGGAACAGACGCCCGTGCTATTTGCCCTGTGTATGACAATGGGAGCACGATAGTGACTCTTCTTACCAAAAAACAACTCTTGCTCGTTGGACCAGAAACTGCATGTGATTCAACTCCATTTAGGACTGGGAAACAAACGCTAGCTTGCCTTACAAGAAACACACTCTGCTTTTCAGAAAAGAGCACTCTTCTACTCTACTGTGTTTCCTGTGGGGTCCGAACAGTGAGCTTGCTCAGAACAAAAGAACTGTGCTTCCTACACACATGGGCCATATCTAGTTCAACTCTGCTTCGGATACTGACAAGAACAGTAGCTCCTCTTCAGTCCAATACACTGTACTTGCTGGGAGCAGACGCGAGTGCTATTTGCACTGTGTATGGCAAAGGGAGCAACATAGTGACTTTCCTTACCAGAAAACAACTCTTGCTCGTAGGACCAGAAACTGCATGTGATTCAATTCCATTTAGGACTGGGAAACAAACGCTAGCTCGCCTTACAAGAAACACACTCTGCTTTTGAGAAAAGAGCACTCTTCTGCTCTACTGTATATCCTAAAGGGCCAGAACAGTGAGCTTGCTCAGAACAAAAGAACTGTGCTTCCTACACACATGGGCCATATCTAGTTCAACTCTGCTTCGGATACTGACAAGAACAGTAGCTCCTCTTCAGTCCAATACACTTTACATGCTGGGAACAGACGCCCGTGCTATTTGCCCTGTGTATGACAATGGGAGCACAATAGTGACTCTTCTTACCAGAAAACAACTCTTGCTCGTAGGACCAGAAACTGCATGGGATTCAACTTCATTTCTCACTGGGAAACAAACACTAGCTAGCCTTACAAGAAAAACACCCTGCTTTTGAGAAAAGAGCACTCTTCTACTCTACTGTGTTTCCTATAGGTTCAGAACAGTGAGCTTGCTCAGAACAAAAGAACTGTGCTTCCTACACACACGGGTCATATCTAGTTCAACTCTGCATAGGAAACTGACAAGAACAGTAGCTCCTCTTCTGTCTAATACAATGTACTTGCTGGGAGCAGACGCGAGAGCAATTTGCACTGTGTATGACAATGGGAGCTCAATAGTGACTCTTCCCACCAGAAAACAACTCTTGCCTGTAGGACCAGAAACTGCATGTGATTCAACTCCATTTAGGACTGGGAAACAAAGCATATCTCGCCTTAGAAGAAACACACTCTGCTTTTGAGAAAAGAGCACTCTTCTACTCTACTGTGTTTCTTATAGGGCCAGAAGAGTGAGCTTGCTCAGAACAAAAGAACTGTGCTTCCTACACACACGGGCCATATCTAGTTCAAATCTGCTTTGGAAACTGACAAGAACAGGAGCTCCTCTTCAGTCCAATACACTGTACTTGCTGGGAGCAGATGCGAGTGCTATTTGCCCTGTGTATGGCAATGGGAGCACCATAGTGACTTTCCTTAACAGAAAACAACTCTTGCTCGTAGTACCAGAAACTGCATGTGATTCAACTCCATTTAGGACTGGGAAACAAACGCTAGCTCGCCTTACAAGAAACACACTCTGCTTTTGAGAAAAGAACACTCTTCTACTCTACTGTGTTTCCTACAGGGCCAGAACAGTGAGCTTGCTCAGAACAAAAGAACTGTGCTTCCTATACACACGGGCCATATCTAGTTCAACTCTGCTTAGGAAACTGACAAGAACAGTAGATCCTCTTCAGTCTAACACACTGTACATGCTGGGAACAGATGCCAGTGCTATTTGCCCTGTGTATGGCAATGGGAGCGCAATAGTGACTCTTCTTACCAGAAAACAACCCTTGCTCATAGGACCAGAAACTGCATGGGATTCAACTCCATTTAGGACTTGCAAACAAACGCTAGCTCGCCTTACAAGAAACACACTCTGCTTTTGAGGAAAGAGCACTCTTCTACTCTACTGTGTTTCCTATAGGGCCAGAAGAGTGAGCTTGCTCAGAACAAAAGAACTGTGGTTCCTACACAAACGGGCCATATCTAGTTCAACTCTGCTTTGGAAACTGACAAGAACAGTAGATCCTCTTCAGTCCAATACATTGTACATGCTGGGAACAGACGACAGTGCTATTTGCGCTGTGTATGACAATGGGAGCGTAATAGTGACTCTTCTTAACAGAAAAAAACTCTTACTCGTAGGACCAGAAACTGCATGTGATTCAACTCCATTTAGGACTGGGAAACAAACGCTACCTCGCCTTACAAGAAATACACTCTGCTTTTGAGAAAAGAGCACTCTTCTACTCTACTGTGTTTCCTATGGGCTCGGAACCATGAGCTTGCTCAGAAAAAAGAACTGTGCTTCCTACACACACGGGTCATATCTAGTTCCACTCTGCTTAGGAAACTGACAAGAACAGTATATCCTCTTCTTTCCAATACACTGTACTTGCTGGGACCATACGCGAGTGCTATTTGCACTGTGTGTGGCTAAGGGAGCGCAATAGTGACTTTCCTTACCAGAAAACAACTCTTGCTCGTAGGACCAGAAACTGCATGTGATTCAACTCCATTTAAAACTGGGAAACAAACGCTAGCTTCCTTTACAAGAAACACACTCTGCTTTTGAGAAAAGAGCACTCTTCTACTCTACAGTGTTTCCTATAGGGTCAGAAGAGTGAGCTTGCTCAGAACAAAAGAACTGTGTTTCCTACACAAACGGGCCACATCTAGTTCAACTCTACTTAGGAAACTGACAAGAACAGTAGCTCCTTTTCAATCCAATACACTATACTTGCTGGGAGCAGACGCGAGTGCTATTTGCACTGTGTATGGCAATGGGAGCGCAATAGTGACTCTTCTTACCAGAAAACAACTCTTGCTCGTAGGACCAGAAACTGCATGTGATTCAACTCTGTTTCTGACTGGGAAACAAACACTAGCTAGCCTTACAAGAAACACACTCTGCTTTTGAGAAAAGAGCACTCGCCTACTCTACTGTGTTTCCTATGGGGTCCGAACAGTGAGTTGCTCAGAACAAAAGAACTGTGCTTCCTACACACATGGGCCATATCTAGTTCAACTCTACTTCGGAAACTGACAAGAACAGTAGCTCCTCTTCAGTCCAATACACTGTACTTGCTGGGAGCAGACGCGAGTGCTATTTGCACTGTGTATGGCAAAGGGAGCACCATAGTGACTTTCCTTACCAGAAAACAACTCTTGCTCGTAGGACCAGCAACTGCATGTGATTCAATTCCATGTAGGACTGGGAAACAAACGCTAGCTCCCCTTAAAGAAACACACTCTGCTTTTGAGAAAAGAGCATTCTTCTACTCTACTGTGTTTCCTAAAGGGCCAGAACAGTGAGCTTGCTCAGAACAAAAGAACTGTCCTTCCCACACACGGGCCATATCTAGTTCAACTCTGCTTAGGAAACTGACAAGAACAGTAGCTCCTCTTCAGACCAATACACTGTACTTGCTAGGAGCAGACGCAAGTGCTATTTGCACTGTGTATGGCAATGAGAGCACAATAGTGACTCTTCTTACCAGAAAACAACTCTTGCTCGTAGGACCAGAAACTGCATGGGATTCAACTTCATTTCTCACTGGGAAACAAACACAAGATAGCCTTACAAGAAACACACCCTGCTTTTGAGAAAAGAGCACTCTTCTACTCTACTGTGTTTCCTATAGGTTCAGAACAGTGAGCTTGCTCAGAACAAAAGAACTGTGCTTCCTACACACACGAGTCATATCTAGTTCAACTCTGCATAGGAACCTGACAAGAACAGTAGCTCCTCTTCTGTCTAATACAATGTACTTGCTGGGAGCAGACGCGAGAGCTATTTGCACTGTGTATGACAATGGGAGCTCAATAGTGACTCTTCCCACCAGAAAACAACTCTTGCCTGTAGGACCAGAAACTGCATGTGATTCAACTCCATTTAGGACTGGGAAACAAAGCATATCTCGCCTTAGAAGAAACACACTCTGCTTTTGAGAAAAGAGCACTCTTCTACTCTACTGTGTTTCTTATAGGGCCAGAAGAGTGAGCTTGCTCAGAACAAAAGAACTGTGCTTCCTACACACACGGGCCATATCTAGTTCAAATCTGCTTCGGAAACTGACAAGAACAGTAGCTCCTCTTCAGTCCAATACACTGTACTTGCTGGGAGCAGATGCGAGTGCTATTTGCCCTGTGTATGGTAATGGGAGCACCATAGTGACTTTCCCTACCAGAAAACAACTCTTGCTCGTAGTACCAGAAACTGCATGTGATTCAATTCCATTTAGGACTGGGAAACAAACGCTAGCTCGCCTAACAAGAAACACACTCTGCTTTTGAGAAAAGAGCACTCTTCTGCTCTACTGTGTTTCCTAAAGGGCCAGAACAGTGAGCTTGCTCAGAACAAAAGAACTGTGCTTCCTACACACACTGGCCATATCTAGTTCAACTCTGCTTAGGAAACTGACAAGAACAGTAGCTCCTCTACTGTACAATACACTGTACTTGCTGGGAACAGATGCGAATGCATTTGCACTGTGTATGGAAATGGGAGCGCAACAGTGACTCTTTTTACCAGAAAACAACTCTTGCTCGTAGGACCAGAAACTGCATGTGATTCAACTCCATTTAGGACTGGGAAACAAACGCTAGCTCGCCTTACAAGAAACACACTCTGCTTTTGAGAAAAGAACACTCTTCTACTCTACTGTGTTTCCTATAGGGCCAAAACAGTGAGCTTGCTCAGAACAAAAGAACTGTGCTTCCTATACACACGGGCCATATCTAGTTCAACTCTGCTTAGGAATCTGACAAGAACAGTAGATCCTCTTCAGTCTAACACACTGTACATGCTGGGAACAGATGCCAGTGCTATTTGCCCTGTGTATGGCAATGGGAGCGCAATAGTGACTCTTCTTACCAGAAAACAACCCTTGCTCATAGGACCAGAAACTGCATGGGATTCAACTCCCTTTAGGACTTGCAAACAAATGCTAGCTCGACTTACAAGAAACACACTCTGCTTTTGAGGAAAGAGCACTCTTCTACTCTACTGTGTTTCCTATAGGGCCAGAAGAGTGAGCTTGCTCAGAACAAAAGAACTGTGGTTCCTACACAAACGGGCCATATCTAGTTCAACTCTGCTTTGGAAACTGACAAGAACAGTAGATCCTCTTCAGTCCAATACATTGTACATGCTGGGAACAGACGACAGTGCTATTTGCGCTGTGTATGACAATGGGAGCGTAATAGTGACTCTTCTTAACAGAAAAAAACTCTTACTCGTAGGACCAGAAACTGCATGTGATTCAACTCCATTTAGGACTGGGAAACAAACGCTACCTCGCCTTACAAGAAATACACTCTGCTTTTGAGAAAAGAGCACTCTTCTACTCTACTGTGTTTCCTATGGGCTCGGAACCATGAGCTTGCTCAGAAAAAAGAACTGTGCTTCCTACACACACGGGTCATATCTAGTTCCACTCTGCTTAGGAAACTGACAAGAACAGTATATCCTCTTCTTTCCAATACACTGTACTTGCTGGGACCATAAGCGAGTGCTATTTGCACTGTGTGTGGCTAAGGGAGCGCAATAGTGACTTTCCTTACCAAAAAACAACTCTTGCTAGTAGGACCAGAAACTGCATGTGATTCAACTCCATTTAAAACTGGGAAACAAACGCTAGCTTCCTTTACAAGAAACACACTCTGCTTTTGAGAAAAGAGCACTCTTCTACTCTACAGTGTTTCCTACAGGGTCAGAACAGTGAGGTTGCTCAGAACAAAAGAACTGTGTTTCCTACACAAACGGGCCACATCTAGTTCAACTCTGCTTAGGAAACTGACAAGAACAGTAGCTCCTCTTCAGTCCAATACACTGTACTTGCTGGGAGCAGACGCGAGTGCTATTTGCACTGTGTATTGCAATGGGAGCGCAATAGTGACTCTTCTTACCAGAAAACATCTCTTGCTCGTAGGACCAGAAACTGCGTGTGATTCAACTCTGTTTCTGACTGGGAAACAAACGCTAGCTAGCCTTACAAGAAACACACTCTGCTTTTGAGAAAAGAGCACTCGCCTACTCTACTGTGTTTCCTAAGGGGTCTGAACAGTGAGCTTGCTCAGAACAAAAGAACTGTGCCTCCTACACACACGGGCCATATCTAGTTCAACTCTGCTTAGGAAACTGAGAAGAACAGTAGCTCCTCTTCAGTCCAATACACTGTACATGCTGGAAACAGACGAGAGTGCTATTTGCCCTGTGTATGACAATGGGAGCGTAATAGTGACTCTTCTTACCAGAAAACAACTCTTGCCTGTAGGACCAGAAACTGCATGTGATTCAACTCCAGTTAGGACTGGGAAACAAACCCTAGCTCGCCTTAGAAGAAACACACTCTGCTTTTGAGAAAAGAGCACTCTTCTACTCTACTGTGTTTCTTATAGGGCCAGAACAGTGAGCTTGCTCAGAACAAAAGAACTGTGCTTCCTACACACACGGGCCATATCTAGTTCAACTCTGCTTAGGAAATTGACAAGAAGAGTAGATCCTCTTCAGTCCAATACACTTTACATGCTGGGAACAGACGAGAGTGCTATTTGCCCTGTGTATGACAATGGGAGCACAATAGTGACTCTTCTTACCAAAAAACAACTCTTGCTCGTAGGACCAGAAACTGCATGGGATTCAACTCCATTTAGGACTGGGAAACAAACGCTAGCTTGCCTTACAAGAAACACACTCTGCTTTTCAGAAAAGAGCACTCTTCTACTCTACTGTGTTTCCTGTGGGGTCCGAACAGTGAGCTTGCTCAGAAAAAAAGAACTGTGCTTCCTACACACATGGGCCATATCTAGTTCAACTCTGCTTCGGATACTGACAAGAACAGTAGCTCCTCTTCAGTCCAATACACTGTACTTGCTGGGAGCAGATGCGAGTGCTATTTGCACTGTGTATGGCAAAGGGAGCAACATAGTGACTTTCCTTACCAGAAAACAACTCTTGCTCGTAGGACCAGAAACTGCATGTGATTCAATTCCATTTAGGACTGGGAAACAAACGCTAGCTCGCCTTACAAGAAACACACTCTGCTTTTGAGAAAAGAGCACTCTTCTGCTCTACTGTGTTTCCTAAAGGGCCAGAACAGTGAGCTTGCTCAGAACAAAAGAACTGTGCTTCCTACACACGGGCCATATCTAGTTCAACTCTGCTTAGGAAACTGACAAGAACAGTAGCTCCTCTTCAGTCCAATACACTGTACTTGCTAGGAGCAGACGCGAGTGCTATTTGCACTGTGTATGGCAATGGGAGCGCAATAGTGACTCTTCTTACCAGAACACAACTCTTGTTCGTAGGACCAGAAACTGCATGGGATTCAACTTCATTTCTCACTGGGAAACAAACACTAGCTAGCCTTACAAGAAACACACTCTGCTTTTGAGAAAAGAGCACTCGCCTACTCTACTGTGTTTCCTATGGTGTCCAAACAGTGAGCTTGCTCAGAACAAAAGAACTGTGCTTCCTACACACACGGGCCATATCTAGTTCAACTCTGCTTAGGAAACTGACAAGAACAGTAGATCCTCTTCAGTCCAATACACTGTACATCCTGGGAACAGACGCCAGTGCTCTTTGCCCTGTGTATGACAATGGGAGCATAATAGTGACTCTTCTTACCAGAAAACAACTCTTGCTCGTAGGACCAGAAACTGCATGGGATTCAACTACTTTTATGACTGGGAAACAAACGCTAGCTCGCCTTTCAAGAAACACACTCTGATTTTGAGAAAAGAGCACTCTTCTACTCTACTGTGTTTCCTATGGGTCCAGAACAGTGAGCTTGCTCAGTAAAAAGTACTGTGCTTACTATACACACGGGTCATATCTAGTTCAACTCTGCTTAGGAAACTGACAAGAACAGTAGCTCCCTTTCGTTCCAATACACTGTACTTGATGGGAGCAGATGAGAGTGCTATTTGCACTGTGTGTGGCTAAGGGAGCACAATAGTGACTCTTCTTACCATAAAACAACTCTTGCTCCTAGGACCAGAAACTGCATGTGATTCAACTCCCTTTAGGACTGGGAAACAAATGCTAGCTCGCCTTACAAGAAACACACTCTGCTTTTGAGAAAAGAGCACTCTTCTACTCTACTGTGTTTCCTATAGGGCCAGAACAGTGAGCTTGCTCAGAACAAAAGTACTGTGTTTCCTACACACACGGGCCATATCTATTTCAACTCTGCTTAGGAAACTGACAAGAACAGTAGCTCCTATTCAGTCCAATACACTGTACTTGCTGGGAACAGACGCGAGTGCTAATTGCAACGTGTATGGCATTTGGAGCGCAATAGTGACTCTTCTTACCAGAAAACAACTCTTGCTCGTAGGACCAAAAACTGCCTGTGACTCAACTCCTTTAGGACTGGGAAACAAACGCGAGCTCACCTTACAAGAAATACACTCTGCTTTAGAGAAAAGAGCACTCTTCTACTTTACTGTGTTTCCTATAGGGTCAGCACAGTGAGCTTGCTCAGAACATAAGAACTGTGCTTCCTACACACATGGGCCATATCTAGTTCAACTCTGCTTAGGCACCTGACACAAACAGTAGATTCTCTTCAGTCCAATACACTGTACTTGCTGGAAACAGACGCATGTGCTATTTGCACTGTGTATGGCAATGAGAGCACAATAGTGACTTTCCTTACCAGAACACAACTCTTGCACATAGGACCACAAACTGCATGTTATTCAACACCATTTAGGACTGGGAAACAAATGCTAGCTCGCCTTACAAGAAACACACTCTGCTTTTGAGAAAAGAGCACTCTTCTACTCTACTGTTTTTCCTGTGGGGTCCGAACAGTGAGCTTGCTCAGAAAAAAAGAACTGTGCTTCCTACACACACGGGCCATATCTAGTTCAACTCTGCTTAGGAAACTGACAAGAACAGTATCTCCTCTTCAGTCCAATACACTGTACTTGCTGGGAGCAGACACGAGTGCTATTTGCACTGTGTATGGCAATGGGAGCGCAATAGTGACTCTTCTTACCAGAAAACAACTTTTGCTCGTAGGACCAGAAACTGCATGGGATTCAACTCCATTTAGGACTGGGAAACAAATGCTAGCTCGCCTTACAAGAAACACACTCTGCTTTTGAGAAAAGAGCACTCTTCTACTCTACTGTGTTTCCTATAGGGCCAGAACAGTGAGCTTGCTCAGAACAATAGAACTGTGCTTCCTACACACACGGACCATATCTAATACAACTCTTCTTAGGAAACTGACAAGAACAGTAGCTCCTCTTCAGTCCAATACACTGTACGTGCTGGGAACAGATGCGAGTGCTATTTGCACTGTGTATGGCAAAGGGAGCACAATAGTGACTTTCCTTACCAGAAAACAACTCTTGCTCGTAGGACCAGAAACTGCATGTGATTCAAATCCATTTAGGACTGGGAAACAAACTCTAGCTCACCCTACAAGAAACACACTCTGCTTTTGAGAAAAGAGCACTCTTCTACTCTACTGTGTTTCCTAAAGGGCCAGAACAGTGAGCTTGCTCAGAACAAAAGAACTGTGCTTCCTACACACACAGGCCATATCTAGTTCAACTCTGCTTAGAAAACTGACAAGAACAGTAGCTCCTCTTCAGTCCAATACACTGTACTTGCTGGGAACAGACGCGAGTGCTATTTGCACTGTGTATGGCAAGGGAACGCAATAGTGACTCTTCTTACCAGAAAACAACTCTTGCTTGCAGGACCAGAAACTGCGTGGGATTCAACTCTGTTTCTGACTGGGAAACAAACACTAGCTAGCCTTACAAGAAACACACTCTGCTTTTGAGAAAAGAGCACTCTTCTACTCTACTGTGTTTCCTATAGGTTCAGAACAGTGAGCTTGCTCAGAACTAAAGAACTGTGCTTCCTACACACACGGGTCATATCTAGTTCAACTCTGCATAGGAAACTGACAAGAACAGTAGCTCCTCTTCTGTCTAATACAATGTACTTGCTGGGAGCAGACGCGAGAGCTATTTGCACTGTGTATGACAATGGGAGCTCAATAGTGACTCTTCCCACCAGAAAACAACTCTTGCCTGTAGGACCAGAAACTGCATGTGATTCAACTCCATTTAGGACTGGGAAACAAAGCATAGCTCGCCTTAGAAGAAAAACACTCTGCTTTTGAGAAAAGAGCACTCTTCTACTCTACTGTGTTTCTTATAGGGCCAGAAGAGTGAGCTTGCTCAGAACAAAAGAACTGTGCTTCCTACACACACGGGCCATATCTAGTTCAAATCTGCTTCGGAAACTGACAAGAACAGGAGCTCCTCTTCAGTCCAATACACTGTACTTGCTGGGAGCAGATGCGAGTGCTATTTGCCCTGTGTATGGCAATGGGAGCACCATAGTGACTTTCCTTACCAGAAAACAACTCTTGCTCGTAGTACCAGAAACTGCATGTGATTCAATTCCATTTAGGACTGGGAAACAAACGCTAGCTCGCCTAACAAGAAAAACACTCTGCTTTTGAGAAAAGAGCACTCTTCTGCTCTACTGTGTTTCCTAAAGGGCCAGAACAGTGAGCTTGCTCAGAACAAAAGAACTGTGCTTCCTACACACACTGGCCATATCTAGTTCAACTCTGCTTAGGAAACTGACAAGAACAGTAGCTCCTCTACTGTACAATACACTGTACTTGCTGGGAACAGATGCGAATGCTATTTGCACTGTGTATGGAAATGGGAGCGCAATAGTGACTCTTTTTACCAGAAAACAACTCTTGCTCGTAGGACCAGAAACTGCATGTGATTCAACTCCATTTAGGACTGGGAAACAAACGCTAGCTCGCCTTACAAGAAACACACTCTGCTTTTGAGAAAAGAACACTCTTCTACTCTACTGTGTTTCCTATAGGGCCAGAACAGTGAGCTTGCTCAGAACAAAAGAACTGTGCTTCCTATACACACGGGCCATATCTAGTTCAACTCTGCTTAGGAATCTGACAAGAACAGTAGATCCTCTTCAGTCTAACACACTGTACATGCTGGGAACAGATGCCAGTGCTATTTGCCCTGTGTATGGCAATGGGAGCGCAATAGTGACTCTTCTTACCAGAAAACAACCCTTGCTCATAGGACCAGAAACTGCATGGGATTCAACTCCCTTTAGGACTTGCAAACAAACGCTAGCTCGACTTACAAGAAACACACTCTGCTTTTGAGGAAAGAGCACTCTTCTACTCTACTGTGTTTCCTATAGGGCCAGAAGAGTGAGCTTGCTCAGAACAAAAGAACTGTGGTTCCTACACAAACGGGCCATATCTAGTTCAACTCTGCTTTGGAAACTGACAAGAACAGTAGATCCTCTTCAGTCCAATACATTGTACATGCTGGGAACAGACGACAGTGCTATTTGCGCTGTGTATGACAATGGGAGCGTAATAGTGACTCTTCTTAACAGAAAAAAACTCTTACTCGTAGGACCAGAAACTGCATGTGATTCAACTCCATTTAGGACTGGGAAACAAACGCTACCTCGCCTTACAAGAAATACACTCTGCTTTTGAGAAAAGAGCACTCTTCTACTCTACTGTGTTTCCTATGGGCTCGGAACCATGAGCTTGCTCAGAAAAAAGAACTGTGCTTCCTACACACACGGGTCATATCTAGTTCCACTCTGCTTAGGAAACTGACAAGAACAGTATATCCTCTTCTTTCCAATACACTGTACTTGCTGGGACCATACGCGAGTGCTATTTGCACTGTGTGTGGCTAAGGGAGCGCAATAGTGACTTTCCTTACCAAAAAACAACTCTTGCTCGTAGGACCAGAAACTGCATGTGATTCAACTCCATTTAAAACTGGGAAACAAACGTTAGCTTCCTTTACAAGAAACACACTCTGCTTTTGAGAAAAGAGCACTCTTCTACTCTACAGTGTTTCCTACAGGGTCAGAACAGTGAGGTTGCTCAGAACAAAAGAACTGTGTTTCCTACACAAACGGGCCACATCTAGTTCAACTCTGCTTAGGAAACTGACAAGAACAGTAGCTCCTCTTCAGTCCAATACACTGTACTTGCTGGGAGCAGACGCGAGTGCTATTTGCACTGTGTATTGCAATGGGAGCGCAATAGTGACTCTTCTTACCAGAAAACATCTCTTGCTCGTAGGACCAGAAACTGCGTGTGATTCAACTCTGTTTCTGACTGGGAAACAAACACTAGCTAGCCTTACAAGAAACACACTCTGCTTTTGAGAAAAGAGCACTCGCCTACTCTACTGTGTTTCCTAAGGGGTCCGAACAGTGAGCTTGCTCAGAACAAAAGAACTGTGCCTCCTACACACACGGGCCATATCTAGTTCAACTCTGCTTAGGAAACTGACAAGAACAGTAGCTCCTCTTCAGTCCAATACACTGTACTTGCTAGGAGCAGACGCGAGTGCTATTTGCACTGTGTATGGCAATGGGAGCGCAATAGTGACTCTTCTTACCAGAACACAACTCTTGCTTGTAGGACCAGAAACTGCATGGGATTCAACTTCATTTCTCACTGGGAAACAAACACTAGCTAGCCTTACAAGAAACACACTCTGCTTTTGAGAAAAGAGCACTTGCCTACTCTACTGTGTTTCCTATGGTGTCCAAACAGTGAGCTTGCTCAGAACAAAAGAACTGTGCTTCCTACACACACGGGCCATATCTAGTTCAACTCTGCTTAGGAAACTGACAAGAACAGTAGCTCCTCTTCAGTCCAATACACTGTACTTGCTGGGAGCAGACGCGAGTGCTATTTGCACTGTGTATTGCAATGGGAGCGCAATAGTGACTCTTCTTACCAGAAAACATCTCTTGCTCGTAGGACCAGAAACTGCGTGTGATTCAACTCTGTTTCTGACTGGGAAACAAACACTAGCTAGCCTTACAAGAAACACAATCTGCTTTTGAGAAAAGAGCACTCGCCTACTCTACTGTGTTTCCTAAGGGGTCCGAACAGTGAGCTTGCTCAGAACAAAAGAACTGTGCCTCCTACACACACGGGCCATATCTAGTTCAACTCTGCTTAGGAAACTGACAAGAACAGTAGCTCCTCTTCAGTCCAATACACTGTACATGCTGGAAACAGACGAGAGTGCTATTTGCCCTGTGTATGACAATGGGAGCGTAATAGTGACTCTTCTTACCAGAAAACAACTCTTGCCTGTAGGACCAGAAACTGCATGTGATTCAACTCCAGTTAGGACTGGGAAACAAACCCTAGCTCGCCTTAGAAGAAACACACTCTGCTTTTGAGAAAAGAGCACTCTTCTACTCTACTGTGTTTCTTATAGGGCCAGAACAGTGAGCTTGCTCAGAACAAAAGAACTGTGCTTCCTACACACACGGGCCATATCTAGTTCAACTCTGCTTAGGAAATTGACAAGAAGAGTAGATCCTCTTCAGTCCAATACACTTTACATGCTGGGAACAGACGAGAGTGCTATTTGCCCTGTGTATGACAATGGGAGCACAATAGTGACTCTTCTTACCAAAAAACAACTCTTGCTCGTAGGACCAGAAACTGCATGGGATTCAACTCCATTTAGGACTGGGAAACAAACGCTAGCTTGCCTTACAAGAAACACACTCTGCTTTTCAGAAAAGAGCACTCTTCTACTCTACTGTGTTTCCTGTGGGGTCTGAACAGTGAGCTTGCTCAGAAAAAAAGAACTGTGCTTCCTACACACATGGGCCATATCTAGTTCAACTCTGCTTCGGATACTGACAAGAACAGTAGCTCCTCTTCAGTCCAATACACTGTACTTGCTGGGAGCAGACGCGAGTGCTATTTGCACTGTGTATGGCAAAGGGAGCAACATAGTGACTTTCCTTACCAGAAAACAACTCTTGCTCGTAGGACCAGAAACTGCATGTGATTCAATTCCATTTAGGACTGGGAAACAAACGCTAGCTCGCCTTACAAGAAACACACTCTGCTTTTGAGAAAAGAGCACTCTTCTGCTCTACTGTGTTTCCTAAAGGGCCAGAACAGTGAGCTTGCTCAGAACAAAAGAACTGTGCTTCCTACACACGGGCCATATCTAGTTCAACTCTGCTTAGGAAACTGACAAGAACAGTAGCTCCTCTTCAGTCCAATACACTGTACTTGCTAGGAGCAGACGCGAGTGCTATTTGCACTGTGTATGGCAATGGGAGCGCAATAGTGACTCTTCTTACCAGAACACAACTCTTGCTCGTAGGACCAGAAACTGCATGGGATTCAACTTCATTTCTCACTGGGAAACAAACACTAGCTAGCCTTACAAGAAACACACTCTGCTTTTGAGAAAAGAGCACTCGCCTACTCTACTGTGTTTCCTATGGTGTCCAAACAGTGAGCTTGCTCAGAACAAAAGAACTGTGCTTCCTACACACACGGGCCATATCTAGTTCAACTCTGCTTAGGAAACTGACAAGAACAGTAGATCCTCTTCAGTCCAATACACTGTACATCCTGGGAACAGACGCCAGTGCTCTTTGCCCTGTGTATGACAATGGGAGCATAATAGTGACTCTTCTTACCAGAAAACAACTCTTGCTCGTAGGACCAGAAACTGCATGGGATTCAACTACTTTTATGACTGGGAAACAAACGCTAGCTCGCCTTTCAAGAAACACACTCTGATTTTGAGAAAAGAGCACTCTTCTACTCTACTGTGTTTCCTATGGGTCCAGAACAGTGAGCTTGCTCAGTAAAAAGTACTGTGCTTACTATACACACGGGTCATATCTAGTTCAACTCTGCTTAGGAAACTGACAAGAACAGTAGCTCCCTTTCGTTCCAATACACTGTACTTGATGGGAGCAGATGAGAGTGCTATTTGCACTGTGTGTGGCTAAGGGAGCACAATAGTGACTCTTCTTACCATAAAACAACTCTTGCTCCTAGGACCAGAAACTGCATGTGATTCAACTCCCTTTAGGACTGGGAAACAAATGCTAGCTCGCCTTACAAGAAACACACTCTGCTTTTGAGAAAAGAGCACTCTTCTACTCTACTGTGTTTCCTATAGGGCCAGAACAGTGAGCTTGCTCAGAACAAAAGTACTGTGCTTCCTACACACACGGGCCATATCTATTTCAACTCTGCTTAGGAAACTGACAAGAACAGTAGCTCCTATTCAGTCCAATACACTGTACTTGCTGGGAACAGACGCGAGTGCTAATTGCAACGTGTATGGCATTTGGAGCGCAATAGTGACTCTTCTTACCAGAAAACAACTCTTGCTCGTAGGACCAAAAACTGCCTGTGACTCAACTCCTTTAGGACTGGGAAACAAACGCGAGCTCACCTTACAAGAAATACACTCTGCTTTAGAGAAAAGAGCACTCTTCTACTTTACTGTGTTTCCTATAGGGTCAGCACAGTGAGCTTGCTCAGAACATAAGAACTGTGCTTCCTACACACACGGGCCATATCTAGTTCAACTCTGCTTAGGAACCTGACACAAACAGTAGATCCTCTTCAGTCCAATACACTGTACTTGCTGGAAACAGACGCATGTGCTATTTGCACTGTGTATGGCAATGAGAGCACAATAGTGACTTTCCTTACCAGAACACAACTCTTGCACATAGGACCACAAACTGCATGTTATTCAACACCATTTAGGACTGGGAAACAAATGCTAGCTCGCCTTACAAGAAACACACTCTGCTTTTGAGAAAAGAGCACTCTTCTACTCTACTGTTTTTCCTGTGGGGTCCGAACAGTGAGCTTGCTCAGAAAAAAAGAACTGTGCTTCCTACACACACGGGCCATATCTAGTTCAACTCTGCTTAGGAAACTGACAAGAACAGTATCTCCTCTTCAGTCCAATACACTGTACTTGCTGGGAGCAGACACGAGTGCTATTTGCACTGTGTATGGCAATGGGAGCGCAATAGTGACTCTTCTTACCAGAAAACAACTTTTGCTCGTAGGACCAGAAACTGCATGGGATTCAACTCCATTTAGGACTGGGAAACAAATGCTAGCTCGCCTTACAAGAAACACACTCTGCTTTTGAGAAAAGAGCACTCTTCTACTCTACTGTGTTTCCTATAGGGCCAGAACAGTGAGCTTGCTCAGAACAATAGAACTGTGCTTCCTACACACACGGACCATATCTAATACAACTCTTCTTAGGAAACTGACAAGAACAGTAGCTCCTCTTCAGTCCAATACACTGTACGTGCTGGGAACAGATGCGAGGGCTATTTGCACTGTGTATGGCAAAGGGAGCACAATAGTGACTTTCCTTACCAGAAAACAACTCTTGCTCGTAGGACCAGAAACTGCATGTGATTCAAATCCATTTAGGACTGGGAAACAAACTCTAGCTCACCCTACAAGAAACACACTCTGCTTTTGAGAAAAGAGCACTCTTCTACTCTACTGTGTTTCCTAAAGGGCCAGAACAGTGAGCTTGCTCAGAACAAAAGAACTGTGCTTCCTACACACACAGGCCATATCTAGTTCAACTCTGCTTAGAAAACTGACAAGAACAGTAGCTCCTCTTCAGTCCAATACACTGTACTTGCTGGGAACAGACGCGAGTGCTATTTGCACTGTGTATGGCAAGGGAACGCAATAGTGACTCTTCTTACCAGAAAACAACTCTTGCTTGCAGGACCAGAAACTGCGTGGGATTCAACTCTGTTTCTGACTGGGAAACAAACACTAGCTAGCCTTACAAGAAACACACTCTGCTTTTGAGAAAAGAGCACTCTTCTACTCTACTGTGTTTCCTATAGGTTCAGAACAGTGAGCTTGCTCAGAACTAAAGAACTGTGCTTCCTACACACACGGGTCATATCTAGTTCAACTCTGCATAGGAAACTGACAAGAACAGTAGCTCCTCTTCTGTCTAATACAATGTACTTGCTGGGAGCAGACGCGAGAGCTATTTGCACTGTGTATGACAATGGGAGCTCAATAGTGACTCTTCCCACCAGAAAACAACTCTTGCCTGTAGGACCAGAAACTGCATGTGATTCAACTCCATTTAGGACTGGGAAACAAAGCATAGCTCGCCTTAGAAGAAAAACACTCTGCTTTTGAGAAAAGAGCACTCTTCTACTCTACTGTGTTTCTTATAGGGCCAGAAGAGTGAGCTTGCTCAGAACAAAAGAACTGTGCTTCCTACACACACGGGCCATATCTAGTTCAAATCTGCTTCGGAAACTGACAAGAACAGGAGCTCCTCTTCAGTCCAATACACTGTACTTGCTGGGAGCAGATGCGAGTGCTATTTGCCCTGTGTATGGCAATGGGAGCACCATAGTGACTTTCCTTACCAGAAAACAACTCTTGCTCGTAGTACCAGAAACTGCATGTGATTCAATTCCATTTAGGACTGGGAAACAAACGCTAGCTCGCCTAACAAGAAAAACACTCTGCTTTTGAGAAAAGAGCACTCTTCTGCTCTACTGTGTTTCCTAAAGGGCCAGAACAGTGAGCTTGCTCAGAACAAAAGAACTGTGCTTCCTACACACACTGGCCATATCTAGTTCAACTCTGCTTAGGAAACTGACAAGAACAGTAGCTCCTCTACTGTACAATACACTGTACTTGCTGGGAACAGATGCGAATGCTATTTGCACTGTGTATGGAAATGGGAGCGCAATAGTGACTCTTTTTACCAGAAAACAACTCTTGCTCGTAGGACCAGAAACTGCATGTGATTCAACTCCATTTAGGACTGGGAAACAAACGCTAGCTCGCCTTACAAGAAACACACTCTGCTTTTGAGAAAAGAACACTCTTCTACTCTACTGTGTTTCCTATAGGGCCAGAACAGTGAGCTTGCTCAGAACAAAAGAACTGTGCTTCCTATACACACGGGCCATATCTAGTTCAACTCTGCTTAGGAATCTGACAAGAACAGTAGATCCTCTTCAGTCTAACACACTGTACATGCTGGGAACAGATGCCAGTGCTATTTGCCCTGTGTATGGCAATGGGAGCGCAATAGTGACTCTTCTTACCAGAAAACAACCCTTGCTCATAGGACCAGAAACTGCATGGGATTCAACTCCCTTTAGGACTTGCAAACAAACGCTAGCTCGACTTACAAGAAACACACTCTGCTTTTGAGGAAAGAGCACTCTTCTACTCTACTGTGTTTCCTATAGGGCCAGAAGAGTGAGCTTGCTCAGAACAAAAGAACTGTGGTTCCTACACAAACGGGCCATATCTAGTTCAACTCTGCTTTGGAAACTGACAAGAACAGTAGATCCTCTTCAGTCCAATACATTGTACATGCTGGGAACAGACGACAGTGCTATTTGCGCTGTGTATGACAATGGGAGCGTAATAGTGACTCTTCTTAACAGAAAAAAACTCTTACTCGTAGGACCAGAAACTGCATGTGATTCAACTCCATTTAGGACTGGGAAACAAACGCTACCTCGCCTTACAAGAAATACACTCTGCTTTTGAGAAAAGAGCACTCTTCTACTCTACTGTGTTTCCTATGGGCTCGGAACCATGAGCTTGCTCAGAAAAAAGAACTGTGCTTCCTACACACACGGGTCATATCTAGTTCCACTCTGCTTAGGAAACTGACAAGAACAGTATATCCTCTTCTTTCCAATACACTGTACTTGCTGGGACCATACGCGAGTGCTATTTGCACTGTGTGTGGCTAAGGGAGCGCAATAGTGACTTTCCTTACCAAAAAACAACTCTTGCTCGTAGGACCAGAAACTGCATGTGATTCAACTCCATTTAAAACTGGGAAACAAACGTTAGCTTCCTTTACAAGAAACACACTCTGCTTTTGAGAAAAGAGCACTCTTCTACTCTACAGTGTTTCCTACAGGGTCAGAACAGTGAGGTTGCTCAGAACAAAAGAACTGTGTTTCCTACACAAACGGGCCACATCTAGTTCAACTCTGCTTAGGAAACTGACAAGAACAGTAGCTCCTCTTCAGTCCAATACACTGTACTTGCTGGGAGCAGACGCGAGTGCTATTTGCACTGTGTATTGCAATGGGAGCGCAATAGTGACTCTTCTTACCAGAAAACATCTCTTGCTCGTAGGACCAGAAACTGCGTGTGATTCAACTCTGTTTCTGACTGGGAAACAAACACTAGCTAGCCTTACAAGAAACACACTCTGCTTTTGAGAAAAGAGCACTCGCCTACTCTACTGTGTTTCCTAAGGGGTCCGAACAGTGAGCTTGCTCAGAACAAAAGAACTGTGCCTCCTACACACACGGGCCATATCTAGTTCAACTCTGCTTAGGAAACTGACAAGAACAGTAGCTCCTCTTCAGTCCAATACACTGTACTTGCTAGGAGCAGACGCGAGTGCTATTTGCACTGTGTATGGCAATGGGAGCGCAATAGTGACTCTTCTTACCAGAACACAACTCTTGCTTGTAGGACCAGAAACTGCATGGGATTCAACTTCATTTCTCACTGGGAAACAAACACTAGCTAGCCTTACAAGAAACACACTCTGCTTTTGAGAAAAGAGCACTTGCCTACTCTACTGTGTTTCCTATGGTGTCCAAACAGTGAGCTTGCTCAGAACAAAAGAACTGTGCTTCCTACACACACGGGCCATATCTAGTTCAACTCTGCTTAGGAAACTGACAAGAACAGTAGCTCCTCTTCAGTCCAATACACTGTACTTGCTGGGAGCAGACGCGAGTGCTATTTGCACTGTGTATTGCAATGGGAGCGCAATAGTGACTCTTCTTACCAGAAAACATCTCTTGCTCGTAGGACCAGAAACTGCGTGTGATTCAACTCTGTTTCTGACTGGGAAACAAACACTAGCTAGCCTTACAAGAAACACAATCTGCTTTTGAGAAAAGAGCACTCGCCTACTCTACTGTGTTTCCTAAGGGGTCCGAACAGTGAGCTTGCTCAGAACAAAAGAACTGTGCCTCCTACACACACGGGCCATATCTAGTTCAACTCTGCTTAGGAAACTGACAAGAACAGTAGCTCCTCTTCAGTCCAATACACTGTACATGCTGGAAACAGACGAGAGTGCTATTTGCCCTGTGTATGACAATGGGAGCGTAATAGTGACTCTTCTTACCAGAAAACAACTCTTGCCTGTAGGACCAGAAACTGCATGTGATTCAACTCCAGTTAGGACTGGGAAACAAACCCTAGCTCGCCTTAGAAGAAACACACTCTGCTTTTGAGAAAAGAGCACTCTTCTACTCTACTGTGTTTCTTATAGGGCCAGAACAGTGAGCTTGCTCAGAACAAAAGAACTGTGCTTCCTACACACACGGGCCATATCTAGTTCAACTCTGCTTAGGAAATTGACAAGAAGAGTAGATCCTCTTCAGTCCAATACACTTTACATGCTGGGAACAGACGAGAGTGCTATTTGCCCTGTGTATGACAATGGGAGCACAATAGTGACTCTTCTTACCAAAAAACAACTCTTGCTCGTAGGACCAGAAACTGCATGGGATTCAACTCCATTTAGGACTGGGAAACAAACGCTAGCTTGCCTTACAAGAAACACACTCTGCTTTTCAGAAAAGAGCACTCTTCTACTCTACTGTGTTTCCTGTGGGGTCTGAACAGTGAGCTTGCTCAGAAAAAAAGAACTGTGCTTCCTACACACATGGGCCATATCTAGTTCAACTCTGCTTCGGATACTGACAAGAACAGTAGCTCCTCTTCAGTCCAATACACTGTACTTGCTGGGAGCAGACGCGAGTGCTATTTGCACTGTGTATGGCAAAGGGAGCAACATAGTGACTTTCCTTACCAGAAAACAACTCTTGCTCGTAGGACCAGAAACTGCATGTGATTCAATTCCATTTAGGACTGGGAAACAAACGCTAGCTCGCCTTACAAGAAACACACTCTGCTTTTGAGAAAAGAGCACTCTTCTGCTCTACTGTGTTTCCTAAAGGGCCAGAACAGTGAGCTTGCTCAGAACAAAAGAACTGTGCTTCCTACACACGGGCCATATCTAGTTCAACTCTGCTTAGGAAACTGACAAGAACAGTAGCTCCTCTTCAGTCCAATACACTGTACTTGCTAGGAGCAGACGCGAGTGCTATTTGCACTGTGTATGGCAATGGGAGCGCAATAGTGACTCTTCTTACCAGAACACAACTCTTGCTCGTAGGACCAGAAACTGCATGGGATTCAACTTCATTTCTCACTGGGAAACAAACACTAGCTAGCCTTACAAGAAACACACTCTGCTTTTGAGAAAAGAGCACTCGCCTACTCTACTGTGTTTCCTATGGTGTCCAAACAGTGAGCTTGCTCAGAACAAAAGAACTGTGCTTCCTACACACACGGGCCATATCTAGTTCAACTCTGCTTAGGAAACTGACAAGAACAGTAGATCCTCTTCAGTCCAATACACTGTACATCCTGGGAACAGACGCCAGTGCTCTTTGCCCTGTGTATGACAATGGGAGCATAATAGTGACTCTTCTTACCAGAAAACAACTCTTGCTCGTAGGACCAGAAACTGCATGGGATTCAACTACTTTTATGACTGGGAAACAAACGCTAGCTCGCCTTTCAAGAAACACACTCTGATTTTGAGAAAAGAGCACTCTTCTACTCTACTGTGTTTCCTATGGGTCCAGAACAGTGAGCTTGCTCAGTAAAAAGTACTGTGCTTACTATACACACGGGTCATATCTAGTTCAACTCTGCTTAGGAAACTGACAAGAACAGTAGCTCCCTTTCGTTCCAATACACTGTACTTGATGGGAGCAGATGAGAGTGCTATTTGCACTGTGTGTGGCTAAGGGAGCACAATAGTGACTCTTCTTACCATAAAACAACTCTTGCTCCTAGGACCAGAAACTGCATGTGATTCAACTCCCTTTAGGACTGGGAAACAAATGCTAGCTCGCCTTACAAGAAACACACTCTGCTTTTGAGAAAAGAGCACTCTTCTACTCTACTGTGTTTCCTATAGGGCCAGAACAGTGAGCTTGCTCAGAACAAAAGTACTGTGCTTCCTACACACACGGGCCATATCTATTTCAACTCTGCTTAGGAAACTGACAAGAACAGTAGCTCCTATTCAGTCCAATACACTGTACTTGCTGGGAACAGACGCGAGTGCTAATTGCAACGTGTATGGCATTTGGAGCGCAATAGTGACTCTTCTTACCAGAAAACAACTCTTGCTCGTAGGACCAAAAACTGCCTGTGACTCAACTCCTTTAGGACTGGGAAACAAACGCGAGCTCACCTTACAAGAAATACACTCTGCTTTAGAGAAAAGAGCACTCTTCTACTTTACTGTGTTTCCTATAGGGTCAGCACAGTGAGCTTGCTCAGAACATAAGAACTGTGCTTCCTACACACACGGGCCATATCTAGTTCAACTCTGCTTAGGAACCTGACACAAACAGTAGATCCTCTTCAGTCCAATACACTGTACTTGCTGGAAACAGACGCATGTGCTATTTGCACTGTGTATGGCAATGAGAGCACAATAGTGACTTTCCTTACCAGAACACAACTCTTGCACATAGGACCACAAACTGCATGTTATTCAACACCATTTAGGACTGGGAAACAAATGCTAGCTCGCCTTACAAGAAACACACTCTGCTTTTGAGAAAAGAGCACTCTTCTACTCTACTGTTTTTCCTGTGGGGTCCGAACAGTGAGCTTGCTCAGAAAAAAAGAACTGTGCTTCCTACACACACGGGCCATATCTAGTTCAACTCTGCTTAGGAAACTGACAAGAACAGTATCTCCTCTTCAGTCCAATACACTGTACTTGCTGGGAGCAGACACGAGTGCTATTTGCACTGTGTATGGCAATGGGAGCGCAATAGTGACTCTTCTTACCAGAAAACAACTTTTGCTCGTAGGACCAGAAACTGCATGGGATTCAACTCCATTTAGGACTGGGAAACAAATGCTAGCTCGCCTTACAAGAAACACACTCTGCTTTTGAGAAAAGAGCACTCTTCTACTCTACTGTGTTTCCTATAGGGCCAGAACAGTGAGCTTGCTCAGAACAATAGAACTGTGCTTCCTACACACACGGACCATATCTAATACAACTCTTCTTAGGAAACTGACAAGAACAGTAGCTCCTCTTCAGTCCAATACACTGTACGTGCTGGGAACAGATGCCAGTGCTATTTGCACTGTGTATGGCAAAGGGAGCACAATAGTGACTTTCCTTACCAGAAAACAACTCTTGCTCGTAGGACCAGAAACTGCATGTGATTCAAATCCATTTAGGACTGGGAAACAAACTCTAGCTCACCCTACAAGAAACACACTCTGCTTTTGAGAAAAGAGCACTCTTCTACTCTACTGTGTTTCCTAAAGGGCCAGAACAGTGAGCTTGCTCAGAACAAAAGAACTGTGCTTCCTACACACACAGGCCATATCTAGTTCAACTCTGCTTAGAAAACTGACAAGAACAGTAGCTCCTCTTCAGTCCAATACACTGTACTTGCTGGGAACAGACGCGAGTGCTATTTGCACTGTGTATGGCAAGGGAACGCAATAGTGACTCTTCTTACCAGAAAACAACTCTTGCTTGCAGGACCAGAAACTGCGTGGGATTCAACTCTGTTTCTGACTGGGAAACAAACACTAGCTAGCCTTACAAGAAACACACTCTGCTTTTGAGAAAAGAGCACTCTTCTACTCTACTGTGTTTCCTATAGGTTCAGAACAGTGAGCTTGCTCAGAACTAAAGAACTGTGCTTCCTACACACACGGGTCATATCTAGTTCAACTCTGCATAGGAAACTGACAAGAACAGTAGCTCCTCTTCTGTCTAATACAATGTACTTGCTGGGAGCAGACGCGAGAGCTATTTGCACTGTGTATGACAATGGGAGCTCAATAGTGACTCTTCCCACCAGAAAACAACTCTTGCCTGTAGGACCAGAAACTGCATGTGATTCAACTCCATTTAGGACTGGGAAACAAAGCATAGCTCGCCTTAGAAGAAAAACACTCTGCTTTTGAGAAAAGAGCACTCTTCTACTCTACTGTGTTTCTTATAGGGCCAGAAGAGTGAGCTTGCTCAGAACAAAAGAACTGTGCTTCCTACACACACGGGCCATATCTAGTTCAAATCTGCTTCGGAAACTGACAAGAACAGGAGCTCCTCTTCAGTCCAATACACTGTACTTGCTGGGAGCAGATGCGAGTGCTATTTGCCCTGTGTATGGCAATGGGAGCACCATAGTGACTTTCCTTACCAGAAAACAACTCTTGCTCGTAGTACCAGAAACTGCATGTGATTCAATTCCATTTAGGACTGGGAAACAAACGCTAGCTCGCCTAACAAGAAAAACACTCTGCTTTTGAGAAAAGAGCACTCTTCTGCTCTACTGTGTTTCCTAAAGGGCCAGAACAGTGAGCTTGCTCAGAACAAAAGAACTGTGCTTCCTACACACACTGGCCATATCTAGTTCAACTCTGCTTAGGAAACTGACAAGAACAGTAGCTCCTCTACTGTACAATACACTGTACTTGCTGGGAACAGATGCGAATGCTATTTGCACTGTGTATGGAAATGGGAGCGCAATAGTGACTCTTTTTACCAGAAAACAACTCTTGCTCGTAGGACCAGAAACTGCATGTGATTCAACTCCATTTAGGACTGGGAAACAAACGCTAGCTCGCCTTACAAGAAACACACTCTGCTTTTGAGAAAAGAACACTCTTCTACTCTACTGTGTTTCCTATAGGGCCAGAACAGTGAGCTTGCTCAGAACAAAAGAACTGTGCTTCCTATACACACGGGCCATATCTAGTTCAACTCTGCTTAGGAATCTGACAAGAACAGTAGATCCTCTTCAGTCTAACACACTGTACATGCTGGGAACAGATGCCAGTGCTATTTGCCCTGTGTATGGCAATGGGAGCGCAATAGTGACTCTTCTTACCAGAAAACAACCCTTGCTCATAGGACCAGAAACTGCATGGGATTCAACTCCCTTTAGGACTTGCAAACAAACGCTAGCTCGCCTTACAAGAAACACACTCTGCTTTTGAGGAAAGAGCACTCTTCTACTCTACTGTGTTTCCTATAGGGCCAGAAGAGTGAGCTTGCTCAGAACAAAAGAACTGTGGTTCCTACACAAACGGGCCATATCTAGTTCAACTCTGCTTTGGAAACTGACAAGAACAGTAGATCCTCTTCAGTCCAATACATTGTACATGCTGGGAACAGACGACAGTGCTATTTGCGCTGTGTATGACAATGGGAGCGTAATAGTGACTCTTCTTAACAGAAAAAAACTCTTACTCGTAGGACCAGAAACTGCATGTGATTCAACTCCATTTAGGACTGGGAAACAAACGCTACCTCGCCTTACAAGAAATACACTCTGCTTTTGAGAAAAGAGCACTCTTCTACTCTACTGTGTTTCCTATGGGCTCGGAACCATGAGCTTGCTCAGAAAAAAAAACTGTGCTTCCTACACACACGGGTCATATCTAGTTCCACTCTGCTTAGGAAACTGACAAGAACAGTATATCCTCTTCTTTCCAATACACTGTACTTGCTGGGACCATACGCGAGTGCTATTTGCACTGTGTGTGGCTAAGGGAGCGCAATAGTGACTTTCCTTACCAAAAAACAACTCTTGCTCGTAGGACCAGAAACTGCATGTGATTCAACTCCATTTAAAACTGGGAAACAAACGCTAGCTTCCTTTACAAGAAACACACTCTTCTTTTGAGAAAAGAGCACTCTTCTACTCTACAGTGTTTCCTACAGGGTCAGAACAGTGAGGTTGCTCAGAACAAAAGAACTGTGTTTCCTACACAAACGGGCCACATCTAGTTCAACTCTGCTTAGGAAACTGACAAGAACAGTAGCTCCTCTTCAGTCCAATACACTGTACTTGCTGGGAGCAGACGCGAGTGCTATTTGCACTGTGTATTGCAATGGGAGCGCAATAGTGACTCTTCTTACCAGAAAACATCTCTTGCTCGTAGGACCAGAAACTGCGTGTGATTCAACTCTGTTTCTGACTGGGAAACAAACACTAGCTAGCCTTACAAGAAACACACTCTGCTTTTGAGAAAAGAGCACTCGCCTACTCTACTGTGTTTCCTAAGGGGTCCGAACAGTGAGCTTGCTCAGAACAAAAGAACTGTGCCTCCTACACACACGGGCCATATCTAGTTCAACTCTGCTTAGGAAACTGACAAGAACAGTAGCTCCTCTTCAGTCCAATACACTGTACTTGCTAGGAGCAGACGCGAGTGCTATTTGCACTGTGTATGGCAATGGGAGCGCAATAGTGACTCTTCTTACCAGAACACAACTCTTGCTTGTAGGACCAGAAACTGCATGGGATTCAACTTCATTTCTCACTGGGAAACAAACACTAGCTAGCCTTACAAGAAACACACTCTGCTTTTGAGAAAAGAGCACTTGCCTACTCTACTGTGTTTCCTATGGTGTCCAAACAGTGAGCTTGCTCAGAACAAAAGAACTGTGCTTCCTACACACACGGGCCATATCTAGTTCAACTCTGCTTAGGAAACTGACAAGAACAGTAGATCCTCTTCAGTCCAATACACTGTACATCCTGGGAACAGACGCCAGTGCTATTTGCCCTGTGTATGACAATGGGAGCATAATAGTGACTCTTCTTACCAGAAAACAACTCTTGCTCGTAGGACCAGAAAATGCATGGGATTCAACTACTTTTATGACTGGGAAACAAACGCTAGCTCGCCTTTCAAGAAACACACTCTGATTTTGAGAAAAGAGCACTCTTCTACTCTACTGTGTTTCCTATGGGTCCAGAACAGTGAGCTTGCTCAGAAAAAAAGTACTGTGCTTACTATACACACGGGTCATATCTAGTTCAAATCTGCTTAGGAAACTGAAAAGAACAGTAGCTCCCTTTCGTTCCAATACACTGTACTTGATGGGAGCAGATGAGAGTGCTATTTGCACTGTGTTGGCTAAGGGAGCACAATAGTGACTCTTCTTACCATAAAACAACTCTTGCTCCTAGGACCAGAAACTGCATGTGATTCAACTCCCTTTAGGACTGGGAAACAAATGCTAGCTCACCTTACAAGAAACACACTCTGCTTTTGACAAAAGAGCACTCTTCTACTCTACTGTGTTTCCTATAGGGCCAGAACAGTGAGCTTGCTCAGAACAAAAGAACTGTGCTTCCTACACACAGGCCATATCTATTTCAACTCTGCTTAGGAAACTGACAAGAACAGTAGCTCCTATTCAGTCCAATACACTGTACTTGCTGGGAACAGACGCGAGTGCTAATTGCACTGTGTATGGCATTTGGAGCGCAATAGTGACTCTTCTTACCAGAAAACAACTCTTGCTCGTAGGACCAAAAACTGCCTGTGACTCAACTCCATTTAGGACTGGGAAACAAACGCGAGCTCACCTTACAAGAAATACACTCTGCTTTAGAGAAAAGAGCACTCTTCTACTTTACTGTGTTTCCTATAGGGTCAGCACAGTGAGCTTGCTCAGAACATAAGAACTGTGCTTCCTACACACACGGGCCATATCTAGTTCAACTCTGCTTAGGAACCTGACACAAACAGTAGATCCTCTTCAGTCCAATACACTGTACTTGCTGGGAACAGACGCATGTGCTATTTGCACTGTGTGTGGCTAAGGGAGCGCAATAGTGACTTTCCTTACCAGAAAACAACTCTTGCTCGTAAGACCAGAAACTGCATGTGATTCAACTCCATATAAAACTGGGAAACAAACACTAGCTTCCTTTACAAGAAACACACTCTGCTTTTGAGAAAAGAGCACTCTTCTACTCTACAGTGTTTCCTATAGGGTCAGAACAGTGAGCTTGCTCAGAACAAAAGAACTGTGTTTCCTACACAAACGGGCCACATCTAGTTCAACTCTGCTGAGGAAACTGACAAGAACAGTAGCTCCTTTTCAATCCAATACACTATACTTGCTGGGAGCAGACGCGAGTGCTATTTGCACTGTGTATGGCAATGGGAGCGCAATAGTGACTCTTCTTACCAGAAAACAACTCTTGCTCGTAGGACCAGAAACTGTATGTGATTCAACTCTGTTTCTGACTGGGAAACAAACACTAGCTAGCCTTACAAGAAACACACTCTGCTTTTGAGAAAAGAGCACTCGCCTACTCTACTGTGTTTCCTATGGGGTCCGAACAGTGAGTTGCTCAGAACAAAAGAACTGTGCTTCCTACACACATGGGCCATATCTAGTTCAACTCTACTTCGGAAACTGACAAGAACAGTAGCTCCTCTTCAGTCCAATACACTGTACTTGCTGGGAGCAGACGCGAGTGCTATTTGCACTGTGTATGGCAAAGGGAGCACCATAGTGACTTTCCTTACCAGAAAACAACTCTTGCTCGTAGGACCAGCAACTGCATGTGATTCAATTCCATGTAGGACTGGGAAACAAACGCTAGCTCCCCTTACAAGAAACACACTCTGCTTTTGAGAAAAGAGCATTCTTCTACTCTACTGTGTTTCCTAAAGGGCCAGAACAGTGAGCTTGCTCAGAACAAAAGAACTGTGCTTCCCACACACGGGCCATATCTAGTTCAACTCTGCTTAGGAAACTGACAAGAACAGTAGCTCCTCTTCAGACCAATACACTGTACTTGCTAGGAGCAGACGCGAGTGCTATTTGCACTGTGTATGGCAATGAGAGCACAATAGTGACTCTTCTTACCAGAAAACAACTCTTGCTCGTAGGACCAGAAACTGCATGGGATTCAACTCTGTTTCTGACTGGGAAACAAACACTAGCTAGCCTTACAAGAAACACACTCTGCTTTTGAGAAAAGAGCACTCTTCTACTCTACTGTGTTTCCTATAGGTTCAGAACAGTGAGCTTGCTCAGAACAAAAGAACTGTGCTTCCTACACACACGGGTCATATCTAGTTCAACTCTGCATAGGAAACTGACAAGAACAGTAGCTCCTCTTCTGTCTAATACAATGTACTTGCTGGGAGCAGACGCGAGAGCTATTTGCACTGTGTATGACAATGGGAGCTCAATAGTGACTCTTCCCACCAGAAAACAACTCTTGCCTGTAGGACCAGAAACTGCATGTGATTCAACTCCATTTAGGACTGGGAAACAAACCATAGCTCGCCTTAGAAGAAACACACTCTGCTTTTGAGAAAAGAGCACTCTTCTACTCTACTGTGTTTCTTATAGGGCCAGAAGAGTGAGCTTGCTCAGAACAAAAGAACTGTGCTTCCTACACACACGGGCCATATCTAGTTCAAATCTGCTTCGGAAACTGACAAGAACAGGAGCTCCTCTTCAGTCCAATACACTGTACTTGCTGGGAGCAGATGCGAGTGCTATTTGCCCTGTGTATGGCAATGGGAGCACCATAGTGACTTTCCTTACCAGAAAACAACTCTTGCTCGTAGTACCAGAAACTGCATGTGATTCAATTCCATTTAGGACTGGGAAACAAACGCTAGCTCGCCTAACAAGAAACACACTCTGCTTTTGAGAAAAGAGCACTCTTCTGCTCTACTGTGTTTCCTAAAGGGCCAGAACAGTGAGCTTGCTCAGAACAAAAGAACTGTGCTTCCTACACACACTGGCCATATCTAGTTCAACTCTGCTTAGGAAACTGACAAGAACAGTAGCTCCTCTACTGTACAATACACTGTACTTGCTGGGAACAGATGCGAATGCTATTTGCACTGTGTATGGAAATGGGAGCGCAATAGTGACTCTTTTTACCAGAAAACAACTCTTGCTCGTAGGACCAGAAACTGCATGTGATTCAACTCCATTTAGGACTGGGAAACAAACGCTAGCTCGCCTTACAAGAAACACACTCTGCTTTTGAGAAAAGAACACTCTTCTACTCTACTGTGTTTCCTATAGGGCCAGAACAGTGAGCTTGCTCAGAACAAAAGAACTGTGCTTCCTATACACACGGGCCATATCTAGTTCAACTCTGCTTAGGAATCTGACAAGAACAGTAGATCCTCTTCAGTCTAACACACTGTACATGCTGGGAACAGATGCCAGTGCTATTTGCCCTGTGTATGGCAATGGGAGCGCAATAGTGACTCTTCTTACCAGAAAACAACCCTTGCTCATAGGACCAGAAACTGCATGGGATTCAACTCCCTTTAGGACTTGCAAACAAACGCTAGCTCGACTTACAAGAAACACACTCTGCTTTTGAGGAAAGAGCACTCTTCTACTCTAACGTGTTTCCTATAGGGCCAGAAGAGTGAGCTTGCTCAGAACAAAAGAACTGTGGTTCCTACACAAACGGGCCATATCTAGTTCAACTCTGCTTTGGAAACTGACAAGAACAGTAGATCCTCTTCAGTCCAATACATTGTACATGCTGGGAACAGACGACAGTGCTATTTGCGCTGTGTATGACAATGGGAGCGTAATAGTGACTCTTCTTAACAGAAAAAAACTCTTACTCGTAGGACCAGAAACTGCATGTGATTCAACTCCATTTAGGACTGGGAAACAAACGCTACCTCGCCTTACAAGAAATACACTCTGCTTTTGAGAAAAGAGCACTCTTCTACTCTACTGTGTTTCCTAAGGGCTCGGAACCATGAGCTTGCTCAGAAAAAAGAACTGTGCTTCCTACACACACGGGTCATATCTAGTTCCACTCTGCTTAGGAAACTGACAAGAACAGTATATCCTCTTCTTTCCAATACACTGTACTTGCTGGGACCATACGCGAGTGCTATATGCACTGTGTGTGGCTAAGGGAGCGCAATAGTGACTTTCCTTACCAAAAAACAACTCTTGCTCGTAGGACCAGAAACTGCATGTGATTCAACTCCATTTAAAACTGGGAAACAAACGCTAGCTTCCTTTACAAGAAACACACTCTGCTTTTGAGAAAAGAGCACTCTTCTACTCTACAGTGTTTCCTACAGGGTCAGAACAGTGAGGTTGCTCAGAACAAAAGAACTGTGTTTCCTACACAAACGGGCCACATCTAGTTCAACTCTGCTTAGGAAACTGACAAGAACAGTAGCTCCTCTTCAGTCCAATACACTGTACTTGCTGGGAGCAGACGCGAGTGCTATTTGCACTGTGTATTGCAATGGGAGCGCAATAGTGACTCTTCTTACCAGAAAACATCTCTTGCTCGTAGGACCAGAAACTGCGTGTGATTCAACTCTGTTTCTGACTGGGAAACAAACACTAGCTAGCCTTACAAGAAACACAATCTGCTTTTGAGAAAAGAGCACTCGCCTACTCTACTGTGTTTCCTAAGGGGTCCGAACAGTGAGCTTGCTCAGAACAAAAGAACTGTGCCTCCTACACACACGGGCCATATCTAGTTCAACTCTGCTTAGGAAACTGACAAGAACAGTAGATCCTCTTCAGTCCAATACACTGTACATGCTGGGAACAGACGAGAGTGCTATTTGCCCTGTGTATGACAATGGGAGCGTAATAGTGACTCTTCTTACCAGAAAACAACTCTTGCTCGTAGGACCAGAAACTGCATGGGATTCAACTCCATTTAGGACTGGGAAACAAACGCTAGCTTGCCTTACAAGAAACACACTCTGCTTTTCAGAAAAGAGCACTCTTCTACTCTACTGTGTTTCCTGTGGGGTCCGAACAGTGAGCTTGCTCAGAACAAAAGAACTGTGCTTCCTACACACATGGGCCATATCTAGTTCAACTCTGCTTCGGATACTGACAAGAACAGTAGCTCCTCTTCAGTCCAATACACTGTACTTGCTGGAAGCAGATGCAAGTGCTATTTGCACTGTGTATGGCAAAGGGAGCAACATAGTGACTTTCCTTACCAGAAAACAACTCTTGCTCGTAGGACCAGAAACTGCATGTGATTCAATTCCATTTAGGACTGGGAAACAAACGCTAGCTCGCCTTACAAGAAACACACTCTGCTTTTGAGAAAAGAGCACTCTTCTGCTCTACTGTGTATCCTAAAGGGCCAGAACAGTGAGCTTGCTCAGAACAAAAGAACTGTGCTTCCTACACACGGGCCATATCTAGTTCAACTCTGCTTAGGAAACTGACAAGAACAGTAGCTCCTCTTCAGTCCAATACACTGTACTTGCTAGGAGCAGACGCAAGTGCTATTTGCACTGTGTATGGCAATGGGAGCGCAATAGTGACTCTTCTTACCAGAACAAAACTCTTGCTTGTAGGACCAGAAACTGCATGGGATTCAACTTCATTTCTCACTGGGAAACAAACACTAGCTAGCCTTACAAGAAACACACTCTGCTTTTGAGAAAAGAGCACTTGCCTACTCTACTGTGTTTCCTATGGTGTCCAAACAGTGAGTTTGCTCAGAACAAAAGAACTGTGCTTCCTACACACACGGGCCATATCTAGTTCAACTCTGCTTAGGAAACTGACAAGAACAGTAGATCCTCTTCAGTCCAATACACTGTACATCCTGGGAACAGACGCCAGTGCTATTTGCCCTGTGTATGACAATGGGAGCATAATAGTGACTCTTCTTACCAGAAAACAACTCTTGCTCGTAGTACCAGAAACTGCATGGGATTCAACTACTTTTATGACTGGGAAACAAACGCTAGCTCGCCTTTCAAGAAACACACTCTGATTTTGAGAAAAGAGCACTCTTCTACTCTACTGTGTTTCCTATGGGTCCAGAACAGTGAGCTTGCTCAGAAAAAACGTACTGTGCTTACTATACACACGGGTCATATCTAGTTCAACTCTGCTTAGGAAACTGACAAGAACAGTAGCTCTCTTTCGTTCCAATACACTGTACTTGATGGGAGCAGATGAGAGTGCTATTGGCACTGTGTTGGCTAAGGGAGCACAATAGTGACTCTTCTTACCATAAAACAACTCTTTCTCCTAGGACCAGAAACTGCATGTGATTCAACTCTCTTTAGGACTGGGAAACAAATGCTAGCTCGCCTTACAAGAAACACACTCTGCTTTTGAGAAAAGAGCACTCTTCTACTCTACTGTGTTTCCTATAGGGCCAGAACAGTGAGCTTGCTCAGAACAAAAGAACTGTGCTTCCTACACACGGGCCATATCTATTTCAACTCTGCTTAGGAAACTGACAAGAACAGTAGCTCCTATTCAGTCCAATACACTGTACTTGCTGGGAACAGACGCGAGTGCTAATTGCACTGTGTATGGCATTTGGAGCGCAATAGTGACTCTTCTTACCAGAAAACAACTCTTGCTCGTAGGACCAAAAACTGCCTGTGACTCAACTCCATTTAGGACTGGGAAACAAACGCGAGCTCAACTTACAAGAAATACACTCTGCTTTAGAGAAAAGAGCACTCTTCTACTTTACTGTGTTTCCTATAGGGTCAGCACAGTGAGCTTGCTCAGAACATAAGAACTGTGCTTCCTACACACACGGGCCATATCTAGTTCAACTCTGCTTAGGAACCTGACACAAACAGTAGATCCTCTTCAGTCCAATACACTGTACTTGCTGGGAACAGACGCATGTGCTATTTGCACTGTGTGTGGCTAAGGGAGCGCAATAGTGACTTTCCTTACCAGAAAACAACTCTTGCTCGTAAGACCAGAAACTGCATGTGATTCAACTCCATATAAAACTGGGAAACAAACACTAGCTTCCTTTACAAGAAACACACTCTGCTTTTGAGAAAAGAGCACTCTTCTACTCTACAGTGTTTCCTATAGGGTCAGAACAGTGAGCTTGCTCAGAACAAAAGAACTGTGTTTCCTACACAAACGGGCCACATCTAGTTCAACTCTGCTTAGGAAACTGACAAGAACAGTAGCTCCTTTTCAATCAATACACTATACTTGCTGGGAGCAGACGCGAGTGCTATTTGCACTGTGTATGGCAATGGGAGCGCAATAGTGACTCTTCTTACCAGAAAACAACTCTTGCTCGTAGGACCAGAAACTGCATGTGATTCAACTCTGTTTCTGACTGGGAAACAAACACTAGCTAGCCTTACAAGAAACACACTCTGCTTTGAGAAAAGAGCACTCGCCTACTCTACTGTGTTTCCTATGGGGTCCGAACAGTGAGTTGCTCAGAACAAAAGAACTGTGCTTCCTACACACATGGGCCATATCTAGTTCAACTCTACTTCGGAAACTGACAAGAACAGTAGCTCCTCTTCAGTCCAATACACTGTACTTGCTGGGAGCAGACGCGAGTGCTATTTGCACTGTGTATGGGAAAGGGAGCACCATAGTGACTTTCCTTACCAGAAAACAACTCTTGCTCGTAGGACCAGCAACTGCATGTGATTCAATTCCATGTAGGACTGGGAAACAAACGCTAGCTCCCCTTACAAGAAACACACTCTGCTTTTGAGAAAAGAGCATTCTTCTACTCTACTGTGTTTCCTAAAGGGCCAGAATAGTGAGCTGGCTCAGAACAAAAGAACTGTTCTTCCCACACACGGGCCATATCTAGTTCAACTCTGCTTAGGAAACTGACAAGAACAGTAGCTCCTCTTCAGACCAATACACTGTACTTGCTAGGAGCAGACGCGAGTGCTATTTGCACTGTGTATGGCAATGAGAGCACAATAGTGACTCTTCTTACCAGAAAACAACTCTTGCTCGTAGGACCAGAAACTGCATGGGATTCAACTTCATTTCTCACTGGGAAACAAACACAAGCTAGCCTTACAAGAAAGACACCCTGCTTTTGAGAAAAGAGCACTCTTCTACTCTACTGTGTTTCCTATAGGTTCAGAACAGTGAGCTTGCTCAGAACAAAAGAACTGTGCTTCCTACACACACGGGTCATATCTAGTTCAACTCTGCATAGGAACCTGACAAGAACAGTAGCTCCTCTTCTGTCTAATACAATGTACTTGCTGGGAGCAGACGCGAGAGCTATTTGCACTGTGTATGACAATGGGAGCTCAATAGTGACTCTTCCCACCAGAAAACAACTCTTGCCTGTAGGACCAGAAACTGCATGTGATTCAACTCCATTTAGGACTGGGAAACAAAGCATAGCTCGCCTTAGAAGAAACACACTCTGCTTTTGAGAAAAGAGCACTCTTCTACTCTACTGTGTTTCTTATAGGGCCAGAAGAGTGAGCTTGCTCAGAACAAAAGAACTGTGCTTCCTACACACACGGGCCATATCTAGTTCAAATCTGCTTCGGAAACTGACAAGAACAGGAGCTCCTCTTCAGTCCAATACACTGTACTTGCTGGGAGCAGATGCGAGTGCTATTTGCCCTGTGTATGGCAATGGGAGCGCAATAGTGACTCTTCTTACCAGAAAACAACCCTTGCTCATAGGACCAGAAACTGCATGGGATTCAACTCCCTTTAGGACTTGCAAACAAACGCTAGTTCGACTTACAAGAAACACACTCTGCTTTTGAGGAAAGAGCACTCTTCTACTCTACTGTGTTTCCTATAGGGCCAGAAGAGTGAGCTTGCTCAGAACAAAAGAACTGTGGTTCCTACACAAACGGGCCATATCTAGTTCAACTCTGCTTTGGAAACTGACAAGAACAGTAGATCCTCTTCAGTCCAATACATTGTACATGCTGGGAACAGACGACAGTGCTATTTGCGCTGTGTATGACAATGGGAGCGTAATAGTGACTCTTCTTAACAGAAAAAAACTCTTACTCGTAGGACCAGAAACTGCATGTGATTCAACTCCATTTAGGACTGGGTAACAAACGCTACCTCGCCTTACAAGAAATACACTCTGCTTTTGAGAAAAGAGCACTCTTCTACTCTACTGTGTTTCCTATGGGCTCGGAACCATGAGCTTGCTCAGAAAAAAGAACTGTGCTTCCTACACACACGGGTCATATCTAGTTCCACTCTGCTTAGGAAACTGACAAGAACAGTATATCCTCTTCTTTCCAATACACTGTACTTGCTGGGACCATACGCGAGTGCTATTTGCACTGTGTGTGGCTAAGGGAGCGCAATAGTGACTTTCCTTACCAAAAAACAACTCTTGCTCGTAGGACCAGAAACTGCATGTGATTCAACTCCATTTAAAACTGGGAAACAAACGCTAGCTTCCTTTACAAGAAACACACTCTGCTTTTGAGAAAAGAGCACTCTTCTACTCTACAGTGTTTCCTACAGGGTCAGAACAGTGAGGTTGCTCAGAACAAAAGAACTGTGTTTCCTACACAAACGGACCACATCTAGTTCAACTCTGCTTAGGAAACTGACAAGAACAGTAGCTCCTCTTCAGTCCAATACACTGTACTTGCTGGGAGCAGACGCGAGTGCTATTTGCACTGTGTATTGCAATGGGAGCGCAATAGTGACTCTTCTTACCAGAAAACATCTCTTGCTCGTAGGACCAGAAACTGCGTGTGATTCAACTCTGTTTCTGACTGGGAAACAAACACTAGCTAGCCTTACAAGAAACACAATCTGCTTTTGAGAAAAGAGCACTCGCCTACTCTACTGTGTTTCCTAAGGGGTCCGAACAGTGAGCTTGCTCAGAACAAAAGAACTGTGCCTCCTACACACACGGGCCATATCTAGTTCAACTCTGCTTAGGAAACTGACAAGAACAGTAGATCCTCTTCAGTCCAATACACTGTACATGCTGGGAACAGACGAGAGTGCTATTTGCCCTGTGTATGACAATGGGAGCGTAATAGTGACTCTTCTTACCAGAAAACAACTCTTGCCTGTAGGACCAGAAACTGCATGTGATTCACCTCCAGTTAGGACTGGGAAACAAACCCTAGCTCGCCTTAGAAGAAACACACTCTGCTTTTGAGAAAAGAGCACTCTTCTACTCTACTGTGTTTCTTATAGGGCCAGAACAGTGAGCTTGCTCAGAACAAAAGAACTGTGCTTCCTACACACACGGGCCATATCTATTTCAACTCTGCTTAGGAAATTGACAAGAAGAGTAGATCCTCTTCAGTCCAATACACTTTACATGCTGGGAACAGACGCCCGTGCTATTTGCCCTGTGTATGACAATGGGAGCACAATAGTGACTCTTCTTACCAAAAAACAACTCTTGCTCGTAGGACCAGAAACTGCATGGGATTCAACTCCATTTAGGACTGGGAAACAAACGCTAGCTTGCCTTACACGAAACACACTCTGCTTTTCAGAAAAGAGCACTCTTCTACTCTACTGTGTTTCCTGTGGGGTCCGAACAGTGAGCTTGCTCAGAACAAAAGAACTGTGCTTCCTACACACATGGGCCATATCTAGTTCAACTCTGCTTCGGATACTGACAAGAAGAGTAGCTCCTCTTCAGTCCAATACACTGTACTTGCTGGGAGCAGACGCAAGTGCTATTTGCACTGTGTATGGCAAAGGGAGCAACATAGTGACTTTCCTTACCAGAAAACAACTCTTGCTCGTAGGACCAGAAACTGCATGTGATTCAATTCCATTTAGGACTGGGAAACAAACGCTAGCTCGCCTTACAAGAAACACACTCTGCTTTTGAGAAAAGAGCACTCTTCTGCTCTACTGTGTATCCTAAAGGGCCAGAACAGTGAGCTTGCTCAGAACAAAAGAACTGTGCTTCCTACACACGGGCCATATCTAGTTCAACTCTGCTTAGGAAACTGACAAGAACAGTAGCTCCTCTTCAGTCCAATACACTGTACTTGCTAGGAGCAGACGCGAGTGCTATTTGCACTGTGTATGGCAATGGGAGCACAATAGTGACTCTTCTTACCAGAACACAACTCTTGCTTGTAGGACCAGAAACTGCATGGGATTCAACTTCATTTCTCACTGGGAAACAAACACTAGCTAGCCTTACAAGAAACACACTCTGCTTTTGAGAAAAGAGCACTTGCCTACTCTACTGTGTTTCCTATGGTGTCCAAACAGTGAGCTTGCTCAGAACAAAAGAACTGTGCTTCCTACACACACGGGCCATATCTAGTTCAACTCTGCTTAGGAAACTGACAAGAACAGTAGATCCTCTTCAGTCCAATACACTGTACATCCTGGGAACAGACGCCAGTGCTCTTTGCCCTGTGTATGACAATGGGAGCATAATAGTGACTCTTCTTACCAGAAAACAACTCTTGCTCGTAGGACCAGAAAATGCATGGGATTCAACTACTTTTATGACTGGGAAACAAACGCTAGCTCGCCTTTCAAGAAACACACTCTGATTTTGAGAAAGGAGCACTCTTCTACTCTACTGTGTTTCCTATGGGTCCAGAACAGTGAGCTTGCTCAGAAAAAAGTACTGTGCTTACTATACACACGGGTCATATCTAGTTCAACTCTGCTTAGGAAACTGACAAGAACAGTAGCTCCCTTTCGTTCCAATACACTGTACTTGATGGGAGCAGATGAGAGTGCTATTTGCACTGTGTTGGCTAAGGGAGCACAATAGTGACTCTTCTTACCATAAAACAACTCTTGCTCCTAGGACCAGAAACTGCATGTGATTCAACTCCCTTTAGGACTGGGAAACAAATGCTAGCTCACCTTACAAGAAACACACTCTGCTTTTGACAAAAGAGCACTCTTCTACTCTACTGTGTTTCCTATAGGGCCAGAACAGTGAGCTTGCTCAGAACAAAAGAACTGTGCTTCCTACACACGGGCCATATCTATTTCAACTCTGCTTAGGAAACTGACAAGAACAGTAGCTCCTATTCAGTCCAATACACTGTACTTGCTGGGAACAGACGCGAGTGCTAATTGCACTGTGTATGGCATTTGGAGCGCAATAGTGACTCTTCTTACCAGAAAACAACTCTTGCTCGTAGGACCAAAAACTGCCTGTGACTCAACTCCATTTAGGACTGGGAAACAAACGCGAGCTCACCTTACAAGAAATACACTCTGCTTTAGAGAAAAGAGCACTCTTCTACTTTACTGTGTTTCCTATAGGGTCAGCACAGTGAGCTTGCTCAGAACATAAGAACTGTGCTTCCTACACACACGGGCCATATCTAGTTCAACTCTGCTTAGGAACCTGACACAAACAGTAGATCCTCTTCAGTCCAATACACTGTACTTGCTGGGAACAGACGCATGTGCTATTTGCACTGTGTGTGGCTAAGGGAGCGCAATAGTGACTTTCCTTACCAGAAAACAACTCTTGCTCGTAAGACCAGAAACTGCATGTGATTCAAATCCATATAAAACTGGGAAACAAACACTAGCTTCCTTTACAAGAAACACACTCTGCTTTTGAGAAAAGAGCACTCTTCTACTCTACAGTGTTTCCTATAGGGTCAGAACAGTGAGCTTGCTCAGAACAAAAGAACTGTGTTTCCTACACAAACGGGCCACATCTAGTTCAACTCTGCTGAGGAAACTGACAAGAACAGTAGCTCCTTTTCAATCCAATACACTATACTTGCTGGGAGCAGACGCGAGTGCTATTTGCACTGTGTATGGCAATGGGAGCGCAATAGTGACTCTTCTTACCAGAAAACAACTCTTGCTCGTAGGACCAGAAACTGCATGTGATTCAACTCTGTTTCTGACTGGGAAACAAACACTATCTAGATTACAAGAAACACACTCTGCTTTTGAGAAAAGAGCACTCGCCTACTCTACTGTGTTTCCTATGGGGTCCGAACAGTGAGTTGCTCAGAACAAAAGAACTGTGCTTCCTACACACATGGGCCATATCTAGTTCAACTCTACTTCGGAAACTGACAAGAACAGTAGCTCCTCTTCAGTCCAATACACTGTACTTGCTGGGAGCAGACGCCAGTGCTATTTGCACTGTGTATGGCAAAGGGAGCACCATAGTGACTTTCCTTACCAGAAAACAACTCTTGCTCGTAGGACCAGCAACTGCATGTGATTCAATTCCATGTAGGACTGGGAAACAAACGCTAGCTCCCCTTACAAGAAACACACTCTGCTTTTGAGAAAAGAGCATTCTTCTACTCTACTGTGTTTCCTAAAGGGCCAGAACAGTGAGCTTGCTCAGAACAAAAGAACTGTGCTTCCCACACACGGGCCATATCTAGTTCAACTCTGCTTAGGAAACTGACAAGAACAGTAGCTCCTCTTCAGACCAATACACTGTACTTGCTAGGAGCAGACGCGAGTGCTATTTGCACTGTGTATGGCAATGAGAGCACAATAGTGACTCTTCTTACCAGAAAACAACTCTTGCTCGTAGGACCAGAAACTGCATGGGATTCAACTCTGTTTCTGACTGGGAAACAAACACTAGCGAGCCTTACAAGAAACACACTCTGCTTTTGAGAAAAGAGCACTCTTCTACTCTACTGTGTTTCCTATAGGTTCAGAACAGTGAGCTTGCTCAGAACAAAAGAACTGTGCTTCCTACACACACGAGTCATATCTAGTTCAACTCTGCATAGGAAACTGACAAGAACAGTAGCTCCTCTTCTGTCTAATACAATGTACTTGCTGGGAGCAGACGCGAGAGCTATTTGCACTGTGTATGACAATGGGAGCTCAATAGTGACTCTTCCCACCAGAAAACAACTCTTGCCTGTAGGACCAGAAACTCCATGTGATTCAACTCCATTTAGGACTGGGAAACAAACCATAGCTCGCCTTAGAAGAAACACACTCTGCTTTTGAGAAAAGAGCACTCTTCTACTCTACTGTGTTTCTTATAGGGCCAGAAGAGTGAGCTTGCTCAGAACAAAAGAACTGTGCTTCCTACACACACGGTCCATATCTAGTTCAAATCTGCTTTGGAAACTGACAAGAACAGGAGCTCCTCTTCAGTCCAATACACTGTACTTGCTGGGAGCAGATGCGAGTGCTATTTGCCCTGTGTATGGCAATGGGAGCACCATAGTGACTTTCCTTACCAGAAAACAACTCTTGCTCGTAGTACCAGAAACTGCATGTGATTCAATTCCATTTAGGACTGGGAAACAAACACTAGCTCGCCTAACAAGAAACACACTCTGCTTTTGAGAAAAGAGCACTCTTCTGCTCTACTGTGTTTCCTAAAGGGCCAGAACAGTGAGCTTGCTCAGAACAAAAGAACTGTGCTTCCTACACACACTGGCCATATCTAGTTCAACTCTGCTTAGGAAACTGACAAGAACAGTAGCTCCTCTACTGTACAATACACTGTACTTGCTGGGAACAGATGCGAATGCTATTTGCACTGTGTATGGAAATGGGAGCGCAATAGTGACTCTTTTTACCAGAAAACAACTCTTGCTCGTAGGACCAGAAACTGCATGTGATTCAACTCCATTTAGGACTGGGAAACAAACGCTAGCTCGCCTTACAAGAAACACACTCTGCTTTTGAGAAAAGAACACTCTTCTACTCTACTGTGTTTCCTATAGGGCCAGAACAGTGAGCTTGCTCAGAACAAAAGAACTGTGCTTCCTATACACACGGGCCATATCTAGTTCAACTCTGCTTAGGAATCTGACAAGAACAGTAGATCCTCTTCAGTCTAACACACTGTACATGCTGGGAACAGATGCCAGTGCTATTTGCCCTGTGTATGGCAATGGGAGCGCAATAGTGACTCTTCTTACCAGAAAACAACCCTTGCTCATAGGACCAGAAACTGCATGGGATTCAACTCCCTTTAGGACTTGCAAACAAACGCTAGCTCGACTTACAAGAAACACACTCTGCTTTTGAGGAAAGAGCACTCTTCTACTCTACTGTGTTTCCTATAGGGCCAGAAGAGTGAGCTTGCTCAGAACAAAAGAACTGTGGTTCCTACACAAACGGGCCATATCTAGTTCAACTCTGCTTTGGAAACTGACAAGAACAGTAGATCCTCTTCAGTCCAATACATTGTACATGCTGGGAACAGACGACAGTGCTATTTGCGCTGTGTATGACAATGGGAGCGTAATAGTGACTCTTCTTAACAGAAAAAAACTCTTACTCGTAGGACCAGAAACTGCATGTGATTCAACTCCATTTAGGACTGGGAAACAAACGCTACCTCGCCTTACAAGAAATACACTCTGCTTTTGAGAAAAGAGCACTCTTCTACTCTACTGTGTTTCCTATGGGCTCGGAACCATGAGCTTGCTCAGAAAAAAGAACTGTGCTTCCTACACACACGGGTCATATCTAGTTCCACTCTGCTTAGGAAACTGAAAAGAACAGTATATCCTCTTCTTTCCAATACACTGTACTTGCTGGGACCATACGCGAGTGCTATTTGCACTGTGTGTGGCTAAGGGAGCGCAATAGTGACTTTCCTTACCAAAAAACAACTCTTGCTCGTAGGACCAGAAACTGCATGTGATTCAACTCCATTTAAAACTGGGAAACAAACGCTAGCTTCCTTTACAAGAAACACACTCTTCTTTTGAGAAAAGAGCACTCTTCTACTCTACAGTGTTTCCTACAGGGTCAGAACAGTGAGGTTGCTCAGAACAAAAGAACTGTGTTTCCTACACAAACGGGCCACATCTAGTTCAACTCTGCTTAGGAAACTGACAAGAACAGTAGCTCCTCTTCAGTCCAATACACTGTACTTGCTGGGAGCAGACGCGAGTGCTATTTGCACTGTGTATTGCAATGGGAGCGCAATAGTGACTCTTCTTACCAGAAAACATCTCTTGCTCGTAGGACCAGAAACTGCGTGTGATTCAACTCTGTTTCTGACTGGGAAACAAACACTAGCTAGCCTTACATGAAACACAATCTGCTTTTGAGAAAAGAGCACTCGCCTACTCTACTGTGTTTCCTAAGGGGTCCGAACAGTGAGCTTGCTCAGAACAAAAGAACTGTGCCTCCTACACACACGGGCCATATCTAGTTCAACTCTGCTTAGGAAACTGACAAGAACAGTAGATCCTCTTCAGTCCAATACACTGTACATGCTGGGAACAGACGAGAGTGCTATTTGCCCTGTGTATGACAATGGGAGCGTAATAGTGACTCTTCTTACCAGAAAACAACTCTTGCTCGTAGGACCAGAAACTGCATGGGATTCAACTCCATTTAGGACTGGGAAACAAACGCTAGCTTGCCTTACAAGAAACACACTCTGCTTTTCAGAAAAGAGCACTCTTCTACTCTACTGTGTTTCCTGTGGGGTCCGAACAGTGAGCTTGCTCAGAACAAAAGAACTGTGCTTCCTACACACATGGGCCATATCTAGTTCAACTCTGCTTCGGATACTGACAAGAACAGTAGCTCCTCTTCAGTCCAATACACTGTACTTGCTGGGAGCAGACGCAAGTGCTATTTGCACTGTGTATGGCAAAGGGAGCAACATAGTGACTTTCCTTACCAGAAAACAACTCTTGCTCGTAGGACCAGAAACTGCAGGTGATTCAATTCCATTTAGGACTGGGAAACAAACGCTAGCTCGCCTTACAAGAAACACACTCTGCTTTTGAGAAAAGAGCACTCTTCTGCTCTACTGTGTATCCTAAAGGGCCAGAACAGTGAGCTTGCTCAGAACAAAAGAACTGTGCTTCCTACACACGGGCCATATCTAGTTCAACTCTGCTTAGGAAACTGACAAGAACAGTAGCTCCTCTTCAGTCCAATACACTGTACTTGCTGGGAGCAGACGCAAGTGCTATTTGCACTGTGTATGGCAATGGGAGCGCAATAGTGACTCTTCTTACCAGAACACAACTCTTGCTTGTAGGACCAGAAACTGCATGGGATTCAACTTCATTTCTCACTGGGAAACAAACACTAGCTAGCCTTACAAGAAACACACTCTGCTTTTGAGAAAAGAGCACTTGCCTACTCTACTGTGTTTCCTATGGTGTCCAAACAGTGAGCTTGCTCAGAACAAAAGAACTGTGCTTCCTACACACACGGGCCATATCTAGTTCAACTCTGCTTAGGAAACTGACAAGAACAGTAGATCCTCTTCAGTCCAATACACTGTACATCCTGGGAACAGACGCCAGTGCTATTTGCCCTGTGTATGACAATGGGAGCATAATAGTGACTCTTCTTACCAGAAAACAACTCTTGCTTGTAGGACCAGAAACTGCATGGGATTCAACTACTTTTATGACTGGGAAACAAACGCTAGCTCGCCTTTCAAGAAACACACTCTGATTTTGAGAAAAGAGCACTCTTCTACTCTACTGTGTTTCCTATGGGTCCAGAACAGTGAGCTTGCTCAGAAAAAAAGTACTGTGCTTACTATACACACGGGTCATATCTAGTTCAACTCTGCTTAGGAAACTGACAAGAACAGTAGCTCCCTTTCGTTCCAATACACTGTACTTGATGGGAGCAGATGAGAGTGCTATTGGCACTGTGTTGGCTAAGGGAGCACAATAGTGACTCTTCTTACCATAAAACAACTCTTGCTCCTAGGACCAGAAACTGCATGTGATTCAACTCCCTTTAGGACTGGGAAACAAATGCTAGCTCGCCTTACAAGAAACACACTCTGCTTTTGAGAAAAGAGCACTCTTCTACTCTACTGTGTTTCCTATAGGGCCAGAACAGTGAGCTTGCTCAGAACAAAAGAACTGTGCTTCCTACACACGGGCCATATCTATTTCAACTCTGCTTAGGAAACTGACAAGAACAGTAGCTCCTATTCAGTCCAATACACTGTACTTGCTGGGAACAGACGCGAGTGCTAATTGCACTGTGTATGGCATTTGGAGCGCAATAGTGACTCTTCTTACCAGAAAACAACTCTTGCTCGTAGGACCAAAAACTGCCTGTGACTCAACTCCATTTAGGACTGGGAAACAAACGCGAGCTCACCTTACAAGAAATACACTCTGCTTTAGAGAAAAGAGCACTCTTCTACTTTACTGTGTTTCCTATAGGGTCAGCACAGTGAGCTTGCTCAGAACATAAGAACTGTGCTTCCTACACACACGGGCCATATCTAGTTCAACTCTGCTTAGGAACCTGACACAAACAGTAGATCCTCTTCAGTCCAATACACTGTACTTGCTGGGAACAGACGCATGTGCTATTTGCACTGTGTGTGGCTAAGGGAGCGCAATAGTGACTTTCCTTACCAGAAAACAACTCTTGCTCGTAAGACCAGAAACTGCATGTGATTCAACTCCATATAAAACTGGGAAACAAACACTAACTTCCTTTACAAGAAACACACTCTGCTTTTGAGAAAAGAGCACTCTTCTACTCTACAGTGTTTCCTATAGGGTCAGAACAGTGAGCTTGCTCAGAACAAAAGAACTGTGTTTCCTACACAAACGGGCCACATCTAGTTCAACTCTGCTTAGGAAACTGACAAGAACAGTAGCTCCTTTTCAATCCAATACACTATACTTGCTGGGAGCAGACGCGAGTGCTATTTGCACTGTGTATGGCAATGGGAGCGCAATAGTGACTCTTCTTACCAGAAAACAACTCTTGCTCGTAGGACCAGAAACTGCATGTGATTCAACTCTGTTTCTGACTGGGAAACAAACACTAGCTAGCCTTACAAGAAACACACTCTGCTTTTGAGAAAAGAGCACTCGCCTACTCTACTGTGTTTCCTATGGGGTCCGAACAGTGAGTTGCTCAGAACAAAAGAACTGTGCTTCCTACACACATGGGCCATATCTAGTTCAACTCTACTTCGGAAACTGACAAGAACAGTAGCTCCTCTTCAGTCCAATACACTGTACTTGCTGGGAGCAGACGCGAGTGCTATTTGCACTGTGTATGGCAAAGGGAGCACCATAGTGACTTTCCTTACCAGAAAACAACTCTTGCTCGTAGGACCAGCAACTGCATGTGATTCAATTTCATGTAGGACTGGGAAACAAACGCTAGCTCCCCTTACAAGAAACACACTCTGCTTTTGAGAAAAGAGCATTCTTCTACTCCACTGTGTTTCCTAAAGGGCCAGAACAGTGAGCTTGCTCAGAACAAAAGAACTGTGCTTCCTACACACACAGGCCATATCTAGTTCAACTCTGCTTAGGAAACTGACAAGAACAGTAGCTCCTCTTCAGACCAATACACTGTACTTGCTAGGAGCAGACGCGAGTGCTATTTGCACTGTGTATGGCAATGAGAGCACAATAGTGACTTTCCTTACCAGAAAACAACTCTTGCTCATAGGACCAGAAACTGCATGTGATTCAACTCCATTTAGGACTGGGAAACAAACGCTAGCTCGCCTTACAAAAAACACACTCTGCTTTTGAGAAAAGAGCACTCTTCTACTCTACTGTGTTTCCTATGGGGTCCGAACAGTGACCTTGCTCAGAACAAAAGAACTGTGCTTCCTACACACACGGCCATATCTAGTTCAATTCTGCCTAGGAACCTGACAAGAACAGTAGATCCTCTTCAGTCCAATACACTGTACATGCTGGGAACAGACGCCAGTGCTATTTGCCCTGGGTATGACAATGGGAGCACAATAGTGACTCTTCTTACCAGAAATAAACTCTTGCTCCTAGGATCAGAAACTACATGTGATTCAACTCCATTTAGGACTGGGAAACAAACGCTAGCTGGCCTTACAAGAAATACACTCTGCTTTTGAGAAAAGAGCACTCTTCAGCTCTACGGTTTTTCCTATGGTGTCCGAACAGTGAGCTTGCTCAGAACAAAAGAACTGTGCTTCCTACACACACGGGCCATATCTCGTTCAACTCTGCTTACGAAACTGACAAGAACAGTAACTCCTCTTCTGTCCAATACACTGTACTTGCAAAGAACAGTAGCGAGTGTTGTTTGCACTGTGTATGGCAATGGGAGCGCAAGAGTGACTTTCCTTACCAGAAAACAACTCTTGCTCATAGGACAAGAAAATGCATGTAATTCAACTCCATTTAGGACTGGGAAACAACCTTAGCTCACCTTACAAGAAACACACTCTGCTTTTGAGAAAAGAGCACTCTTCTACTCTTCTGTGTTTCCTAAAGGACCAGAACAGTGAGCTTGCTCAGAACAAAAGAACTGTGCTTCCTACACACACGGACCATGTCTCGTTCAACTCTGCTTAGGAAACTGACAAGAACAGTAGCTCCTCTTCAGTCCAACACACAGTACTTGCTGGGAACAGACACGAGTGCTATTTGCACTGTTTATGGCAAAGGGAGCACAATAGTGACTTTCCTTACCAGAAAACATCCCTTGCTCATAGGACCAAAAACTGCATGTGATTCAACTCCATTTAGAACTGGGAAACAAACACTAGCTAGCCTTACAAGAAACACACTCTGCTTTTGAGAAAAGAGCACTCTTCTTCTCTACTGTGTTTACTATTTGGTCCAAAAATTGAGCTTGCCCAGAACAAAAGAACTGTGCTTCCTAAGCACACGGGCCATAGCTAGTTCAACTCTGCTTAGGAAACTGACAAGAACAGTAGCTCCTCTTCTGTCCAATACACTGTACTTGCTGGGAACAGACGCGAGTGCTATTTGCACTGTGTATGGCAATGGTAGCACAATAGTGACTCTTCTTACCAGAAAACACTCTTGCTCATACGACCAGAAACTGCATGTGATTCAAATCCATTTAGGACTGGGAAACAAACGCTAGCTCGCCTTACAAGAAACAAACTCTGCTTCTGAGAAAAGAGCACTCTTCTACTCTTCTGTGTTTCCTATAGGGCCAGAACAGTGAGCTTGCTCAGAACAAAAGAACTGTGCTTCCTACACACACGCGCCATATCTAGTTCAACTCTGCTTAGGAAACTGACAAGAACAGTAGCTCCTCTTCAGTCCAATACACTGTACTTGCTGGGAACAGACGCGAGTGCTATTTGCACTGTTTATTGCAAAGGGAGCACAATAGTGACTTAACTTACCAGAAAACTTCCCTTGCTCGTAGGACCAGAAACTGCATGTGATTCAACTCCATTTTGGACTGGGAAACAAACGCTAGCTCGCCTTACAAGAAACACACTCTGCTTTTGAGAAAAGAGCACTCTTCTATTCTACTGTGTTTCCTATGGGGTCCGAACAGTGACCTTGCTCAGAACAAAAGAACTGTGCTTCCTACACACACGGGCCATATCTAGTTCAACTCTGCTTAGGAAACTGACAAGAACGGTAGATCATCTTCAGTCCAATACACTTTACATGCTGGGAACATACGCCAGTGCTTTTTGCCCTGTGTATGACAATGGGAGCGCAATAGTGACTCTTCTTACCAGAAAACAACTCTTGCTCGTAGGACCAGAAACTGCATGTGATTCAACTCCATTTAGGACTGGGAAACAAACGCTAGCTCGCCTTACAAGAAACACACTCTGCTTTTGAGAAAAGAGCACTCTTCTATTCTACTGTGTTTCCTATGGGGTCTGAACAGTGACCTTGCTCAGAACAAAAGAACTGTGCTTCCTACACACACGGGCTATATCTAGTTCAACTCTGCTTAGGAAACTGACAAGAGCAGTAGCTCCTCTTCAGTCGAATACACTGTAATTGCTGTGAACAGACGCGAGTGCTATTTGCACTGTGTATGGCAAAGGGAACACAATAGTGACTTTCCATTCCAGAAAACAACTCTTGCTTGTAGGACCAGGAACTGCACGTGATTCAACTCCATTTAGGACTGGGAAACAAACGCAAGCTCGTCTTACAAGAAACACACTCTGCTTTTGAGAAAAGAGCACTCTTCTACTCTACTGTGTTTCCTATAGGCCAGAAGAGTGAGCTAGCTCAGAACAAAAGAACTGTGCTTCCTACACACCCGGGCCATATCTAGTTCAACGAAGCTTAGGAAACTGACAAGAACAGTAGCTCCTCTTCTGTCAAATACACTGTACTTGCAAAGAACAGTAGCGAGTGTTTTTGCACTATGTATGGCAATAGGAGCGCAATAGTGACTCTTCTTACCAGAAAACAACTCTTGCTCATAGGACAAGAAACTGCATGTAATTCAACTCCATTTGGGACTGGGAAACAAACGCTAGCTCGCCTTACAAGAAACACACTCTGCTTTTGAGAAAAGAGCACTCTTCTACTCTACTGTGTTTCCTGTAGGGCCAGAACAGTGAGCTTGCTCAGAACAAAAGAACTGTGCTTCCTACACACACGGGCCATAGCTAGTTCAACTCTGCTTAGGAAACTGACAAGAACAGTAGCTCCTCTTCTGTCCAATACACTGTACTTGCTGGGAACAGACGCGAGTGCTATTTGCACTGTTTATGGCAAAGGGAGCACAATAGTGACTTTCCTTACCAGAAAACATCCCTTGCTCGTAGGACCAGAAACTGCATGTGATTCAACTCGATTTTGGACTGGGAAACAAACCCTAGCTCACCTTACAAGAAACACACTCTGCTTTTGAGAAAAAAGCACTCTTCTATTCTACTGTGTTTCCTATAGGGCCAAAACAGTGAGCTTGCTCAGAACAAAAGAACTGTGCTTCCTACACACACGGGCCATATCTAGTTCAACTCTGCTTAGGAAACTGACAAGAACGGTAGATCCTCTTCAGTCCAATACACTGTACATGCTGGGAACAGACGCCAGTGCTATTTGCCCTGTGTATGTCAATGGGAGCGCAATAGTGACTATTCTTACCAGAAAACAAGTCTTGCTCCTAGGATCAGAAACTGCATGTGATTCAATTCCATTTAGGACTGGGAAACAAACGCTAGCTCGCCTTACAAGAAACACTCTGCTTTTGAGAAAAGAGCACTCTTCTACTCTACTGTGTTTCCTACAGGTCCAGAACAGTGAGCTTGCTCAGAACAAAAGAACTGTGCTTTCTACACACACGGGCTATATCTAGTTCAACTCTGCTTAGGAAACTGACAAGAACAGTAGCTCCTCTTCAGTCCAATACACTGTACTTGCTGGGAACAGACGCGAGTGCTATTTGTCCTGGGAACAGTCGCGAGTGCTATTTGTCCTGTGTATGGCAATGGCAGCGCAATAGTGACTCTACTTACCAGAAAACAACTCTTGCTCGTAGAACCATAGACTGCATGTGATTCAACTCCATTTAGGACTAGGAAACAAACACTAGCTCACCTTACAAGAAACACACTCTGATTTAGAGAAAAAAGCACTCTTCTACTCTACTGTGTTTCCTAAGAGGTCTGAACAGTGAAATTGCTCAAAACAAAAGAACTGTGCTTCCTACACACACGGGCCATATCTAGTTCAACTCTGCTTTGGAAACTGACAAGAACAGTAGCTCCTCTTCAGTCCAATACACTGTACTTGCTGGGAACAGACGCGAGTGCTATTTGCACTGTGTATGGCAATGGGAGCGCAATAGAGACTTTTTCTTACCAGAAAACAACTCTTGCTCGTAGGACCAGAAACTGTATGTGATTCAACTCCATTTAGGACTGGGAAACAAATGCTAGCTCGCCTTACAAGAAACACAATCTGCTTTAGAGAAAAGAGCACTCTTCTACTCTACTGTGTTTCCTATGGGGTCCGAACATTGAGCTTGCTCAGAACAAAAGAACTGTGCTTCCTACACACACGGCCATATCTAGTTCAATTCTGCTTATAAACCTGACAAGAACAGTAGATCCTCTTCAGTCCAATGCACTGTACTTGCTGGGAACAGACGCCAGTGCTATTTGTCCTGTGTATGGCAATGGCAGCGCAATACTGACTTTCCTTACCAGAAAACAACTCTTGCTCGTAGGACCAGAAAGTGTATGTGATTCAACTCCGTTTAGGACTGGGAAACAAGTGCTAGCTCGCCTTACAAGAAACACAATCTGCTTTAGAGAAAAGAGCACTCTTCTACTCTACTGTGTTTCCGGTGGGGTCCGAACAGTGAGCTTGCTCAGAACAAAAAAACTGTGCTTCCTACACACACGGCCATATCTAGTTCAATTTTGCTTATAAACCTGACAAGAACAGTAGATCCTCTTCAGTCCAATACACTGTACTGATGGGAACAGACAACAGTGCTATTTGTCCTGTGTATGGCAATGGCAGCGCAATAGTGACTATTCTTACCATAAAACAACTCTTGCTCGTAGGACCAGAAACTGCATGTGATTCAACTCCATTTAGGACTGGGAAACAAACGCTAGCTCGCCTTACAAGAAACACACTCTGCTTTAGGGAAAAGAGCACTCTTCTACTCTACTGTGTTTCCTATGGGGTCCAAACAGTGAGCTTGCTCAGAACAAATGAACTGTGCTTCCTAGACACACGCGCCATATCTAGTTCAACTCTGCTTAGGAAACTGACAAGAACAGTAGCTCCTCTTCAGTCCAATACACTGTACTTGCTGGGAACAGACGCGAGTGCTATTTGCACTGTTTATTGCAAAGGGAGCACAATAGTGACTTAACTTACCAGAAAACTTCCCTTGCGCGTAGGACCAGAAACTGCATGTGATTCAACTCCATTTTGGACTGGGAAACAAACGCTAGCTCGCCTTACAAGAAACACACTCTGCTTTTGAGAAAAGAGCACTCTTCTATTCTACTGTGTTTCCTATGGGGTCCGAACAGTGACCTTGCTCAGAACAAAAGAACTGTGCTTCCTACACACACGGGCCATATCTAGTTCAACTCTGCTTAGGAAACTGACAAGAACGGTAGATCATCTTCAGTCCAATACACTTTACATGCTGGGAACATACGCCAGTGCTTTTTGCCCTGTGTATGACAATGGGAGCGCAATAGTGACTCTTCTTACCAGAAAACAACTCTTGCTCGTAGGACCAGAAACTGCATGTGATTCAACTCCATTTAGGACTGGGAAACAAACGCTAGCTCGCCTTACAAGAAACACACTCTGCTTTTGAGAAAAGAGCACTCTTCTATTCTACTGTGTTTCCTATGGGGTCTGAACAGTGAGCTTGCTCAGAACAAAAGAACTGTGCTTCCTACACACACGGGCTATATCTAGTTCAACTCTGCTTAGGAAACTGACAAGAGCAGTAGCTCCTCTTCAGTCCAATACACTGTAATTGCTGTGAACAGACGCGAGTGCTATTTGCACTGTGTATGGCAAAGGGAACACAATAGTGACTTTCCATTCCAGAAAACAACTCTTGCTTGTAGGACCAGAAACTGCACGTGATTCAACTCCATTTAGGACTGGGAAACAAACGCAAGCTCGCCTTACAAGAAACACACTCTGCTTTTGAGAAAAGAGCACTCTTCTACTCTACTGTGTTTCCTATAGGCCAGAAGAGTGAGCTAGCTCAGAACAAAAGAACTGTGCTTCCTACACACCCGGGCCATATCTAGTTCAACGAAGCTTAGGAAACTGACAAGAACAGTAGCTCCTCTTCTGTCAAATACACTGTACTTGCAAAGAACAGTAGCGAGTGTTTTTGCACTATGTATGGCAATAGGAGCGCAATAGTGACTCTTCTTACCAGAAAACAACTCTTGCTCATAGGACAAGAAACTGCAGGTAATTCAACTCCATTTAGGACTGGGAAACAAACGCTAGCTCACCTTACAAGAAACACACTCTGCTTTTGAGAAAAGAGCACTCTTCTACTCATCTGTGTTTCCTAAAGGACCAGAACAGTGAGCTTGCTCAGAACAAAAGAACTGTGCTTCCTACACTCACGGGCCATATCTCGTTCAACTCTGCTTAGGAAACTGACAAGAACAGTAGCTCCTCTTCAGTCCAATACACAGTACTTGCTGGGAACAGACGTGAGTGCTATTTGCACTGTTTATGGCAAAGGGAGCACAATAGTGACTTTCCTTTCCAGAAAACATCCCTAGCTCATAGGACCAAAAACTGTATGTGATTCAACTCCATTTAGAACTGGGAAACAAACACTAGCTAGCCTTACAAGTAACACACTCTGCTTTTGAGAAAAGAGCACTCTTCTACTCTACTGTGTTTACTATTTGGTCCAAAAATTGAGCTTGCTCAGAATAAAAGAACTGTGCTTCCTACACACACGGGCCATATCTAGTTCAACTCTGCTTAGGAAACTGACAAGAACATTAGATCATCTTCAGTCCAATACACTGTACATGAAGGGAACAGACCCCAGTGCTATTTTCCCTGTGTATGACAATGGGAGCAAAATAGTGACTCTTCTTACCAGAAAACAACTCTTGCTCATAGGACCAGAAACTGCATGTGATTCAACTCCATTTAGGACTTGGAAACAAACACTAGCTCGCTTTATAAGAAACACACTCTGCTTTTGAGAAAAGAGCACTCTTCTATTCTACTGTGTTTCCTATAGGGTCCGAACAGTGAGCTTGCTCAGAACAAAAGAACTGTGCTTCCTACACACACGGGCCATATCTAGTTCAACTCTGCTTAGGAAACTGACAAGAACAGAGCACTCTTCTACTCTACTGTTTTTCCTGTGGGGTCCGAACAGTGAGCTTGCTCAGAAAAAAAGAACTGTGCTTCCTACACACACGGGCCATATCTAGTTCAACTCTGCTTAGGAAACTGACAAGAACAGTATCTCCTCTTCAGTCCAATACACTGTACTTGCTGGGAGCAGACACGAGTGCTATTTGCACTGTGTATGGCAATGGGAGCGCAATAGTGACTCTTCTTACCAGAAAACAACTTTTGCTCGTAGGACCAGAAACTGCATGGGATTCAACTCCATTTAGGACTGGGAAACAAATGCTAGCTCGCCTTACAAGAAACACACTCTGCTTTTGAGAAAAGAGCACTCTTCTACTCTACTGTGTTTCCTATAGGGCCAGAACAGTGAGCTTGCTCAGAACAATAGAACTGTGCTTCCTACACACATGGGCTATATCTAGTTCAACTCTGCTTAGGAAACACACAAGAACAGTAGATCCTCTTCAGTCCAATACACTGTACATGCTGGCAACAGACGCAAGTGCTATTTGCCCTGTGTATGAAAATGGGAGCGCAATAGTGACTCTTCTTACCAGAAAACAACTCTTGCTCCTAGGATAAGAAACTGCATGTGATTCAACTCCATTTGGGACTGGGAAACAAACGCTAGCTCGCCTTACAAGAAACACACTCTGCTTTTGAGAAAAGAGCACTCTTCTACTCTACTGTGTTTCCTGTAGGGCCAGAACAGTGAGCTTGCTCAGAACAAAAGAACTGTGCTTCCTACACACACGGGCCATAGCTAGTTCAACTCTGCTTAGGAAACTGACAAGAACAGTAGCTCCTCTTCTGTCCAATACACTGTACTTGCTGGGAACAGACGCGAGTGCTATTTGCACTGTTTATGGCAAAGGGAGCACAATAGTGACTTTCCTTACCAGAAAACATCCCTTGCTCATAGGACCAGAAACTGCATGTGATTCAACTCGATTTTGGACTGGGAAACAAACCCTAGCTCACCTTACAAGAAACACACTCTGCTTTTGAGAAAAAAGCACTCTTCTATTCTACTGTGTTTCCTATAGGGCCAAAACAGTGAGCTTGCTCAGAACAAAAGAACTGTGCTTCCTACACACACGGGCCATATCTAGTTCAACTCTGCTTAGGAAACTGACAAGAACGGTAGATCCTCTTCAGTCCAATACACTGTACATGCTGGGAACAGACGCCAGTGCTATTTGCCCTGTGTATGTCAATGGGAGCGCAATAGTGACTCTTCTTACCAGAAAACAAGTCTTGCTCCTAGGATCAGAAACTGCATGTGATTCAATTCAATTTAGGACTGGGAAACAAACGCTAGCTCGCCTTACAAGAAACACACTCTGCTTTTGAGAAAAGAGCACTCTTCTACTCTACTGTGTTTCCTACAGGTCCAGAACAGTGAGCTTGCTCAGAACAAAACAACTGTGCTTTCTACACACACGGGCTATATCTAGTTCAACTCTGCTTAGGAAACTGACAAGAACAGTAGCTCCTCTTCAGTCCAATACACTGTACTTGCTGGGAACAGACGCGAGTGCTATTTGTCCTGGGAACAGACGCGAGTGCTATTTGTCCTGTGTATGGCAATGGCAGCACAATAGTGACTCTACTTACCAGAAAACAACTCTTGCTCGTAGAACCAGAGACTGCATGTGATTCAACTCCATTTAGGACTAGGAAACAAACACTAGCTCACCTTACAAGAAACACACTCTGATTTAGAGAAAAAAGCACTCTTCTACTCTACTGTGTTTCCTAAGAGGTCTGAACAGTGAAATTGCTCAAAACAAAAGAACTGTGCTTCCTACACACACGGGCCATATCTAGTTCAACTCTGCTTTGGAAACTGACAAGAACAGTAGCTCCTCTTCAGTCCAATACACTGTACTTGCTGGGAACAGACGCGAGTGCTATTTGCACTGTGTATGGCAATGGGAGCGCAATAGTGACTTTTTCTTACCAGAAAACAACTCTTGCTCGTAGGACCAGAAACTGTATGTGATTCAACTCCATTTAGGACTGGGAAACAAATGCTAGCTCGCCTTACAAGAAACACAATCTGCTTTAGAGAAAAGAGCACTCTTCTACTCTACTGTGTTTCCTATGGGGTCCGAACATTGAGCTTGCTCAGAACAAAAGAACTGTGCTTCCTACACACACGGCCATATCTAGTTCAATTCTGCTTATAAACCTGACAAGAACAGTAGATCCTCTTCAGTCCAATGCACTGTACTTGCTGGGAACAGACGCCAGTGCTATTTGTCCTGTGTATGGCAATGGCAGCGCAATACTGACTTTCCTTAACAGAAAACAACTCTTGCTCGTAGGACCAGAAAGTGTATGTGATTCAACTCCGTTTAGGACTGGGAAACAAGTGCTAGCTCGCCTTACAAGAAACACAATCTGCTTTAGAGAAAAGAGCACTCTTCTACTCTACTGTGTTTCCGGTGGGGTCCGAACAGTGAGCTTGCTCAGAACAAAAAAACTGTGCTTCCTACACACACGGCCATATCTAGTTCAATTTTGCTTATAAACCTGACAAGAACAGTAGATCCTCTTCAGTCCAATACACTGTACTGATGGGAACAGACAACAGTGCTATTTGTCCTGTGTATGGCAATGGCAGCGCAATAGTGACTATTCTTACCATAAAACAACTCTTGCTCGTAGGACCAGAAACTGCATGTGATTCAACTCCATTTAGGACTGGGAAACAAACGCTAGCTCGCCTTACAAGAAACACACTCTGCTTTAGGGAAAAGAGCACTCTTCTACTCTACTGTGTTTCCTATGGGGTCCAAACAGTGAGCTTGCTCAGAACAAATGAACTGTGCTTCCTAGACACACGCGCCATATCTAGTTCAACTCTGCTTAGGAAACTGACAAGAACAGTAGCTCCTCTTCAGTCCAATACACTGTACTTGCTGGGAACAGACGCGAGTGCTATTTGCACTGTTTATTGCAAAGGGAGCACAATAGTGACTTAACTTACCAGAAAACTTCCCTTGCGCGTAGGACCAGAAACTGCATGTGATTCAACTCCATTTTGGACTGGGAAACAAACGCTAGCTCGCCTTACAAGAAACACACTCTGCTTTTGAGAAAAGAGCACTCTTCTATTCTACTGTGTTTCCTATGGGGTCCGAACAGTGACCTTGCTCAGAACAAAAGAACTGTGCTTCCTACACACACGGGCCATATCTAGTTCAACTCTGCTTAGGAAACTGACAAGAACGGTAGATCATCTTCAGTCCAATACACTTTACATGCTGGGAACATACGCCAGTGCTTTTTGCCCTGTGTATGACAATGGGAGCGCAATAGTGACTCTTCTTACCAGAAAACAACTCTTGCTCGTAGGACCAGAAACTGCATGTGATTCAACTCCATTTAGGACTGGGAAACAAACGCTAGCTCGCCTTACAAGAAACACACTCTGCTTTTGAGAAAAGAGCACTCTTCTATTCTACTGTGTTTCCTATGGGGTCTGAACAGTGAGCTTGCTCAGAACAAAAGAACTGTGCTTCCTACACACACGGGCTATATCTAGTTCAACTCTGCTTAGGAAACTGACAAGAGCAGTAGCTCCTCTTCAGTCCAATACACTGTAATTGCTGTGAACAGACGCGAGTGCTATTTGCACTGTGTATGGCAAAGGGAACACAATAGTGACTTTCCATTCCAGAAAACAACTCTTGCTTGTAGGACCAGAAACTGCACGTGATTCAACTCCATTTAGGACTGGGAAACAAACGCAAGCTCGCCTTACAAGAAACACACTCTGCTTTTGAGAAAAGAGCACTCTTCTACTCTACTGTGTTTCCTATAGGCCAGAAGAGTGAGCTAGCTCAGAACAAAAGAACTGTGCTTCCTACACACCCGGGCCATATCTAGTTCAACGAAGCTTAGGAAACTGACAAGAACAGTAGCTCCTCTTCTGTCAAATACACTGTACTTGCAAAGAACAGTAGCGAGTGTTTTTGCACTATGTATGGCAATAGGAGCGCAATAGTGACTCTTCTTACCAGAAAACAACTCTTGCTCATAGGACAAGAAACTGCAGGTAATTCAACTCCATTTAGGACTGGGAAACAAACGCTAGCTCACCTTACAAGAAACACACTCTGCTTTTGAGAAAGGAGCACTCTTCTACTCATCTGTGTTTCCTAAAGGACCAGAACAGTGAGCTTGCTCAGAACAAAAGAACTGTGCTTCCTACACTCACGGGCCATATCTCGTTCAACTCTGCTTAGGAAACTGACAAGAACAGTAGCTCCTCTTCAGTCCAATACACAGTACTTGCTGGGAACAGACGTGAGTGCTATTTGCACTGTTTATGGCAAAGGGAGCACAATAGTGACTTTCCTTTCCAGAAAACATCCCTAGCTCATAGGACCAAAAACTGTATGTGATTCAACTCCATTTAGAACTGGGAAACAAACACTAGCTAGCCTTACAAGTAACACACTCTGCTTTTGAGAAAAGAGCACTCTTCTACTCTACTGTGTTTACTATTTGGTCCAAAAATTGAGCTTGCTCAGAATAAAAGAACTGTGCTTCCTACACACACGGGCCATATCTAGTTCAACTCTGCTTAGGAAACTGACAAGAACATTAGATCATCTTCAGTCCAATACACTGTACATGAAGGGAACAGACCCCAGTGCTATTTTCCCTGTGTATGACAATGGGAGCAAAATAGTGACTCTTCTTACCAGAAAACAACTCTTGCTCATAGGACCAGAAACTGCATGTGATTCAACTCCATTTAGGACTTGGAAACAAACACTAGCTCGCTTTACAAGAAACACACTCTGCTTTTGAGAAAAGAGCACTCTTCTATTCTACTGTGTTTCCTATAGGGTCCGAACAGTGAGCTTGCTCAGAACAAAAGAACTGTGCTTCCTACACACACGGGCCATATCTAGTTCAACTCTGCTTAGGAAACTGACAAGAACAGAGCACTCTTCTACTCTACTGTTTTTCCTGTGGGGTCCGAACAGTGAGCTTGCTCAGAAAAAAAGAACTGTGCTTCCTACACACACGGGCCATATCTAGTTCAACTCTGCTTAGGAAACTGACAAGAACAGTATCTCCTCTTCAGTCCAATACACTGTACTTGCTGGGAGCAGACACGAGTGCTATTTGCACTGTGTATGGCAATGGGAGCGCAATAGTGACTCTTCTTACCAGAAAACAACTTTTGCTCGTAGGACCAGAAACTGCATGGGATTCAACTCCATTTAGGACTGGGAAACAAATGCTAGCTCGCCTTACAAGAAACACACTCTGCTTTTGAGAAAAGAGCACTCTTCTACTCTACTGTGTTTCCTATAGGGCCAGAACAGTGAGCTTGCTCAGAACAATAGAACTGTGCTTCCTACACACATGGGCTATATCTAGTTCAACTCTGCTTAGGAAACACACAAGAACAGTAGATCCTCTTCAGTCCAATACACTGTACATGCTGGCAACAGACGCAAGTGCTATTTGCCCTGTGTATGAAAATGGGAGCGCAATAGTGACTCTTCTTACCAGAAAACAACTCTTGCTCCTAGGATAAGAAACTGCATGTGATTCAACTCCATTTGGGACTGGGAAACAAACGCTAGCTCGCCTTACAAGAAACACACTCTGCTTTTGAGAAAAGAGCACTCTTCTACTCTACTGTGTTTCCTGTAGGGCCAGAACAGTGAGCTTGCTCAGAACAAAAGAACTGTGCTTCCTACACACACGGGCCATAGCTAGTTCAACTCTGCTTAGGAAACTGACAAGAACAGTAGCTCCTCTTCTGTCCAATACACTGTACTTGCTGGGAACAGACGCGAGTGCTATTTGCACTGTTTATGGCAAAGGGAGCACAATAGTGACTTTCCTTACCAGAAAACATCCCTTGCTCATAGGACCAGAAACTGCATGTGATTCAACTCGATTTTGGACTGGGAAACAAACCCTAGCTCACCTTACAAGAAACACACTCTGCTTTTGAGAAAAAAGCACTCTTCTATTCTACTGTGTTTCCTATAGGGCCAAAACAGTGAGCTTGCTCAGAACAAAAGAACTGTGCTTCCTACACACACGGGCCATATCTAGTTCAACTCTGCTTAGGAAACTGACAAGAACGGTAGATCCTCTTCAGTCCAATACACTGTACATGCTGGGAACAGACGCCAGTGCTATTTGCCCTGTGTATGTCAATGGGAGCGCAATAGTGACTCTTCTTACCAGAAAACAAGTCTTGCTCCTAGGATCAGAAACTGCATGTGATTCAATTCAATTTAGGACTGGGAAACAAACGCTAGCTCGCCTTACAAGAAACACACTCTGCTTTTGAGAAAAGAGCACTCTTCTACTCTACTGTGTTTCCTACAGGTCCAGAACAGTGAGCTTGCTCAGAACAAAACAACTGTGCTTTCTACACACACGGGCTATATCTAGTTCAACTCTGCTTAGGAAACTGACAAGAACAGTAGCTCCTCTTCAGTCCAATACACTGTACTTGCTGGGAACAGACGCGAGTGCTATTTGTCCTGGGAACAGACGCGAGTGCTATTTGTCCTGTGTATGGCAATGGCAGCACAATAGTGACTCTACTTACCAGAAAACAACTCTTGCTCGTAGAACCAGAGACTGCATGTGATTCAACTCCATTTAGGACTAGGAAACAAACACTAGCTCACCTTACAAGAAACACACTCTGATTTAGAGAAAAAAGCACTCTTCTACTCTACTGTGTTTCCTAAGAGGTCTGAACAGTGAAATTGCTCAAAACAAAAGAACTGTGCTTCCTACACACACGGGCCATATCTAGTTCAACTCTGCTTTGGAAACTGACAAGAACAGTAGCTCCTCTTCAGTCCAATACACTGTACTTGCTGGGAACAGACGCGAGTGCTATTTGCACTGTGTATGGCAATGGGAGCGCAATAGTGACTTTTTCTTACCAGAAAACAACTCTTGCTTGCAGGACCAGAAACTGTATGTGATTCAACTCCATTTAGGACTGGGAAACAAATGCTAGCTCACCTTACAAGAAACACAATCTGCTTTAGAGAAAAGAGCACTCTTCTACTCTACTGTGTTTCCTATGGGGTCCGAACATTGAGCTTGCTCAGAACAAAAAAACTGTGCTTCCTACACACACGGCCATATCTAGTTCAATTCTGCTTATAAACCTGACAAGAACAGTAGATCCTCTTCAGTCCAATACACTGTACTTGCTGGGAACAGACGCCAGTGCTATTTTTCCTGTGTATGGCAATGGCAGCGCAATACTGACTTTCCTTACCAGAAAACAACTCTTGCTCGTAGGACCAGAAAGTGTATGTGATTCAACTCCGTTTAGGACTGGGAAACAAATGCTAGCTCGCCTTACAAGAAACACAATCTGCTTTAGAGAAAAGAGCACTCTTCTACTCTACTGTGTTTCCGGTGGGTCCGAACAGTGAGCTTGCTCAGAACAAAAAAACTGTGCTTCCTACACACACGGCCATATCTAGTTCAATTTTGCTTATAAACCTGACAAGAACAGTAGATCCTCTTCAGTCCAATACACTGTACTGATGGAAACAGACAACAGTGCTATTTGTCCTGTGTATGGCAATGGCAGCGCAATAGTGACTATTCTTACCATAAAACAACTCTTGCTCGTAGGACCAGAAACTGCATGTGATTCAACTCCATTTAGGACTGGGAAACAAACGCTAGCTAGCCTTACAAGAAACACACTCTGCTTTAGGGAAAAGAGCACTCTTCTACTCTACTGTGTTTCCTATGGGGTCCAAACAGTGAGCTTGCTCAGAACAAATGAACTGTGCTTCCTAGACACACGGGCCATATCTAGTTCAACTCTGCTTAGGAAACTGAGAAGAACAGTAGCTCCTCTTCAGTCCAATACACTGTACTTGCTGGGAACAGACTGGAGTGCTATTTGCACTGTGTATGGCAATGGGAGCGCCATAGTGACTTTCCTTACCAGAAAACAACTCTTGCTTGTAGGACCAGAAACTGCATGTCATTCAACTCCATTTAGGACTGGGAAACAAATGCTAGCTCGCCTTACAAGAAACACACTCTGCTTTTGAAAAAAGAGCACTCTTCTACTCTACTGTGTTTCCTATGGGGTCCAAACAGTGAGCTTGCTCTGAACAAAAGAACTGTGCTTCCTACACACATGGACCATATCTAGTTCAACTCTGCTTAGGAAACTGACAAGAACAGTAGCTCCTATTCAGTCCAATACACTGTACTTGGTGGGAACAGACACAAGTGCTATTTGCACTGTGCATGGCATTTAGAGCACAATAGTGACTCTTCTTACAAGAAAACAACTCTTGCTCGTAGGACCAAAAACTGCATGTGACTCAAATCCATTTAGGACTGGGAAACAAACGCGAGCTCGCCTTACAAGAAACACACTCTGCTTTAGAGAAAAGAGCACTCTTCTACTCTACCTTGTTTCCTATAGGGCCAGAACAGTGAGCTTGCTCAGAACATAATAACTGTGCTTCCTAAACACACGGGCCATATCTAGTTCAACTCTGCTCTGGAAACTGACAAGAACAGTAGCTCCTCTTCAGTCCGATACACTGTACTTGCTTGGAAAAGACGCGAGTGCTATTTGCACTGTGTATGGCAAAGGGACCACAATAGTGACTTTCCTTACCAGAAAACAACTCTTGCTCGTAGGACCAGAAACTGCATGTGGTTCAACTCCATTTAGGACTGGGAAACAAATGCTAGCTTGCCTTACAAAAAACACACTGTGCTTTGGAGAAAAGAGCACTCTTCTACTCTACTGTGTTTCCTATGGGGTCCGAACAGTGAGCTTTCTCAGAACAAAAGAACTGTGCTTCCTACACACACGGCCATACCTAGTTCAATTCTACTTATGAACCAGACAAGAGCCGTAGATCCTCTTCAGTCCAATTCACTGTACTTGCTGCGAACAGACGCCAGTGCTATTTGTCCTGTGTATGGCAATTGCAGCGCAATAGTGACTATTCTAACCATAAAAAAACTCTTGCTCGTAGGACCAGAAATTGCATTTGATTCAACTCCATTTAGGACTGGGAAACAAACGCTAGCTCGCCTTACAAGAAACACACTCTGCTTTTGAGAAAAAAGCACTCTTCTACTCTACTGTGTTTCCTATAGGGCCAGAACAGTGAGCTTGCTCAGAACAAAAGAAATGTGCTTCCCACACACGGGCCATATCTAGTTCAACTCGGCTTAGGAAACTGACAAGAACAGTAGCTCCTCTTCAGTCCGATACACCTTACTTGCTGGGAACAGACGGGAGTGCTATTTGCACTGTGTATGGCAATGGGAGCGCAATAGTGACTTTCCTTACCAGAAAACAACTCTTGCTCGTAGGACCAGAAACTGCATGTGATTCAACTCCATTTAGGACTGGGAAACAAACGCTAGCTCGCCTTACAAGAAACACACTCTGCTTTTGAGAAAAGAGCACTCTTCTATTCTACTCTGTTTAATATGGGGTCCGAACAGTGAGCTTGCTCAGAACAAAAGAACTGTGCTTCCTGCACACATGAACCATATCTAGTTCAACTCTGCTTAGGAAACTGACAAAAACAGTAGCTCCTCTTCAGTCCAATACACTGTACTTGCTGGGAACAGACGCGAGTGCTATTTGCACTGTGTATGGCAATGAGAGCACAATAGTGACTTTCCTTACCAGAAAACAACTCTTGCTCATAGGACCAGAAACTGCATGTGATTCAACTCCATTTAGGACTGGGAAACAAACGCTAGCTCGCCTTACAAAAAACACACTCTGCTTTTGAGAAAAGAGCACTCTTCTACTCTACTGTGTTTCCTATGGGGTCCGAACAGTGAGCTTGCTGAGAACAAAAGAACTGTGCTTCCTACACACACGGCCATATCTAGTTCAATTCTGCCTAGGAACCTGACAAGAACAGTAGATCCTCTTCAGTCCAATACACTGTACATGCTGGGAACAGACGCCAGTGCTATTTGCCCTGGGTATGACAATGGGAGCACAATAGTGACTCTTCTTACCAGAAATAAACTCTTGCTCCTAGGATCAGAAACTACATGTGATTCAACTCCATTTAGGACTGGGAAACAAACGCTAGCTGGCCTTACAAGAAATACACTCTGCTTTTGAGAAAAGAGCACTCTTCAGCTCTACGGTTTTTCCTTTGGTGTCCGAACAGTGAGCTTGCTCAGAACAAAAGAACTGTGCTTCCTACACACACGGGCCATATCTCGTTCAACTCTGCTTAGGAAACTGACAAGAACAGTAACTCCTCTTCAGTCCAATACACGGTACTTGCTGGGAACAGACACGAGTGCTATTTGCACTGTTTATGGCAAAGGGAGCACAATAGTGACTTTCCTTACCAGAAACCATCCCTTGCTCATAGGACCAAAAACTGCATGTGATTCAACTCCATTTAGAACTGGGAAACAAACACTAGCTAGCCTTACAAGAAACACACTCTGCTTTTGAGAAAAGAGCACTCTTCTTCTCTACTGTGTTTACTATATGGTCCAAAAATTGAGCTTGCTCAGAACAAAAGAACTGTGCTTCCTAAACACACGGGCCATAGCTAGTTCAACTCTGCTTAGGAAACTGACAAGAACAGTAGCTCCTCTTCTGTCCAATACACTGTACTTGCTGGGAACAGACGCTAGTGCTATTTGCACTGTGTATGGCAATGGTAGCACAATAGTCACTCTTCTTACCAGAAAACACTCTTGCTCATAGGACCAGAAACTGCATGTGATTCAACTCCATTTAGGACTGGGAAACAAACGCTAGCTCGCCTTACAAGAAACAAACTCTGCTTCTGAGAAAAGAGCACTCTTCTACTCTTCTGTGTTTCCTATAGGGCCAAAACAGTGAGCTTGCTCAGAACAAAAGAACTGTGCTTCCTACACACACGCGCCATATCTAGTTCAACTCTGCTTAGGAAACTGACAAGAACAGAAGCTCCTCTTCAGTCCAATACACTGTACTTGCTGGGAACAGACGCGAGTGCTATTTGCACTGTTTATTGCAAAGGGAGCACAGTAGTGACTTAACTTACCAGAAAACTTCCCTTGCTCGTAGGACCAGAAACTGCATGTGATTCAACTCCATTTTGGACTGGGAAACAAACGCTAGCTTGCCTTACAAGAAACACACTCTGCTTTTGAGAAAAGAGCACTCTTCTATTCTACTGTGTTTCCTATGGGGTCCAAACAGTGACCTTGCTCAGAACAAAAGAACTGTGCTTCCTACACACACGGGCCATATCTAGTTCAACTCTGCTTAGGAAACTGACAAGAACGGTAGATCATCTTCAGTCCAATACACTTTACATGCTGGGAACATACGCCAGTGCTTTTTGCCCTGTGTATGACAATGGGAGCGCAATAGTGACTCTTCTTACCAGAAAACAACTCTTGCTCGTAGGACCAGAAACTGCATGTGATTCAACTCCATTTAGGACTGGGAAACAAACGCTAGCTCGCCTTACAAGAATCACACTCTGCTTTTGAGAAAAGAGCACTCTTCTATTCTACTGTGTTTCCTATGGGGTCTGAACAGTGAGCTTGCTCAGAACAAAAGAACTGTGCTTCCTACACACACGGGCTATATCTAGTTCAACTCTGCTTAGGAAACTGACAAGAGCAGTAGCTCCTCTTCAGTCCAATACACTGTAATTGCTGTGAACAGACGCGAGTGCTATTTGCACTGTGTATGGCAAAGGGAACACAATAGTGACTTTCCATTCCAGAAAACAACTCTTGCTTGTAGGACCAGAAACTGCACGTGATTCAACTCCATTTAGGACTGGGAAACAAACGCAAGCTCGCCTTACAAGAAACACACTCTGCTTTTGAGAAAAGAGCACTCTTCTACTCTACTGTGTTTCCTATAGGCCAGAAGAGTGAGCTAGCTCAGAACAAAAGAACTGTGCTTCCTACACACCCGGGCCATATCTAGTTCAACGAAGCTTAGGAAACTGACAAGAACAGTAGCTCCTCTTCTGTCAAATACACTGTACTTGCAAAGAACAGTAGCGAGTGTTTTTGCACTATGTATGGCAATAGGAGCGCAATAGTGACTCTTCTTACCAGAAAACAACTCTTGCTCATAGGACAAGAAACTGCATGTAATTCAACTCCATTTAGGACTGGGAAACAAACGCTAGCTCACCTTACAAGAAACACACTCTGCTTTTGAGAAAAGAGCACTCTTCTACTCTTCTGTGTTTCCTAAAGGACCAGAACAGTGAGCTTGCTCAGAACAAAAGAACTGTGCTTCCTACACACACGGGCCATATCTCGTTCAACTCTGCTTAGGAAACTGACAAGAACAGTAGCTCCTCTTCAGTCCAATACACAGTACTTGCTGGGAACAGACGCGAGTGCTATTTGCACTGTTTATGGCAAAGGGAGCACAATAGTTACTTTCCTTTCCAGAAAACATCCCTAGCTCATAGGACCAAAAACTGCATGTGATTCAACTCCATTTAGAACTGGGAAACAAACACTACCTACCCTTACAAGAAACACACTCTGCTTTTGAGAAAAGAGCACTCTTCTACTCTACTGTGTTTACTATTTGGTGAAAAAATTGAGCTTGCTCAGAACAAAAGAACTGTGCTTCCTACACACACGGGCCATATCTAGTTCAACTCTGCTTAGGAAACTGACAAGAACGGTAGATCCTCTTCAGTCCAATACAGTGTACATGCTGGGAACAGACGCCAGTGCTAATTGCCCTGTGTATGACAATGGGAGCGCAATAGTGACTGTTCTTACCAAAAAACAACTCTTGCTCCTAGGATCAGAAATACATGTGATTCAACTCCATTTAGGACTGTGAAACAAACGCTAGCTAGCCTTACAAGAAATACTCTCTGCTTTTGAGAAAAGAGCACTCTTCTACTCTACTGTGTTTCCTATGGGGTCCGAACATTGAGCTTGCTCAGAACAAAAGAACTGTGCTTCCTACACACACGGGCTATATCTAGTTCAACTCTGCTTAGGAAACGGACAAGAACAGTAGCTTCTCTTCTGTCCAATACACTGTACTTGCAAAGAACAGTAGCAAGTGTTGTTTGCACTGTGTATGGCAATAGGAGCGCAATAGTGACTCTTCTTACCACAAATCAACTCTTGCTCATAGGACAAGAAACTGCATGAAATTCAAATACATTTAGGACTGGGAAACAAACGCTAGCTCGCCTTACAAGAAACAAACTATGCTTCTGAGAAAAGGGCACTCTTCTACTCTTCTGTTTTGTCTATAGGGCCAGAACTGTGACCTTGCTCAGAACAAAAGAACTGTGCTTCCTACACACACGGCCATATGTAGTTCAACTCTGCTTAGGAAACTGACAAGAACAGTAGCTCCTCTTCAGTCCAATACACTGTACTTGCTGGGAACAGACATGAGTGCTATTTGCACTGTTTATGGCAAAGGGAGCACAATAGTGACTTTCCTTACCTGAAAACATCCCTTGCTCGTAGGACCAGAAACTGCATGTGATTCAACTCCATTTTGGACTGGGAAACAAACGCTAGCTCGCCTTACAAGAAACACACTCTGGTTTTGAGAAAAGAGCACTCTTCTATTCTACTGTGTTTCCTATGGGGTCTGAGCAGTGAGCTTGCTCCGAACAAATGAACTGTGCTTCCTACACACACGGGCCATATCTAGTTCAACTCTGCTTAGGTAACTGTCAAGAACAGTAGATCCTCTTCAGTGCAATACACTGTATATGCTGGGAACAGAAGCGAGTCCTATTTGCACTATGTATGGCAATGGGAGCATAATACTGATTCCTTTTACCAGAAAACAACTCTTGCTCGTAGGACCAGAAACTCATGAGATTCAAATCTGTTTCTGACTGTGAAACAAACACTAGCTAGCCTTACAAGAAACACAATCTGCTTTTGAGAAAAAAGCACTCTTCTATTGTACTGTGTTTCCTATGGGGTCCAAACAGTGAGCTTGCTCAGAACAAAAGAACTGTGCTTCCTACACACACGGGCCATATCTAGTTCAACTCTGCTTAGGAAACTGACAAGAACAGTAGCTCCTCTTCAGTCCAATACACTGTCCTTCCAGGGAAGAGACGCGAGTGCCATTTGCACTGTTTATTGCAAAGGGAGCACAATAGTGACTTAACTTACCAGAAAACTTCCCTTGCTCGTAGGACCAGAAACTGCATGTGATTCAACTCCATTTTGGACTGGGAAACAAACGCTAGCTCGCCTTACAAGAAACACAGTCTGCTTTTGAGAAAAGAGCACTCTTTTATTCTATTGTGTTTCCTATGAGGTCCGAACAGTGAGCTTGCTCAGAACAAAAGAACTGTGCTTCCTACACACACGGGCCATATCTAGTTCAATTCTGCTTAGGAGACTGACAAGAACAGTAGATCCTCTTCAGTCCAATACACTGTACTTGCAGGGAACAGACACGAGTGCTATTTGCACTGTGTATGGCAATTGGAGCACAATAGTGACTTTCCTTACCAGAAAACAACTCTTGCTCGTAGGACCAGAAACTGCATGTGATTCAACTCCATTTAGGACTGGGAAACAAATGCTAGTTCGACTTAAAACAAACACACTCTTCTTTTGAGAAAAGAGCACTCTTCTACTCTACTGTGTTTCCTATAGGGCCAGAACAGTGAGGTTGCTCAGAACAAAAGAACTGTGCTTCCTACACAAACGGGCCATATCTAGTTCAACTCTGCTTAGGAAACTGACAAGAACAGTAGATCCTGTTCAGTCCAATACACTGTACATCCTGGGAACAGACGCGAGTCCTATTTGCCCAATGTATGGCAATGAGAGCGAAATAGTGACTCTTCTTACTAGAAAACATCTCTTGCTTGTAGGACCAGAAACTGCATGTGATTCAACTACATTTAGGACTGGGAAACAAAAGCTAGCTCGCCTTACAAGAAACACACTCTGCTTTTGAGAAAAGAGCACTCTTCTACTATTCTGTGTTTCCTAAAGGACCAGAACAGTGAGCTTGCTCAGAACAAAAGAACTGTGCTTCCTACACACACGGGCCATATCTAGTTCAACTCTGCTTAGAAAACTGACAAGAACAGTAGATCCTCTTCAGTCCAATACACTGTACATGCTGGGAACAGACGCCAGTGCTATTTGTCCTGTGTATGACAATGGGAGTGCAATAGTGACTCTTCTTACCGAAAAACAACTCTTGCTCCTAGGATCAGAAATAGATGTGATTCAACTCCATTTAGGACTGTGAAACAAACGCTAGCTAGCCTTACAAGAAATACTCTCTGCTTTTGAGAAAAGAGCACTCTTCTACTCTACTGTGTTTCCTATGGGGTCCGAACATTGAGCTTGCTCAGAACAAAAGAACTGTGCTTCCTACACACACGGGCTATATCTAGTTCAACTCTGCTTAGGAAACGGACAAGAACAGTAGCTTCTCTTCTGTCCAATACACTGTACTTGCAAAGAACAGTAGCAAGTGTTGTTTGCACTGTGTATGGCAATAGGAGCGCAATAGTGACTCTTCTTACCACAAATCAACTCTTGCTCATAGGAAAAGAAACTGCATGAAATTCAACTACATTTAGGACTGGGAAACAAACGCTAGCTCGACTTACAAGAAACAAACTATGCTTCTGAGAAAAGAGCACTCTTCTACTCTTCTGTTTTGTCTATAGGGCCAGAACAGTGAGCTTGCTCAGAACAAAAGAACTGTGCTTCCTACACACACGGGCCATATGTAGTTCACTTCTGCTTAGGAAACTGACAAGAACAGTAGCTCCTCTTCAGTCCAATACACTGTACTTGCTGGGAACAGACATGAGTGCTATTTGCACTGTTTATGGCAAAGGGAGCACAATAGTGACTTTCCTTACCTGAAAACATCCCTTGCTCGTAGGACCAGAAACTGCATGTGATTCAACTCCATTTTGGACTGGGAAACAAACGCTAGCTCGCCTTACAAGAAACACACTCTGGTTTTGAGAAAAGAGCACTCTTCTATTCTACTGTGTTTCCTATGGGGTCTGAACAGTGAGCTTGCTCAGAACAAATGAACTGTGCTTCCTACACACACGGGTCATATCTAGTTCAATTCTGCTTAGGTAACTGTCAAGAACAGTAGATCCTCTTCAGTGCAATACACTGTACATGCTGGGAACAGAAGCGAGTCCTATTTGCACTGTGTATGACAATGGGAGACAAATACTGATTCCTTTTACCAGAAAACAACTCTTGCTCGTAGGACCAGAAACTCATGAGATTCAAATCTGTTTCTGACAGGGAAACAAACACTAGCTAGCCTTACAAGAAACACACTCTGCTTCTGAAGAAAGAGCACTCTTCTACTCTTCTGTGTTTCCTATAGGGCCAGAACAGTGAGCTTGCTCAGAACAAAAGAACTGTGCTTCCTACACACACAGGCCATGTCTAGTTCAACTCTGCTTAGGAAACTGATAAGAACAGTATCTCCTCTTCAGTCCAATACACTGTACTTGCTGGGAACAGATGTGAGTGCTATTTGCACTGTTTATGGCAAAGGGAGCACAATAGTGACTTTCCTTACCAGAAAACATCCCTTGCTCGTAGGACCAGAAACTGCATGTGATTCAACTCGATTTTGGACTGGGAAACAAACGCTAGCTCGCCTTACAAAAAACACACTCTGCTTTTGAGAAAAGAGCACTCTTCTATTCTACTTTGTTTCCTATGGGGTCCGAACAGTGAGCTTGCTCAGAACAAAAGAACTGTGCTTCCTACACACACGGGCCATATCTAGTTCAACTCTGCTTAGCAAACTGAAAAGAACAGTAGATCATCTTCAGTCCAATACACTGTACATGCTGGGAACAGACGCCAGTGCTATTTGCCATGTGTATGACAATGGGAGCACAATAGTGACTCTTCTTACCAGAAAACAACTCTTACTCGTAGGACCAGAAACTGCATGTGATTCAACTCCATTTAAGACTGGAAACAAATGCTAGCTTGCTTTACAAGAAACACACTCTGCTTTTGAGAAAAGAGCACTCTTCTATTCTACTGTGTTTCGTATGGGGTCCGAACAGTGAGCTGGCTCAGAACAAAAGAAATGTGCTTCCTACACACAAGGGCCATATCTAGTTCAACTCTGCTTAGGAAACTGACAAGAACAGTAGATCCTCTTCAGTCCAATACACTGTACTTCCTGGGAACAGACACGAGTGCTATTTGCCCTGTGTATGACAATGGGAGCACAATAGTGACTCTTCTTACCAGAAAACAACTTTTACTCGTAGGACCAGAAACTGCATGTGATTCAACTCCATTTAAGAATGGAAACAAACGCTAGCTCGCTTTACAAGAAACACACTCTGCTTTTGAGAAAAGAGCACTCTTCTATTCTACTGTGTTTCTTTGGGGTCCGAACAGTGAGCTGGCTCAGAACAAAAGAAATGTGCTTCCTACACACAAGGGCCATATCTAGTTCAACTCTGCTTAGGAAACTGACAAGAACAGTAGATCCACTTCAGTCCAATACACTGTACTTCCTGGGAACAGATGCAAGTGCTATTTGCCCTGTGTATGGCAAAGGGAGCACAATAGTGACTCTTCTTACCAGAAAACAACTCTTGCTCATAGGACCAGAAACTGCATGTGATTCAACTCCATTTAGGACTGGGAAACAAAAGCTAGCACGCCTTACAAGAAAAACAGTCTGCTTTTGAGAAAAGAGCACTCATGTACTCTACTGTGTTTCCTATAGGGCCAAAAGAGTGAGCTTGCTCAGAACAAAAGAACTGTGCTTCCTACACACATGGGCTATATCTAGTTCAACTCTGCTTAGGAAACTGACAAGAACAGTAGATCCTCTTCAGTCCAATACACTGTACATCCTGGGAACAGACGCGAGTCCTATTTGCCCAGTGTATGGCAATGGGAGCGAAATAGTGACTCTTCTTACTAGAAAACATCTCTTGCTTGTAGGACCAGAAACTGCATGTGATACAACTACATTTAGGACTGGGAAACAAACGCTAGCTCGCCTTACAAAAAAACACACTCTGCTTTTGAGAAAAGAGCACTCTTTTATTCCACTGTGTTTCCTATGAGGTCCGAACAGTGAGCTTGCTCAGAACAAAAGAACTGTGCTTCCTACACACACGGGCCATATCTAGTTCAACTCTGCTTAGGAAACTGACAAGAACAGTAGCTCCTCTTCTGTCAAATACACTGTACTTGCAAAGAACAGTAGCGAGTGTTGTTTGTACTGTGTACGGCAATAGGAGCGCTATAGTGACTCTTCTTACCAGAAAACAACTCTTGCTCATAGGACAAGAAACTGCATGTAATTCAACTCCATTTAGGACTGGAAACAAACGCTAGCTCACCTTACAAGAAACACACTCTGCTTTTGAGAAAAGAGCACTCTTCTACTCTTCTGTGTTTCCTAAAGGACCAGAACAGTGAGCTTGCTCAGAACAAAAGAACTGTGGTTCCTACACGCACGGGCCATATCTCCTTCAACTCTGCTTAGGAAACTGACAAGAACAGTAGCTCCTCTTCAGTCCAATACACAGTAATTGCTGGGAACAGACGTGAGTGCTATTTGCACTGTTTATGGCAAAGGGAGCACAATAGTGACTTTCCTTACCAGAAAACATCCCTTGCTCATAGGACCAAAAACTGCATGTGATTCAACTCCATTTAGAACTGGGAAACAAACACTAGCTAGCCTTACAAGAAACACACTCTGCTTTTGAGAAAAGAGCACTCTTCTACTCTACTGTGTTTACTATTTGGTCTGAAAATTGAGCTTGCTGAGAACAAAAGAACTGTGCTTCCTACAAACACGGGCCATAGCTAGTTCAATTCTGCTTAGGAAATTGACAAGCACAGTAGCTCCTCTTCTGTCCAATACACTGTACTTGCTGGGAACAGACGCGAGTGCTATTTGCACTGTGTATGGCAATGGTAGCACAATAGTGACTCTTCTTACCAGAAAACAACTCTTGCTCATAGGACCAGGAACTGCATGTGATTCAACTCCATTTAGGACTGGGAAACAAACGCTAGCTCGCCTTACAAGAAACACACTCTGCTTCTGAGGAAAGAGCACTCTTCTAATCTTCTGTGTTTCCTATAGGGCCAGAACAGTGAGCTTGCTCAGAACAAAAGAACTGTGCTTCCTACACACACGGGCCATGTCTAGTTCAACTCTGCTTAGGAAACTGATAAGAACCGTATCTCCTCTTCAGTCCAATACACTGTACTTGCTGGGAACAGATGTGAGTGCTATTTGCACTGTTTATGGCAAAGGGAGCACAATAGTGACTTTCCTTACCAGAAAACATCCCTTGCTCGTAGGACCAGAAACTGCATGTGATTCAACTCGATTTTGGACTGGGAAATAAACGCTAGCTCGCCTTACAAAAAACACACTCTGCTTTTGAGAAAAGAGCACTCTTCTATTCTACTTTGTTTCCTATGGGGCCGAACAGTGAGCTTGCTCAGACCAAAAGAGCTGTGCTTCCTACACACACGGGCCATATCTAGTTCAACTCTGCTTAGGAAACTGACAAGAACAGTAGATCATCTTCAGTCCAATACACTGTACATGCTGGGAACAGACGCCAGTGCTATTTGCCCTGTGTATGACAATGGGAGCACAATAGTGACTCTTCTTACCAGAAAACAACTCTTGCTCGTAGGACCAGAAACTGCATATGATTCAACTCCATTTAAGACTGGAAACAAATGCTAGCTCGCTTTAAAAGAAACACACTCTGCTTTTGAGCAAAGAGCACTCTTCTATTCTACTGTGTTTTGTATGGGGTCCCAACAGTGAGCTTGCTCAGAACAAAAGAACTGTGCTTCCTACACACAAGGGCCATATCTAGTTCAACTCAGCTTAGGAAACTGACAAGAACAGTAGATCATCTTCAGTCCAATACACTGTACTTGCTGGGAACAGACGCGAGTGCTATTTGCCCTGTGTATGGCAAAGGGAGCACAATAGTGACTCTTCTTACCAGAAAACAACTCTTGTTCATAGGACCAGAAACTGCATGTGATTCAACTCCATTTAGGACTGGGAAACAAAAGCTAGCTCGCCTTACAAGAAACACAGTCTGCTTTTGAGAAAAGAGCACTCATCTACTCTACTGTGTTTCCTATAGGGCCAAAAGAGTGAGCTTGCTCAGAACAAAAGAACTGTGCTTCCTACACACATGGGCTATATCTAGTTCAACTCTGCTTAGGAAACTGACAAGAACAGTAGATCCTCTTCAGTCCAATACACTGTACATGCTGGCAACAGACGCCAGTGCTATTTGCCCTGTGTATGACAATGGGAGCACAATAGTGACTCTTCTTACCAGAAAACAACTCTTGCTCCTAGGATCAGAAACTGCATGTGATTCAACTCCATTTAGGACTGGGAAACAAACGCTAGCTCGCCTTACAAGAAACACACTCTGCTTTTGAGAAAAGAGCACTCTTCTACTCTACTGTGTTTCCTATGGGGTCCGAAAAGTGAGCTTGCTCAGAACAAAAGAACTTTGCTTCCTACACTCACAGGCCATATCTAGTTCAACTCTGCTTAAAAAACTGACAAGAACAGTAGCTCCTCTTCTGTCCAATACACTGTACTTGCTGGGAACACACGCGAGAGCTATTTGCACTGTGTATGGCAATGGTAGCACAATAGTGACTCTTCTTACCAGAAAACAACTCTTGTTTGTAGGACCAGAAACTGCATGTGATTCATCTCCATTTAGGACTGGGAAACAAACGCTAGCTCGCCTTACAAGAAACACAATCTGCTTCTGAAAAAAGAGCACTCTTCTACTCTTCTGTGTTTTTTATAGGGCCAGAACAGTGTGCTTGCTCAGAACAAAAGAACTGTGCTTCCTACACACACGGGCCATATCTAGTTGCACTCTGTTTAGAAAACTGCAAGAATAGTAGCTCCTCTTCAGTCCAATACACTGTACTTGCTGGGAACAGACGCGAGTGCTATTTGCACTGTGTATGGCAATGGTAGCACAATAGTGACTCTTCTTACCAGAAAACAACTCTTGCTCGTAGGACGAGAAACTGCATGTGATTCAACTCCATTTAGGACTGGGAAACAAACCCTAGCTCGCCTTACAAGAAAAACACTCTGCTTCTGAAAAAAGAGCACTCTTCTACTCTTCTGTGTTTCCTATAGGGCCAGAACAGTGAGCTTGCTCAGAACAAAAGAACTGTGCTTCCTACACACACGGGCCATATCTAGTTCAACTCTGCTTAGGAAACTGCAAGAATAGTAGCTCCTCTTCAGTCCAATACACTGTACTTGCTGGGAACAGACGAGAGTGCTATTTGCACTGTTTATGGCAAAGGGAGCACAATAGTGACTTTCCTTACCAGAAAACATCCCTTGCTCGTAGGACCAGAAACTGCATGTGATTCAACTCGATTTTGGACTGGGAAACAAACGCTAGCTTGCCTTACAAAAAAACACACTCTGCTTTTGAGAAAAGAGCACTCTTTTATTCCACTGTGTTTCCTATGAGGTCCGAACAGTGAGCTTGCTCAGAACAAAAGAACTGTGCTTCCTACACACACGGGCCATATCTAGTTCAACTCTGCTTAGGAAACTGACAAGTACAGTAGATCCTCTTCAGTCGAATACACTGTACTTGCTGGGAACAGACACGAGTGCTATTTGCACTGTGTATGGCAAAAGGAGCACAATAGTGACTTTCCTTACCAGAAAACAACTCTTGCTCGTAGGACCAGAAACTGCATGTGATTCAACTCCATTTAGGACTGGGAAACAAATGCTAGTTCAACTTAAAACAAACACACTCTGCTTTTGAGAAAAGAGCACTCTTCTACTCTACTGTGTTTCCTATAGGCCAGAACAGTGAGCTTGCTCAGAACAAAAGAACTGTGCTTCCTACACAAACGGGGCATATCTAGTTCAACTCTGCTTAGGAAACTGACAAGAACAGTAGCTCCTCTTCAGTCACATACACTGTACTTGCAGGTCGCAGAAGCGAGTCCTATTTGCACTGTGTATGGCAATGGGAGCGAAATAGCGACTCCTCTTACCAGAATACAACTCTTTCTCGTAGGACCAGAAACTCAAGAGATTCAAATCTGTTTCTGACTGGGAAACAAACACTAGCTAGCCTTACAAGAAACACACTCTGCTTTTGAGAAAAGAGCACTCTTCTATTCTACTGTGTTTCCTGTGGAGTCCGAACAATGAGCTTGCTCAGAACAAAAGAACTGTGCTTCCTACATTCACGGGCCATTTCTAGTTCAACTCTGCATAGGTAACTGATAAGAACAGTAGATCCTCTTCAGTGCAATACACTGTACATGCTGGGAACAGACGCGAGTGCTATTTGCCCTGTGTATGGCAATGGGAGCGCAATAGTGACTTTTCTTACCAGAAAACAACTCTTGCTTGTAGGACCAGAAACTGCATGTGATTCAACTCCATTTAGGACTTGGAAACAAACGCTAGCTCGCCTTACAAGAAACACACTCTGCTTTTGAGAAAAGAGCACTCTTCTACTCTACTGTGTTTCCTATGAGGTCCGAACAGTTAGCTTGCTCAGAACAAAAGAACTGTGCTTCCTACACTCACGGGCCATATCTAGTTCAACTCTGCTTAGGAAACTGACAAGAACAGTAGCTCCTCTTCTGTCAAATACACTGTACTTGCAAAGAACAGTAGCGAGTGTTGTTTGCACTGTGTATGGCAATAGGAGCACAATAGTGACTCTTGTTGCCAGAAAACAACTCTTGCTCATAGGAGAAAAAACTGCATGTAATTCAACTCCATTTAGGACTGGGAAACAAACGCTAGCTCACCTTACAAGAAACACACTCTGCTTCTGAGAAAAGAGCACTCTTCTCCTCTTCTGTGTTTCCTATAGGACCAGAACAGTGAGCTTGCTCAGAACAAAAGAACTGTGCTTCCTACACACACGGGCCATATCTCGTTCAACTCTGCTTAAGAAACTGACAAGAACAGTACCTCCTCTTCATTCCAATACACAGTACTTGCTGGGAACAGACGCGAGTGCTATTTGCACTGTTTATGGCAAAGGGAGCACAATAGTTACTTTCCTTACCAGAAACATCCCTGGCTCATAGGACCAAAAACTGCATGTGATTCAACTCCATTTAGGACTGGGAAACAAACACTAGCTAGCCTTACAAGAAACACACTCTGCTTTTGAGAAAAGAGCACTCTTCTCACTCTTCTACTCTACTGTGTTTGCTACGGGGTCCGAAAATTGAGCTTGCTCAGAACAAAAGAACTGTGCTTCACACACACGGGACATATCTACTTCAACTCTGCTTAGGAAACTGACAAGAACAGTAGCTCCTCTTCTGTCCAATACACTGCACTTGCTGGGAACAGACGCGAGTGCTATTTGTACTGTGTATGGCAATGGTAGCACAATAGTGACTCTTCCTACCAGAAAACAACTCTTGCTCGGAGAACCACAAACTGCATGTGATTCAACTCTATTTAGGATTGGGAAACAAATGCTAGCTCGCCTTACAAGAAACACACTCTGCTTCTGAAAAAAGAGCACTCTTCTACTCTTCTGTGTTTCCTATAGGGCCATAACAGTGAGCTTGCTCAGAACAAAAGAACTGTGCTTCCTACACACACGGGCCATATCTAGTTCAACTCTGCTTAGGAAACTGCAAGAATAGTAGCTCCTCTTCAGTCCAATACACTGTACTTGCTGGGAACAGACACGAGTGCTATTTGCACTGTGTATGGCAAAAGGAGCACAATAGTGACTTTCCTTACCAGAAAACAACTCTTGCTCGTAGGACCAGAAACTGCATGTGATTCAACTCCATTTAGGACTGGGAAACAAATGCTAGTTCGACTTAAAACAAACACACTCTGCTTTTGAGAAAAGAGCACTCGCCTACTCTACTGTGTTTCCTATAGGGCCAGAACAGTGAGCTTGCTCAGAACAAAAGAACTGTGCTTCCTACACAAACGGGCCATATCTAGTTAAACTCTGCTTAGGAAACTGACAAGAACAGTAGCTCCTCTTCAGTCAAATACACTGTACTTGCAGGTCGCAGACGCTAGTCCTATTTGCACTGTGTATGGCAATGGGAGCGAAATAGTGACTCCTCTTACCAGAAAACAACTCTTTCTCGTAGGACCAGAAACTCATGAGATTCAAATCTGTTTCTGACTGGGAAACAAACACTAGCTAGCCTTACAAGAAACACACTCTGCTTTTGAGAAAAGAGCACTCTTCTATTGTACTGTGTTTCCTATGGAGTCCGAACAATGAGCTTGCTCAGAACAAAAGAACTGTGCTTCCTACATTCACGGGCCATTTCTAGTTCAACTCTGCATAGGTAACTGATAAGAACAGTAGATCTTCTTCAGTGCAATACACTGTACATGCTGGGAACAGACGCGACTGCTATTTGCCCTGTGTATGGCAATGGAAGCGCAATAGTGACACCTCTTACCAGAAAACAACTCTTGCTTGTAGGACAAGAAACTGCATGTGATTCAACTCCATTTAGGACTTGGAAACAAACACTATTTCGCCTTAGAAGAAACACACTCTGCTTTGGAGAAAAGAGCACTATTCTACTCTACTGTGTTTCCTATAGGGCCAGAACAGTGAGCTTGCTCAGAACAAAAGAACTGTGCTTCCTACACACACGGTCCATATCTAGTTCAACTCTGCTTAGGAAACTGAAAAGAGCAGTAGCTCCTCTTCAGTCCAATACACTGTACTTGCTGGGAACAGTCGCGAGTGCTATTTGCACTGTGTATGGCAAAGGGAGCACAATAGTGACTTTCCTTTCCAGAAAACAACTCTTGCTCGTAGGACTAGAAACTGCATGTGATTCAACTCCATTTAGGACTGGGAAATAAACGCAAGCTCGCTTTACAAAAAACACACTCTGCTTTTGAGAAAAGAGCACTCTTCTACTCTACTGTGTTTCCTATAGGCCAGAAGAGTGAGCTTGCTCAGAACCAAAGAACTGTGCTTCCTACACACACGGGCCATATCTAGTTCAACTCTGCTTAGGAAACTGACAAGAACAGTAGATCCTCTTCAGTCCAATACACTGTACATGCTGGGAACAGACACCAGTGCTATTTGGCCTGGATATGACAATGGGAGCGCAATAGTGACTCTTCTTACCAGAAAAAAACTCTTGCTCCTAGGATCAGAAACTACATGTGATTCAACTCTATTTAGGACTGGGAAACAAACGCTAGCTGGCCTTACAAGAAATACACTCTGCTTTTGAGAAAAGAGCACTCTTCTACTCTACGGTGTTTCCTATGGGGTTCAAACAGTGAGCTTGCTCAGAACAAAAGAATTGTGCTTCCTACACACATGGGCCATATCTTGTTCAACTCTGCTTAGGAAACTGACAAGAACAGTAGCTCCTCTTCTGTCCAATACACTGTACTTGCAAAGAACAGTAGCAAGTGTTGTTTGCACTGTGTATGGCAATAGGAGCACAATAGTGACTCTTGTTGCCAGAAAACAACTCTTGCTCATAGGACAAGGAACTGCTTGTAATTCAACTCCATTTAGGACTGGGAAACAAACACTAGCTCACCTTACAAGAAACACACTCTGCTTCTGAGAAAAGAGCACTCTTCTCCTCTTCTGTGTTTCCTATAGGACCAGAACAGTGAGCTTGCTCAGAGCAAAAGAACTGTGCTTCCTACACACACGGGCCATATCTCGTTCAACTCTGCTTAGGAAACTGACAAGAACAGTACCTCCTCTTCATTCCAATACACAGTACTTGCTGGGAACAGACGCGAGTGCTATTTGCACTGTTTATGGCAAAGGGAACACAATAGTGACTTTCCTTACCAGAAAACAACTCTTGGTCATAGGACAAAAAACTGCATGTGATTCAACTCCATTTAGGACTGGGAAACAAACACTAGCTAGCCTTACAAGAAACACACTCTGCTTTTGAGAAAAGAGCACTCTTCTCACTCTTCTACTCTACTGTGTTTGCTACGGGGTCCGAAAATTGAGCTTGCTCAGAACAAAAGAACTGTGCTTCACACACACGGGACATATCTACTTCAACTCTGCTTAGGAAACTGACAAGAACAGTAGCTCCTCTTCTGTCCAATACACTGTATTTGCTGGGAACAGACGCGAGTGCTATTTGCACTGTGTATGGCAATGGTAGCACAATAGTGACTCTTCTTACCAGAAAACAACTCTTGCTCGTAGGACCACAAACTGCATGTGATTCAACTCTATTTAGGACTGGGAAACAAATGCTAGCTCGCCTTACAAGAAACACACTCTGCTTCTGAAAAAAGAGCACTCTTCTTCTCTTCTGTGTTTCTTATAGGGCCAGAACAGTGAGCTTGCTCAGAACAAAAGAACTGTGCTTCCTACACACACGGTCCATATCTAGTTCAACTCTGCTTAGGAAACTGAAAAGAGCAGTAGCTCCTCTTCAGTCCAATACACTGTACTTGCTGGGAACAGTCGCGAGTGCTATTTGCACTGTGTATGGCAAAGGGAGCACAATAGTGACTTTCCTTTCCAGAAAACAACTCTTGCTCGTAGGACTAGAAACTGCATGTGATTCAACTCCAATTAGGACTGGGAAATAAACGCAAGCTCGCTTTACAAAAAACACACTCTGCTTTTGAGAAAAGAGCACTCTTCTACTCTACTGTGTTTCCTATAGGCCAGAAGAGTGAGCTTGCTCAGAACCAAAGAACTGTGCTTCCTACACACACGGGCCATATCTAGTTCAACTCTGCTTAGGAAACTGCCAAGAACAGTAGATCCTCTTCAGTCCAATACACTGTACATGCTGGGAACAGACACCAGTGCTATTTGGCCTCGGTATGACAATGGGAGCGCAATAGTGATTCTTCTTACCAGAAAAAACTCTTGCTCCTAGGATCAGAAACTATATGTGATTCAACTCCATTTAGGACTGGGAAACAAACGCTAGCTGGCCTTACAAGAAATACACTCTGCTTTTGAGAAAAGAGCACTCTTCTACTCTACGGTGTTTCCTATGGGGTCCAAACAGTGAGCTTGCTCAGAACAAAAGAGCTGTGCTTCCTACACAAACGGGCCATATCTTGTTCAACTCTGCTTAGGAAACTGACAAGAACAAGAGCTCCTCTTCTGTCCAATACACTGTACTTGCAAAGAACAGTAGCGAGTGTTGTTTGCACTGTGTATGGCAATAGGAGCGCAACAGTGACTATTCTTACCAGAAAACAACTCTTGCTCATAGGACAAGAAACTGCATGCAATTCAACTCCATTTAGGACTGGGAGACAAACGCTAGCTCGCCTTACAAGAAACAAACTCTGCTTCTGAGAAAAGAGCACTCTTCTACTCTTCAGTGTTGTCTATAGGGCCATAAGAGTGAGCTTGCTCAGAACAAAAGAACTGTGCTTCCTACACACGGGCCATATCTAGTTCAACTCTGCTTAGGAAACTGACAAGAACAGTAGCTCCTCTTCTGTCCAATACACTGTACTTGCTGGGAACAGATGCGAGTGCTATTTGCACTGAGTATGGCAATGGTAGCACAATAGTGACTCTTCTTACCAGAATAAAACTCTTGCTCGTAGGACCAGAAACTGCATGTGATTCAACTCCATTTAGGACTGGGAAACAAACGCTAGCTCGCCTTATAAGAAACAAACTCTGCCTCTGAGAAAAGAGCACTCTTCTACTCTTCTGTGTTTCCTATAGGGCCAGAACAGTGAGCTTGCTCAGAACAAAAGAACTGTGCTTCCTACACACACGGGCCATATCTAGTTCAACTCTGCTTAGGAAACTGACAAGAACAGTAGATCCTCTTCAGTCCAATACACTGTACTTGCTGGGAAGAGACGCGAGTGCTATTTGCCCTGTGTATGGCAAAGGGAGCACAATAGTGACTCTTCTAACCAGAAAACAACTCTTGCTCATAGGACCAGAAACTGCATGTGATTCAACTCGATTTTGGACTGGGAAACTAACGCTAGCTCGCCTTACAAGAAACACAATCTGCTTTTGAGAAAAGAGCACTCTTCTATTCTACTCTGTTTCCTATGGGGTCAGAACAGTGAGCTTGCTCAGAACAAAAGAACTGTGCTTCCTACACACACGGGCCATATCTAGTTCAACTCTGCTTAGGAAACTGACAAGAACAGTAGATCATCCTCAGTCCAATACACTTTACATGCTGGGAACAGACGCCAGTGCTATTTGCCCTGTGTATGGCAAAGGGAGCACAATAGTGACTCTTCTTACCAGAAAACAACTCTTGCTTGTAGGACCAGAAACTGCATGTGATTCAACTCCATTTAGGACTGGGAAACAAAAGCTAGCTCGCCTTACAAGAAACACAGTCTGCTTTTGAGAAAAGAGCACTCCTCTACTCTACTGTGTTTCCTATAGGGGCAAAAGATTGAGGTTGCTCAGAACAAAACAACTGTGCTTCCTACACACATTGGCTAAATCTAGTTCAATTCTGCTTAGGAAACTGAAAAGAACAGTAGATCCTCTTCAGTCCAATACACTGTACATGCTGGGAACAGACGCCAGTGCTATTTGCCCTGTGTATGACAATGGGAGGGCAATAGTTACTCTTCTTACCAGAAAACAATTCTTGCTCCTAAGATGAGAAACAGCATGTGATTCAACTCCATTTAGGACTGGGAAACAAACGCTAGCTCGCCTTACAAGAAACACACTCTGCTTTTGAGAAAAGAGCACTCTTCTACTCTACTGTGTTTCCTATGAGGTCCGAACAGTGAGTTTGCTCAGAACAAAAGAACTGTGCTTCCTACACACAAGGGCCATATCTAGTTCAACTCTGCTTAGGAAACTGACCAGAACAGTAGCTCCTCTTCTGTCAAATACACTGCACTTGCAAAGAACAGTAGCGAGTGTTGTTTGCACTGTGTATGGCAATAGGAGCACAATAGTGACTCTTCTTACCAGAAAACAACTCTTGCTCATAGGACAAGGAACTGCATGTAATTCAACTCCATTTAGGACTGGGAAACAAACACTAGCTCAACTTACAAGAAACACACTCTGCTTTTGAGAAAAGAGCACTCTTCTCCTCTACTGTGTTTCCTATAGGGCCAGAACAGTGAGCTTGCTCAGAACAAAAGAACTGTGCTTCCTACACACACGGGCCATATCTAGTTCAACTCTGCTTAGGAAACTGCAAGAATCGTAGCTCCTCTTCAGTCCAATACACTGTACTTGCTGGGAACAGACGCGAGTGCTATTTGCACTGTGTATGGCAATGGTAGCACAATAGTGACTCTTCTTACCAGAAAACAACTCTTTCTCGTAGGACCAGAAACTGCATGTGATTCAACTACATTTAAGACTGGGAAACAAACGCTAGCTCGCCTTACACGAAACACACTCTGCTTCTAAAAAAAGAGCACTCTTCTACTCTTCTGTGTTTCCTATAGGGCCAGAACAGTGAGCTTGCTCAGAACAAAAGAACTGTGCTTCCTACACACACGGGCCATATCTAGTTCAACACTGCTTAGGAAACTGACAAGAACAGTAGATCCTCTTCAGTCCAATACACTGTACTTGCTGGGAAGAGACGCGAGTGCTATTTGCCCTGTGTATGGCAAAGGGAGCACAATAGTGACTCTTCTAACCAGAAAACAACTCTTGCTCATAGGACCAGAAACTGCATGTGATTCAACTCGATTTTGGACTGGGAAACTAACGCTAGCTCGCATTACAAGAAACACAATCTGCTTTTGAGAAAAGAGCACTCTTCTATTCTACTCTGTTTCCTATGGGGTCAGAACAGTGAGCTTGCTCAGAACAAAAGAACTGTGCTTCCTACACACACGGGCCATATCTAGTTCAACTCTGCTTAGGAAACTGCCAAGAACAGTAGATCCTCTTCAGTCCAATACACTGTACATGCTGGGAACAGACACCAGTGCTATTTGGCCTCGGTATGACAATGGGAGCGCAATAGTGACTCTTCTTACCAGAAAAAAAACTCTTGCTCCTAGGATCAGAAACTATATGTGATTCAACTCCATTTAGGACTGGGAAACAAACACTAGCTGGCCTTACAAGAAATACACTCTGCTTTTGAGAAAAGAGCACTCTTCTACTCTACGGTGTTTCCTATGGGGTCCAAACAGTGAGCTTGCTCAGAACAAAAGAACTGTGCTTCCTACACACACGGGCCATATCTTGTTCAACTCTGCTTAGGAAACTGACAAGAACAGGAGCTCCTCTTCTGTCCAATACACTGTACTTGCAAAGAACAGTAGCGAGTGTTGTTTGCACTGTGTATGGCAATAGGAGCGCAACAGTGACTATTCTTACCAGAAAACAACTCTTGCTCATAGGACAAGAAACTGCATGTAATTCAACTCCATTTAGGACTGGGAGACAAACGCTAGCTCGCCTTACAAGAAACAAACTCTGCTTCTGAGAAAAGAGCACTCTTCTACTCTTCAGTGTTGTCTATAGGGCCATAACAGTGAGCTTGCTCAGAACAAAAGAACTGTGCTTCCTACACACACGGGCCATATCTAGTTCAACTCTGCTTAGGAAACTGACAAGAACAGTAGATCCTCTTCTGTCCAATACACTGTACTTGCTGGGAACAGATGCGAGTGCTATTTGCACTGAGTATGGCAATGGTAGCACAATAGTGACTCTTCTTACCAGAATACAACTCTTGCTCGTAGGACCAGAAACTGCATGTGATTCAACTCCATTTAGGACTGGGAAACAAACGCTAGCTCGCCTTATAAGAAACAAACTCTGCCTCTGAGAAAAGAGCACTCTTCTACTCTTCTGTGTTTCCTATAGGGCCAGAACAGTGAGCTTGCTCAGAACAAAAGAACTGTGCTTCCTACACACACGGGCCATATCTAGTTCAACTCTGCTTAGGAAACTGACAAGAACAGTAGATCCTCTTCAGTCCAATACACTGTACTTGCTGGGAACAGACGCGAGTGCTATTTGCACTGTTTATGGCAAAGGGAGCACAATAGTGACTTTCCTTACCAGAAAACATCCCTTGCTCATAGGACCAAAAACTGCATGTGATTCAACTCCATTTAAGACTGGGAAACAAACACTAGCTCAACTTACAAGAAACACACTCTGCTTCTGAAAAAAGAGGACTCTTCTTCTCTTCTGTGTTTCCTATAGGGCCAGAACAGTGAGCTTGCTCAGAACAAAAGAACTGTGTTCCCTACACACACGGGCCATATCTAGTTCAACTCTGCTTAGGAAACTGCAAGAATAGTAGCTCCTCTTCAGTCCAATACACTGTACTTGCTGGGAACAGACGCGAGTGCTATTTGCACTGTTTATGGCAAAAGGAGCACAATAGTGACTTTCCTTACCAGAAAACATCCCTTGCTCGTAGGACCAGAAACTGCATGTGATTCAACTCGATTTGGGGCTGGGAAACAAACGCTAGCTCGCCTTACAAGAAACACACTCTGCTTTTGAGCAAAGAGCACTCTTCTATTCTACTGTGTTTTCTATGAGGTCCGAACAGTGAGCTTGCTCAGAACAAAAGAACTGTGCTTCCTACACACACGGGCCATATCTAGTTCAACTCTGCTTAGGAAACTGACAAGAACAGTAGATCCTCTTCAGTCCAATACACTGTACTTGCTGGGAACAGACACGAGTGCTATTTGCACTGTGTATGGCAAAAGGATCACAATAGTGACTTTCCTTACCAGAAAACAACTCTTGCTCGTAGGACCAGATACTGCATGTGATTCAACTTCATTTAGGACTGGGAAACAAATGCTAGCTCGCCTTACAAGAAACACATTCTGCTTTTAAGAAAAGAGCTCTCTTCTACTGTACTGTGTTTCCTATAGGGGCCAAAGAGTGAGCTTGCTCAGAACAAAAGAACTGTGCTTCCTACACACACGGGCCATATCTCGTTCAACTGTGCTTAGGAAACTGACAAGAACAGTACCTCCTCTTCAGTCCAATACACAGTACTTGCTGGGAACAGACGCGAGTGCTATTTGCACTGTTTATGGCAAAGGGAGCACAATAGTGACTTTCCTTACCAGAAAACATCCCTTGCTCATAGGACCAAAAACTGCATGTGATTCAACTCCATTTAGGACTGGGAAACAAGCACTAGCTAGCCTTACAAGAAACACACTCTGCTTTTGAGAAAAGAGCACTCTTCTACTCTACTGTGTTTGCTACAGGGTCGGAAAATTGAGCTTGCTCAGAACAAAAGAACTGTGCTTCACACACACGGGCCATACCTAGTTCAACTCTGCTTAGGACACTGCAAGAATAGTAGCTCCTCTTCAGTCCAATACACTGTACATGCTGGGAACAGACGCGAGTGCTATTTGCACTGTGTATGGCAATGGTAGCGCAATAGTGACTCTTCTTACCAGAAAACAACTCTTGCTCGTAGGACCAGAAACTGCATGTGATTCAACTCCATTTAGGACTGGGAAACAAACGCTAGCTCGCCTTACAAGAAACACAGTCTGCTTTTGAGAAAAGAGCACTCTTCTACTGTACTGTGTTTCCTATAGGGGCAAAAGAGTGAGCTTTCTCAGAACAAAAGAACTGTGCTTCCTACCCACATTGGCTATATCTAGTTCAACTCTGCTTAGGAAACTGACAAGAACAGTAGATCCTCTTCTGTCCAATACACTGTACATGCTGGGAACAGACACCAGTGCTATTTGCCCTGTGTATGACAATGGGAGGGCAATAGTTACTCTTCTTACCAGAAAACAATTCTTGCTCCTAGGATCAGAAACTGCATTTGATTCAACTCCATTTAGGACTGGGAAACAAACGCTAGCTCGCCTTACAAGAAACACACTCTGCTTTTGAGAAAAGAGCACTCTTCTACTCTACTGTGTTTCCTATGGGGTCCGAACAGTGAGCTTGCTCAGAACAAAAGAACTGTGCTTCCTACACACACGGGCCATATCTAGTTCAAATCTGCTTAGGAAACTGACAAGAACAGTAGCTCCTCTTCTGTCAAATACACTGTACTTGCAAAGAACAGTAGCGAGTGTTGTTTGCACTGTGTATGGCAATAGGAGCACAATAGTGACTCTTCTTACCAGAAAACAACTCTTGCTCATACAACAAGGAACTGCATGTAATTCAACTCCATTTAGGACTGGGAAACAAACGCTAGCTCACCTTACAAGAAACACACTCTGCTTTTGAGAAAAGAGCACTCTTCTCCTCTTCTGTGTTTCCTATAGGACCAGAACAGTAAGCTTGCTCAGAACAAAAGAACTGTGCTTCCTACACACGGGCCATATCTCGGTCAACTCTGCTTAGGAAACTGACAAGAACAGTACCTCCTCTTCAGTCCAATACACAGTACTTGCTGGGATCAGACGCGAGTGCTATTTGCACTGTTTATGGCAAAGGGAGCACAATAGTGACTTTCCTTACCAGAAAACATCCCTTGCTAATAGGACCAAAAACTGCATGTGATTCAACTCCATTTAGGACTGGGAAACAAACGCTAGCTCGACTTACAAGAAACACACTCTGCTTCTGAAAAAAGAGCACTCTTCTACTCTTCTGTGTTTCCCATAGGGCCAGAACAGTGAGCTTGCTCAGAACAAAAGAACTGTGCTTCCTACACACACGGGCCATATGTAGTTCAACTCTGCTTAGGAAACTGCAAGAATAGTAGCTCCTCTTCAGTCCAATACATTGTAATTGCTGGGAACAGAAGCGAGTGCTATTTGCACTGTGTATGGCAATGGTAGCACAATAGTGACTCTTCTTACCAGAAAACAACTCTTGCTCGTAGGACCAGAAACTGCATGTGATTCAACTCCATTTAGGACTGGGAAACAAACGCTAGCTCGCCTTACAAGAAACACACTCTGCTTCTGAAAAAAGAGCACTCTTCTACTCTTCTGTGTTTTCTATAGGGCCAGAACAGTGAGCTTGCTCAGAACAAAAGAACTGTGCTTCCTACACACATGGGCCATATCTAGTTCAACTCTGCTTAGGAAACTGCAAGAATAGTAGCTCCTCTTCAGTCCAATACACTGTACTTGCTGGGAACAGACGCGAGTGCTATTTGCACTGTTTATGTCAAAGGGAGCACAATAGTGTCTTTCCTTACCAGAAAACATCCCTTGCTCGTAGGACCAGAAACTGCATGTGATTCAACTCGATTTTGGACTGGGAAACAAACGCTAGCTCGCCTTACAAGAAACACAATCTGCTTTTGAGAAAAGAGCACTCTTCTATTCTACTGTGTTTCCTATGCGGTCCGAACAGTGAGTTTGCTCAGAACAAAAGAACTGTGCTTCCTACACACACGGGCCATATCTAGTTCAACTCTGCTTAGGAAACTGACAAGAACAGTAGATCCTCTTCAGTCCAATACACTGTACTTGCTGGGAACAGACACGAGTGCTATTTGCACTGTGTATGGCAAAAGGAGCGCAATAGTGACTTTCCTTACCAGAAAACAACTCTTGCTCATAGTACCAGAAACTGCATGTGATTCAACTCCATTTAAAACTGAAAAACAAAAGCTAGCTCGCCTTACAAGAAACACAGTCTGCTTTTGAGAAAAGAGCACTCTTCTACTGTACTGTGTTTCCTATAGGGGCAAAAGAGTGAGCTTTCTCAGAACAAAAGAACTGTGCTTCCTACACACATTGGCTATATCTAGTTCAACTCTGCTTAGGAAACTGACAAGAACTGTAGATCCTCTTCTGTCCAATACACTGTACATGCTGGGAACAGACACCAGTGCTATTTGCCCTGTGTATGACAATGGGAGGGCAATAGTTACTCTTCTTACCAGAAAACAATTCTTGCTCCTAGGATCAGAAACTGCATTTGATTCAACTCCATTTAGGACTGGGAAACAAACGCTAGCTCGCCTTACAAGAAACACACTCTGCTTTTGAGAAAAGAGCACTCTTCTACTCTACTGTGTTTCCTATGGGGTCCGAACAGTGAGCTTGCTCAGAACAAAAGAACTGTGCTTCCTACACACACAGGCCATATCCAGTTCAACTCTGCTTAGGAAACTGACAAGAACAGTAGCTCCTCTTCTGTCCAATACACTGTATTTGCAAAGAACAGTAGCGAGTGTTGTTTGCACTGTGTATGGCAATAGGAGCACAATAGTGACTCTTCTTACCAGAAAACAACTCTTGCTCATAGGACAAGAAACACCATGTAATTCAACTCCATTTAGTACTGGGAGACAAACGCTAGCTCGCCTTACAAGAAACAAACTCTGCTTCTGAGAAAAGAGCACTCTTCTACTCTTCAGTGTTGTCTATAGGGCCAGAACAGTGAGCTTGCTCAGAACAAAAGAACTGTGCTTCCTACACACACGGGCCATATCTAGTTCAACTCTGCTTAGGAAACTGACAAGAACAGTAGATCATCTTCAGTCCAATACACTTTACATGCTGGGAACAGACGCCAGTGCTATTTGCCCTGTGTATGGCAAAGGGAGCACAATAGTGACTCTTCTTACCAGAAAACAACTCTTGCTTGTAGGACCAGAAACTGCATGTGATTCAACTCCATTTAGGACTGGGAAACAAAAGCTAGCTCACCTTACAAGAAACACAGTCTGCTTTTGAGAAAAGAGCACTCTTCTACTCTACTGTGTTTCCTATAGTGGCAAAAGAGTGAGCTTGCTCAGAACAAAATAACTCTGCTTCCTACACACATTGGCTAAATCTAGTTCAACTCTGCTTAGGAAACTGACCAGAACAGTAGATCCTCTTCAGTCCAATACACTGTACATGCTGCGAACAGACGCCAGTGCTATTTGCCCTGTGTATGACAATGGGAGGGCAATAGTTACTCTTCTTTCCAGAAAACAATTTTTGCTCCTAGGATCAGAAACTGCATTTGATTCAACTCCATTTAGGACTGGGAAACAAACGCTAGCTCGGCTTACAAGAAACACACTCTGCTTTTGAGAAAAGAGCACTCTTCTACTCTACTGTGTTTCCTATGGTGTCCGAACAGTGAGCTTGCTCAGAACAAAAGAACTGTGCTTCCTACACACACGGGCCATATCTAGTTCAACTCTGCTTAGGAAACTGACAAGAACAGTAGCTCCTCTTCTGTCAAATACACTGTACTTGCAAAGGACAGTAGCGAGTGTTGTTTCCACTGTGTATGGCAATAGGAGCACAATAGTGACTCTTCTTACCAGAAAACAACTCTTGCTCATAGGACAAGGAACTGCATGTAATTCAACTCCATTTAGGACTGGGAAACAAACACTAGCTCAACTTACAAGAAACACACTCTGCTTTTGAGAAAAGAACACTCTTCTCCTCTTCTGTGTTTCCTATAGGACCAGAACAGTAAGCTTGCTCAGAACAAAAGAACTGTGCTTCCTACACACGGGCCATATCTCGTTCAACTCTGCTTAGGAAATTGACAAGAACAGTACCTCCTCTTCATTCCAATACACAGTACGTGCTGGGAACAGACGCGAGTGCTATTTGCACTGTTTATGGCAAAGGGAGCACAATAGTGACTTTCCTTACCAGAAAACATCCCTTGCTCATAGGACCAAAAACTGCATGTGATTCAACTCCATTTAAGACTGGGAAACAAACACTAGCTCAACTTACAAGAAACACACTCTGCTTCTCAAAAAAGAGGACTCTTCTACTCTTCTGTGTTTCCTATAGGGCCAGAACAGTGAGCTTGCTCAGAACAAAAGAACTGTGTTCCCTACACACACGGGCCATATCTAGTTCAACTCTGCTTAGGAAACTGCAAGAATAGTAGCTCCTCTTCAGTCCAATACACTGTACTTGCTGGGAACAGACGCGAGTGCTATTTGCACTGTTTATGGCAAAAGGAGCACAATAGTGACTTTCCTTACCAGAAAACATCCCTTGCTCGTAGGACCAGAAACTGCATGTGATTCAACTCGATTTGGGGCTGGGAAACAAACGCTAGCTCGCCTTACAAGAAACACACTCTGCTTTTGAGCAAAGAGCACTCTTCTATTCTACTGTGTTTTCTATGAGGTCCGGACAGTGAGCTTGCTCAGAACAAAAGAACTGTGCTTCCTACACACACGGGCCATATCTAGTTCAACTCTGCTTAGGAAACTGACAAGAACAGTAGATCCTCTTCAGTCCAATACACTGTACTTGCTGGGAACAGACACGAGTGCTATTTGCACTGTGTATGGCAAAAGGATTACAATAGTGACTTTCCTTACCAGAAAACAACTCTTGCTCGTAGGACCAGAAACTGCATGTGATTCAACTCCATTTAGGACTGGGAAACAAATGCTAGCTCGCCTTACAAGAAACACATTCTGCTTTTAAGAAAAGAGCTCTCTTCTACTGTACTGTGTTTCCTATAGGGGCCAAAGAGTGAGCTTGCTCAGAACAAAAGAACTGTGCTTCCTACACACACGGGCCATATCTCGTTCAACTGTGCTTAGGAAACTGACAAGAACAGTACCTCCTCTTCAGTCCAATACACAGTACTTGCTGGGAACAGACGCGAGTGCTATTTGCACTGTTTATGGCAAAGGGAGCACAATAGTGACTTTCCTTACCAGAAAACATCCCTTGCTCATAGGACCAAAAACTGCATGTGATTCAACTCCATTTAGGACTGGGAAACAAACACTAGCTAGCCTTACAAGAAACACACTCTGCTTTTGAGAAAAGAGCACTCTTCTACTCTACTGTGTTTGCTACGGGGTCGGAAAATTGAGCTTGCTCAGAACAAAAGAACTGTGCTTCACACACACGGGCCATACCTAGTTCAACTCTGCTTAGGACACTGCAAGAATAGTAGCTCCTCTTCAGTCCAATACACTGTACATGCTGGGAACAGACGCGAGTGCTATTTGCACTGTGTATGGCAATGGTAGCACAATAGTGACTCTTCTTACCAGAAAAAAACTCTTGCTCGTAGGACCAGAAACTGCATGTGATTCAACTCCATTTAGGACTGGGAAACAAACGCTAGCTCGCCTTACAAGAAACACACTCTGCTTCTGAAAAAAGAGGACTCTTCTTCTCTTCTGTTTTTCCTATAGGTCCAGAACAGTGAGCTTGCTCAGAACAAAAGAACTGTGCTTCCTACACACACGGGCCATATCTAGTTCAACTCTGCTTAGGAAACTGACAAGAACAGTAGATCCTCTTCAGTCGAAATACACTGTACTTCCTGGGAACAGACACGAGTGCTATTTGCACTGTGTATGGCAAATGGAGCACAAAAGTGACTTTCCTTACCAGAAAAGAACTCTTGCTCATAGGACCAGAAACTGCATGTGATTCAACTCCATTTAGGACTGGGAAACAAAGGCTAGTTCGACTTAAAACAAACACACTCTGCTTTTGAGAAAAGAGCACTCTTCTACTCTACTGTGTTTCCTATAGGGCCAGAACAGTGAGCTTGCTCAGAACAAAAGAACTGTGCTTCCTACACAAACGGGCCATATCTAGTTCAACTCTGCTTAGGAAACTGAAAGAACAGTACCTCCTCTTCAGTCAAATACACTGTACTTGCAGGTCGCAGACGCGAGTCCTATTTGCACTGTGTATGGCAATGGGAGCGAAATAGTGACTCCTCTATCCAGAAAACAACTCTTTCTCTTTGGACCAGAAACTCATGAGATTCAAATCTGTTTCTGACTGGGAAACAAACACTAGCTAGCCTTACCAGAAACACACTCTGCTTTTGAGAAAAGAGCACTCTTCTACTCTACTGTGTTTCCTATGGGGTCCGAACAGTGAGCTTGCTCAGAACAAAAGAACTGTGCTTCCTACACATACGGGCCATATTTAGTTCAACTCTGCTTAGGAAACTGACAAAACAGTAGCTCCTCTTCTGTCCAATACACTGTACTTGCAAAGAACAGTAGCGAGTGTTGTTTGCACTGTGTATGGCAATAGGAGCACAATAGTGACTCTTCTTACCAGAAAACAACTCTTGCTCGTAGGACCAGAAACTGCATGTGATTCAACTCCATTTAGGACTGGGAAACAAACGCTAGCTCGCCTTACAAGAAACACACTCTGCTTCTGAAAAAAGAGCACTCTTCTACTCTTCTGTGTTTCCTATAGGGCCAGAAAAGTGAACTTGCTCAGAACAAAAGAACTGTGCTTCCTAAACACACGGGCCATATCTAGTTCAACTCTGCTTAGGAAACTGCAAAAATACTAGCTCCTCTTGAGTCCAATACACTGTATTTGCTGGGAACAGACGCGAGTGCTATTTGCACTGTTTATGGCAAAGGGAGCACAATAGTGACTTTCCTTACCAGAAAACATCCCTTGCTCTTAGGACCAGAAACTGCATGTGATTCAACTCGATTTTGGACTGGGAAACAAACGCTAGCTCGCCTTACAAGAAAAACACTCTGGTTTTGAGAAAAGAGCACTCTTCTATTCTACTGTGTTTCTTATGGGGTCCAAACAGTGAGCTTGCTCAGAACAAAAGAACTGTGTTTCCTACACACACGGGCCATATCTAGTTCAACTCTGCTTAGGAAACTGACAAGAACAGTAGATCCTCTTCAGTTCAATACACTGTACTTGCTGGGAACAGACACTTGTGCTATTTGCTCTGTGCATGGCAAAAGGAGCACAATAGTGACTTTCCTTACCAGAAAACAACTCTTGCTCGTAGGACCAGGAACTGCATGTGATTCAAATCCATTTAGGATTGGGAAACAAATGCTTGTTCGCTTTAAAACAAACACACTCTGCTTTTGAGAAAAGAGCACTCTTCTACTCTACACTTTTTCTAATAGGGCCAGAACAGTGAGCTTGCTCAGAACAAAAGAACTGTGCTTCCTACACAAACGGGCCATATGTAGTTCAACTCTGCTTAAAAAACTGACAAGAACAGTAGCTCCTTTACAGTCCAATACACTGTACTTGCAGGTCGCAGACGCGAGTCCTATTTGCACTGTGTATGGCAATGGGAGCGAAATAGTGACTCCTCTTACCAGAAAACAACTCTTTCTCGTAGGACCAGAAACTCATGAGAGTCAAATCTGTTTCTGACTGGGAAACAAACACTAGCTAGCCTTACAAGAAACACACTCTGCTTTTGAGAAAAGAGCACTTCTCTATTCTACTGTGTTTCCTATGGAGTCCGAAAAAAGAGCTTGCTCAGAACAAAAGAACTGTGCTTCCTACATTCACGGGCCATTTCTAGTTCAACTCTGCATAGGTAACTGACAAAAACAGTAGATCCTCTTCAATGCAATACACTGTACATGCTGGGAACAGACGCGAGTGCTATTTGCCCTGTGTATGGCAATGGGAGCGCAATAGTGACTCTTCTTACCAGAAAACAACTCTTGCTTGTAGGACTACAAACTCCATGTGATTCAACTCCATTTAGGACTTGGAAACAAACGCTATTTCGCCTTAGAAGAAACACACTCTGCGTTGGAGAAAAGAGCACTCTTCTACTCTACTGTGTTTCCTATAGGGCCAGAACAGTGAGCTTGCTAGAACAAAAGAACTGTGCTTCCTACACACACGGTCCATATCTAGTTCAACTCTGCTTAGGAAACTGACAAGAGCAGCAGCTCCTCTTCAGTCCAATTCACTGTACTTGCTGGGAACAGTCGCGAGTGCTATTTGCACTGTGTATGGCAAAGGGAGCACAATAGTGACTTTCCTTTCCAGAAAACAACTCTTGCTCGTAGGACAAGAAACTGCATGTGATTCAACTACATTTAGGACTGGGAAACAAACGAAAGCTCGCCTTACAAAAAACACACTCTGCTTTTGAGAAAAGAGCACTCTTCTACTCTACTGTGTTTCCTATAGGCCAGAAGAGTGAGCTTGCTCAGAACAAAAGAACTGTGCTTCCTACACACAAGGGCCATATCTAGTTCAACTCTGCTTAGGAAACTGACAAGAACAGTAGATCCTCTTCAGTCCAATACACTGTACATGCTGGGAACAGACGCCAGTGCTATTTGCCCTGGGTATGACAATGGGAGCGCAATAGTGACTCTTCTTACCAGAAAAAAACTTTTGCTCCTAGGATCAGAAACTACATGTGATTCAACTCCATTTAGGACTGGGAAACAAATGCTAGCTGGTCTTAATGAAATACACTCTGCTATTGAGAAAAGAGCACTCTTCTACTCTACGGTGTTTCCTATGGGGTCCGAACAGTGAGCTTGCTCAGAACAAAAGAACAGTGCTTTATACACACACGGGCCATATCTTGTTCAACTCTGCTCTAGGAACCTGACAAGAACAGTAGCTCCTCTTCTGTTCAATACACTGTACATGCAAAGAACAGTAGCGAGTGTTGTTTGCACTGTGTATGGCAATAGGAGCCCAATAGTGACTCTTCTTACCAGAAAACAACTCTTGCTCATAGGACAAGAAACAGCATGTGATTCAACTCCATTTAGGACTGGTAGACAAACGCTACCTCGCCTTACAAGAAACAAACTCTGCTTCTGAGTAAAGAGCACTCTTCTACTCTTCTGTGTTGTCTATAGGGACAGAACAGTGAGCTTGCTAAGAACAAAAGAACTGTGCTTCCTATACACACGGGCCATATCAAGTTCAACTCTGCTTAGGAAACTGACAAGAACAGTAGCTCCTCTTCTGTCCAATACACTGTACTTGCTGGGAACAGACGCGAATGCGATTTGCACTGTGTATGGCAAAGGGAGTACAATAGTGACTTTCCTTTCCAGAAAACAACTCTTGCTCGTATGACCAGAAACTGCATGTGATTCAACTCCATTTAGGACTGGGAAACAAACGCAAGCCCGCCTTACAAGAAACACACTCTGCTTTTGAGAAAAGAGCACTCTTTTACTCTACTGTGTTTCCTATAGGCCAGAAAAGTGAGCTTGCTCAGAACAAAAGAACTGTGCTTCCTACACACACGGGCCATATCTAGTTCAACTCTGCTTAGGAAACTGACAAGAACAGTAGATCATCTTCAGTCCAATACACTGTACTTGCTGGGAACAGTCGCCAGTGCTACTTGAGCAGTGTATGGCATTGTGAGCGCAATAGTGACTTTCCTTACCAGAAAACAATTCTTGCTCGTAGGACCAGAAACTGCATGGGATTCAACTCCATTTAGGACTGGGAAACAAACGCTAGATCGCCTTACAAGAAACACAGTCTGCTTTAGAGAAAATAGCACTCTTCTACTCTACTGTGTTTCCTATCGGGTCCGATGGGGTCCGAAGAGTGAGCTTGCTGAGAACAAAAGATCTGTGCTTCCTACACACACGGCCATAACTAGTTCAATTCTGCTTAGGAACCTGACAATAACAGTAGATCCTCTTCAGTCCAATACACTGTACATGCAGAGAACAGACGCCAGTGCTATTTGCCCTGTGTATGACAATGGGAGCGCAATAGTGACTCTTCTTACCAGAAAACAACTCTTGCTCGTAGGACCAGAATCTCCATGTGATTCAACTCCATTTAGTACTGGGAAACAAACGCGAGCTCGCCGTACAAGAAACGCACTCTGCTTTTGAGAAAAGAGCACTCTTCTACTCTTCTGTGTTTCCTATGGGGTCCGAACAGTGAGTGTGCTCAGAATAAAAGAACTGTGCTTCCTACACACACGGGCCATATCTAGTTCAACTCTGCTTAGGAAACTGAGAAGAACAGTAGATCCTCTTCAGTCCAGTACACTGTACTTTCTGGGAACTGACGCGAGTGCTATTTGCACTGTGTATGGCAATGGGAGCGCAATAGTGACTTTCCTTACCAGAAAACAACTCTTGCTCATAGGACCAGAAACTGCATGTGAGTCAAATCCATTTAGGACTGGGAAACAAATGCTAGCTCGCCTTACAAGAAACACACTCTGCTTTTGAGAAAAGAGCACTCTTCTACTCTACCGTGTTTCCTTTAGGGCCAGAACAGTGAGATTGCTCAGAACAAAAGAACTGTGCTTCCTACACACACGGGCCATATCTAGTTCAACTCTGCTTAGGAAACTGTCAAGAACAGTAGCTCCTTTTCAGTCCAATACACTGTACATGCTGGGAACAGATGACAGTGCTATTTGCCCTGTGTATGACAATGGGAGCACAAAAGTGACTCTTCTTACCAGAAAACAATTCTTGCTTGTAGAACCAGAAACTGCATGTGATTCAACTCCATTTAGGACTGGGAAACAAACGCTAGCTCGTCTTACAAGAAACACACTCTGCTTTTGAGAAAAGAGCACTCTTCTACTCTACTGTGGTTCCTACGGGGTCCGAACAGTGAGCTTGCTCAGAACAAAAGAACTGTGCTTCCTACACACACGGGCCATATCTAGTTCAACTCTGCTTAGGAAACTGACAAGAAGAGTAGCTCCTCTTCAGTTCAATAGACTGTACTTGCTGGGAACAGGCACGAGTGCTATTTGAACAGTGTATGGCAATGGGAGCACAATAGTGACTTTTTTTTACCAGAAAACAACTCTTGCCCGTAGGACCAGAAACTGCATGTGATTCAACTCCATTTAGGACTGGGAAACAAATGCTATCTCGCCTTACAAGAAACAAACTCTGCTTTTGAGAAAAGCGCACTCTTCTACTCTACTGTGTTTCCTATGGGGTCCAAACAGTGAGCTTGCTCACAATAAAAGAACTGTGCTTCCTACACACACGGGCCATATCTAGTTCAACTCTGCTTATTAAACTGACAAGAAGAGTAGCTCTGCTTCAGTCAAATACACTGTACTTGCTGGGAACAGATGCGAGTGCTATTTGCACTGTGTATGGCAATGGGAGCGCAATAGTGACTTTCCTTACCAGAAAAAAATTCTTGCTCATAGGACCAGAAACTGCATGTGACTCAACTCCAATTACGACTGGGAAACAAACGCTAGCTCGCCTTACAAGAAACACACTCTGCTTTTGAGAAAAGAGCACTCTTCTACTCTACTGTGTTTCCTTTAGGGCCAGAACAGTCAGGTAGCTCAGAACAAAAGAACTGTGCTTCCTACACACAGGGGCCATATCTAGTTCAACTCTGCTTAGGAAACTGACAAGAACAGTAGATCCTCTTCAGTCCAATACACTGTACTTGCTGGGAACAGACACGAGTGCTGTTTGCACTGTGTATGGCAAAAGGAGCACAATAGTGACTTTCCTTACCAGAAAACAACTCTTGCTCGTAGGACCAGAAACTGCATGTGATTCAACTCCATTTAGGACTGGGAAACAAAAGCTAGCTCGCCTTACAAGAAACACAGTCTGCTTATGAAAAAGAGCACTCTTCTACTGTACTGTGTTTCCTATTGGGGCAAAAGAGTGAGCTAGCTCAGAAGAAAAGAACTGTGCTTCCTACACACATTGGCTATATCTAGTTCAACTCAGCTTAGGAAACTGACAAGAACAGTAGCTCCTCTTCAGTCCAATACACTGTACATGCTGGGAACAGATGCCAGTGCTATTTGCCCTGTGTATGACAATGGGAGAGCAATAGTGACTCTTCTTACCAGAAAACAACTCTTGCTCGTAGGACCAGAAACTGCATGTGACTCAACTCCATTTACGACTGGGAAACAAACGCTAGCTCGCCTTACAAGAAACACACTCTGCTTTTGAGAAAAGAGCACTCTTCTTCTCTACTGTGTTGACTTTAGGGCCAGATCAGTCAGGTTGCTCAGAACAAAAGAACTGTGCCTCCTACACACAGGGCCATATCTAGTTCAACTCTGCTTAGGAAACTGACAAGAACAGTAGCTCCTCTTCAGTCCAATACACTGTACTTGCTGGGAACAGACACGAGTGCTATTTGCACTGTGTATGGCAAAAGGAGCACAATAGTGACTTTTCTTACCAGAAAACAACTCTTGCTCGTAGGACCAGAAACTGCATGTGATTCAACTCCATTTAGGACTGGGAAACAAAAGCTAGCTCGCCTTACAAGAAACACAGTCTGCTTTTGAAAAAGAGCACTCTTCTACTGTACTGTGTTTCCTATTGGGGCAAAAGAGTGAGCTAGCTCAGAAGAAAAGAACTGTGCTTCCTACACACATTGGCTATATCTAGTTCAACTCAGCTTAGGAAACTGACAAGAACAGTAGCTCCTCTTCAGTCCAATACACTGTACATGCTGGGAACAGATGCCAGTGCTATTTGCCCTGTGTATGACAATGGGAGCGCAATAGTGACTCTTCTTACCAGAAAACAACTCTTGCTCGTAGGACCAGAAACTGCATGTGACTCAACTCCATTTAGGACTGGGAAACAAACACTAGCTCGCCTTACAAGAAACACACTCTGCTTTTGAGAAAAGAGCACTCTTCTTCTCTACTGTGTTGACTTTAGGGCCAGATCAGTCAGGTTGCTCAGAACAAAAGAACTGTGCCTCCTACACACAGGGCCATATCTAGTTCAACTCTGCTTAGGAAACTGACAAGAACAGTAGCTCCTCTTCAGTCCAATACACTGTACATGCTGGGAACAGATGCCAGTGCTATTTGCCCTGTGCATGTCAATGGAAGCACAATAGTGACTCTTCTTACCAGAAAACAACTCTTGCTCCTAGGACCAGAAAATGCATGTGAGTCAACTCCATTTAGGACTGGGAAACAAACGCTATCTCGCCTTACAAGAAAAACATTCTGCTTTTGACATACGAACTGTCTTCTACTCTACTGTGTTTCCTATGGGGTCCAAAGAGTGAGCTTGCTCAGAACAAAAGAACTGTGCTTCCTACACACACGGTCCATATCTAGTTCAACACTGCTTAGGAAACTGACAAGAACAGTAGCTCCTCTTCTGTTCAATACACTGTACTTGCTGGGAACAGTCGCGAGTGCTACTTGATCAGTGTATGTCATTGGGAGCACAATAGTGACTTTCATTACCAGAAAACAACTCTTGGTCCTAGGACCAGAAACTGCATGTGATTCAACTCCATTTAGGACTGGGAAACATACGCTATCTCGCCTTACAAGAAACACACTCTGCTTTTGAGAAAAGCGCACTCTTCTACTCTACTGTGTTTCCTATGGGGTCCGAACAGTGAGCTTGCTCAGAACAAAAGAACTGTGCTTCCTACACACACGGGCCATATCTAGTTCAACTCTGCTTAGGAAACTGACAAGAACAGTAGCTCCTCTTCAGTCCAATACACTGTACATGCTGGGAACAGATGCCAGTGCTATTTGCCCTGTGCATGTCAATGGGAGCACAATATTGACTCTTCTTACCAGAAAACAACTCTTGCTCCTAGGACCAGAAAATGCATGTGAGTCAACTCCATTTAGGACTGGGAAACAAACGCTATCTCGCCTTACAAGAAACACACTCTGCTTTTGAGAAACGAACAGTCTTCTACTCTACTGTGTTTCCTATGGGGTCCAAAGAGTGAGCTTGCTCAGAACAAAAGAACTGTGCTTCCTACACACACGGGCCATATCTAGTTCAACACTGCTTAGGAAACTGACAAGAACAGTAGCTCCTCTTCTGTTCAATACACTGTACTTGCTGGGAACAGTCGCGAGTGCTACTTAAACAGTGTATGTCATTGGGAGCGCAATAGTGACTTTCATTACCAGAAAACAACTCTTGCTTCTAGGACCAGAAACTGCATGTGATTCAACTCCATTTAGGACTGGGAAACATACGCTATCTCGCCTTACAAGAAACACACTCTGCTTTTGAGAAAAGAGCACTCTTCTACTCTACTGTGTTTCCTATGGGGTCCGAACAGTGAGCTTGCTCAGAACAAAAGAACTGTGCTTCCTACACACACGGGCCATATCTAGTTCAACTCTGCTTAGGAAACTGACAAGAACAGTAGCTCCTCTTCAGTTCAATACACTGTACTTGCTGGGAACAGTCGCCAGTGCTACTTGAGCAGTGTATGGCATTGTGAGCTCAATAGTGACTTTCCTTACCAGAAAACAATTCTTGCTCGTAGGAACAGAAACTGCATGGGATTCAACTCCATTTAGGACTGGGAAACAAACGCTAGATCGCCTTACAAGAAACACAGTCTGCTTTAGAGAAAATAGCACTCTTCTACTCTACTGTGTTTCCTATGGGGACAGATGGGGTCCGAAGAGTGAGCTTGCTGAGAACAAAAGATCTGTGCTTCCTACACACACGGCCATATCTAGTTCAATTCTGCTTAGGAACCTGACAAAAACAGTAGATCCTCTTCAGTCCAATACACTGTACATGCTGGGAACAGACGCCAGTGCTATTTGCCCTGTGTATGACAATGGGAGCGCAATAGTGACTCTTCATACCAGAAAACAACTCTTGCTCGTAGGACCAGAATCTGCATGTGATTCAACTCCATTTAGGACTGGGAAACAAACGCGAGCTCGCCGTACAAGAAACGAACTCTGCTTTTGAGAAAAGAGCACTCTTCTACTCTACTGTGTTTCCTATGGGGTCCGAACAGTGAGTGTGCTCAGAAAAAAAGAACTGTGCTTCCTACACACACGGGCCATATCTAGTTCAACTCTGCTTAGGAAACTGAGAAGAACAGTAGATCCTCTTCAGTCCAGTACACTGTACTTTCTGGGAACTGACGCGAGTGCTATTTGCACTGTGTATGGCAATGGGAGCGCAATAGTGACTTTCCTTACCAGAAAACAACTCTTGCTCATAGGACCAGAAACTGCATGTGAGTCAAATCCATTTAGGACTGGGAAACAAATGCTAGCTCGCCTTACAAGAAACACACTCTGCTTTTGAGAAAAGAGCACTCTTCTACTCTACCGTGTTTCCTTTAGGGCCAGAACAGTGAGGTTGCTCAGAACAAAAGAACTGTGCTTCCTACACACACGGGCCATATCTAGTTCAACTCTGCTTAGGAAACTGTCAAGAACAGTAGCTCCTTTTCAGTCCAATACACTGTACATGCTGGGAACAGATGACAGGGCTATTTGCCCTGTGTATGACAATGGGAGCACAAAAGTGATTCTTCTTACCAGAAAACAATTCTTGCTCGTAGAACCAGAAACTGCATGTGATTCAACTCCATTTAGCACTGGGAAACAAACGCTATCTCGCCTTACAAGAAACAAACTCTGCTTTTGAGAAAAGCGCACTCTTCTACTCTACTGTGTTTCCTATGGGGTCCAAACAGTGAGCTTGCTCACAACAAAAGAACTGTGCTTCCTACACACACGGGCCATATCTAGTTCAACTCTGCTTATTAAACTGACAAGAAGAGTAGCTCTGCTTCAGTCAAATACACTGTACTTGCTGGGAACAGACGCGAGTGCTATTTGCACTGTGTATGCCAATGGTAGCACAATAGTGACTCTTCTTACCAGAAAACAACTCTTGCTCGTAGGACCAGAAACTGCATGTGATTCAACTCCATTTAGGACTGGGAAACAAACGCTAGCTCGCCTTACAAGAAACACACTCTGCTTCTGAAAAAAGAGCATTCTTCTACTCTTCTGTGTTTCCTATAGGGCCAGAACAGTGAGCTTGCTCAGAACAAAAGAACTGTGCTTCCTACACACACGGGCCATATCTAGTTCAACTCTGCTTAGGAAACTGCAAGAATAGTAGCTCCTCTTCAGTCCAATACACTGTACTTGCTGGGAACAGACGCGAGTGCTATTTGCACTGTGTATGGCAATGGTAGCACAATAGTGACTCTTCTTACCAGAAAACAACTCTTGCTCGTAGGACCAGAAACTGCATGTGATTCAACTCCATTTAGGACTGGGAAACAAACACTATCTAGCCTTACAAGAAACACACTCTGCTTCTGAAAAAAGAGGACTCTTCAACTCTTCTGTGTTTCCTACAGGGCCAGAACAGTGAGCTTGCTCAGAACAAAAGAACTGTGCTCCCTACACACACGGGCCATATCTAGTTCAACTCTCCTTAGGAAACTGCAAGAATAGTAGCTCCTCTTCAGTCCAATACACTGTACTTGCTGGGAACAGACGCGAGTGCTATTTGCACTGTTTATGGCAAAAGGAGCACAATAGTGACTTTCCTTACCAGAAAACATCCCTTGCTCGTAGGACCAGAAACTGCATGTGATTCAACTCGATTTGGGGCTGGGAAACAAACGATAGCTCGCCTTACAAGAAACACACTCTGCTTTTGAGAAAAGAGCACTCTTCTATTCTACTGTGTTTCTTATGAGGTCCGAACAGTGAGCTTGCTCAGAACAAAAGAACTGTGCTTCCTACACACAGGGGCCATATCTATTTCAACTCTGCTTAGGAAACTGACAAGAACAGTAGATCCTCTTCAGTCCAATACACTGTACTTGCTGGGAACAGACACGAGTGCTATTTGCACTGTGTATGGCAAAAGGATCACAATAGTGACTTTCCTTACCAGAAAACAACTCTTGCTCGTAGGACCAGAAACTGCATGTGATTCAACTCCATTTAGGACTGGTAAACAAAAGCTAGCTCGCCTTACAAGAAACACAGTCTGCTTTTGAGAAAAGAGCTCTCTTCTACTGTACTGTGTTTCCTATAGGGGCAAAAGAGTGAGCTTGCTCAGAACAAAAGAACTGTGCTTCCTACACACACGGGCCATATCTCGTTCAACTGTGATTAGGAAACTGACAAGAACAGTACCTCCTCTTCAGTCCAATACACAGTACTTGCTGGGAACAGACGCGAGTGCTATTTGCACTGTTTATGGCAAAGGGAGCACAATAGTGACTTTCCTTACCAGAAAACATCCCTTGCTCATAGGACCAAAAACTGCATGTGGTTCAACTCCATTTAGGACTTGGAAACAAACGCTATTTTTCCTTAGAAGAAACACACTCTGCGTTGGAGAAAAGAGCACACTTCTACTCTACTGTGTTTGCTACGGGGTCCGAAAATTGAGCTTGCTCAGAACAAAAGAACTGTGCTTCACACACACGGGCCATATCTAGTTCAACTCTGCTTAGGAAACTGCAAGAATAGTAGCTCCTCTTCAGTCCAATACACTGTACTTGCTGGGAACAGACGCCAGTGCTATTTGCACTGTGTATGGCAATGGTAGCACAATAGTGACTCTTTTTACCAGAAAACAACTCTTGCTCGTAGGACCAGAAACTGCATGTGATTCAACTCCATTTAGGACTGGGAAACAAACGCTAGCTCGGCTTACAAGAAACACACTCTGCTTCTGAAAAAAGAGGGCTCTTCTACTCTTCTGTGTTTCCTATAGGGCCAGAACAGTGAGCTTGCTCAGAACAAAAGAACTGTGCTTCCTACACACACGGGCCATATCTAGTTCAACTCTGCTTAGGAAAATGACAAGAACAGTAGATCCTCTTCAGTCCAATACACTGTACTTGCTGGGAACAGACACGAGTGCTATTTGCACTGTGTATGCCAAAAGGAGCATAATAGTGACTTTCCTTACCAGAAAAGAACTCTTGCTCGTAAGAACAGAAACTGCATGTGATTCAACTCCATTTAGGACTGGGAAACAAATGCTAGTTCGACTTAAAACAAACACACTCTGCTTTTGAGAAAAGAGCACTCTTCTACTCTACTGTGTTTCCTATAGGGCCAGAACAGTGAGCTTGCTCAGAACAAAAGAACTGTGCTTCCTACACAAACGGACCATATCTAGTTCAACTCTGCTTAGGAAACTGAAAGAACAGTACCTCCTCTTCAGTCAAATACACTGTACTTGCAGGTCGCAGACGCGAGTCCTATTTGCACTGTGTATGGCAATGGGAGCGAAATAGTGACTCCTCTTACCAGAAAACAACTCTTTCTCGTAGGACCAGAAACTCATGAGATTCAAATCTGTTTCTGACTGGGAAACAAACACTAGCTAGCCTTACCAGAAACACACTGTGCTTCTGAAAAAAGAGGACTCTTCTACTCTTCTGTGTTTCCTATGGGGTCCGAACAGTGAGCTTGCTCAGAACAAAAGAACTGTGCTTCCTACACACACGGGCCATATCTAGTTCAACTCTGCTTAGGAAACTGCAAGAATAGTAGCTCCTCTTCAGTCCAATACACTGTACTTGCTGGGAACAGACGCGAGTGCTATTTGCACTGTTTATGGCAAAGGGAGCACAATAGTGACTTTCCTTACCAGAAAACATCCCTTGCTCGTAGGACCAGAAATTGCATGTGATTCAACTCGATTTAGGACTGGGAAACAAACGCTAGCTCGCCTTACAAGAAACACACTCTGCTTTTGAGAAAAGAGCAGTCTTCTATTCTCCTGTGTTTCTTATGAGGTCCGAACAGTGAGCTTGCTCAGAAAAAAAAAAACTGTGCTTCCTACACACACGGGCCATATCTAGTTCAACTCTGCTTAGGAAACTGACAAGAACAGTAGATCCTCTTCAGTCGAAATACACTGTACTTGCTGGGAACAGACACGAGTGCTATTTGCACTGTGTATGGCAAAAGGAGCACAAAAGTGACTTTCCTTACCAGAAAAGAACTCTTGCTCATAGGACCAGAAACTGCATGTGATTCAACTCCATTTAGGACTGGGAAACAAAGGCTAGTTCGACTTAAAACAAACACACTCTGCTTTTGAGAAAAGAGCACTCTTCTACTCTACTGTGTTTCCTATAGGGCCAGAACCGTGAGCTTGCTCAGAACAAAAGAACTGTGCTTCCTACACAAACGGGCCATATCTAGTTCAACTCTGCTTAGGAAACTGAAAGAACAGTAGCTCCTCTTCAGTCAAATACACTGTACTTGCAGGTCGCAGACGCGAGTCCTATTTGCACTGTGTATGGCATTGGTAGTACAATAGTGACTCTTCTTACCAGAAAACAACTCTTGCTCGTAGGACCAGAAACTGCATGTGATTCAACTCCATTTAGGACTGGGAAACAAACGCTAGCTCGCCTTACATGAAACACACTCTGCTTCTGAAAAAAGAGGACTCTTCTACTCTTCTGTGTTTCCTATAGGGCCAGAACAGTGAGCTTGCTCAGAACAAAAGAACTGTGCTTCCTACACACACCGGCCATATCTAGTTCAACTCTGCTTAGGAAACTGCAAGAATAGTAGCTCCTCTTCAGTCCAATACACTGTACTTGCTGGGAACAGACGCGAGTGCTATTTGCACTGTGTATGGCAATGGTAGCACAATAGTGACTCTTCTTACCAGAAAACAACTCTTGCTCGTAGGACCAGAAACTGCATGTGATTCAACTCCATTTAGGACTGGGAAACAAACGCTAGCTCGCCTTACAAGAAACACACTCTGCTTCTGAAAAAAGAGGACTCTTCTACTCTTCTGTGTTTCCTATAGGGCCAGAACAATGAGCTTGCTCAGAACAAAAGAACTGTGCTCCCTACACACACGGGCCATATCTAGTTCAACTCTCCTTAGGAAACTGCAAGAATAGTAGCTCCTCTTCAGTCCAATACACTGTACTTGCTGGGAACAGACGCGAGTGCTATTTGCACTGTTTATGGCAAAAGGAGCACAATAGTGACTTTCCTTACCAGAAAACATCCCTTGCTCGTAGGACCAGAAACTGCATGTGATTCAACTCGATTTGGGGCTGGGAAACAAACGCTAGCTCGCCTTACAAGAAACACACTCTGCTTTTGAGAAAAGAGCACTCTTCTATTCTACTGTGTTTTTTATGAGGTCCGAACAGTGAGCTTGCTCAGAACAAAAGAACTGTGCTTCCTACACACAGGGGCCATATCTATTTCAACTCTGCTTAGGAAACTGACAAGAACAGTAGATCCTCTTCAGTCCAATACACTGTACTTGCTGGGAACAGACACGAGTGCTATTTGCACTGTGTATGGCAAAAGGATCACAATAGTGACTTTCCTTACCAGAAAACAACTCTTGCTCGTAGGACCAGAAACTGCATGTGATTCAACTCCATTTAGGACTGGTAAACAAAAGCTAGCTCGCCTTACAAGAAACACAGTCTGATTTTGAGAAAAGAGCTCTCTTCTACTGTACTGTGTTTCCTATAGGGGCAAAAGAGTGAGCTTGCTCAGAACAAAAGAACTGTGCTTCCTACACACACGGGCCATATCTCGTTCAACTGTGATTAGGAAACTGACAAGAACAGTACCTCCTCTTCAGTCCAATACACAGTACTTGCTGGGAACAGACGCGAGTGCTATTTGCACTGTTTATGGCAAAGGGAGCATAATAGTGACTTTCCTTACCAGAAAACATCCCTTGCTCATAGGACCAAAAACTGCATGTGGTTCAACTCCATTTAGGACTTGGAAACAAACGCTATTTTGCCTTAGAAGAAACACACTCTGCGTTGGAGAAAAGAGCACACTTCTACTCTACTGTGTTTGCTACGGGGTCCGAAAATTGAGCTTGCTCAGAACAAAAGAACTGTGCTTCACACACACGGGCCATATCTAGTTCAACTCTGCTTAGGAAACTGCAAGAATAGTAGCTCCTCTTCAGTCCAATACACTGTACTTGCTGGGAACAGACGCCAGTGCTATTTGCACTGTGTATGGCAATGGTAGCACAATAGTGACTCTTCTTACCAGAAAACAACTCTTGCTCGTAGGACCAGAAACTGCATGTGATTCAACTCCATTTAGGACTGGGAAACAAACGCTAGCTCGCCTTACAAGAAACACACTCTGCTTCTGAAAAAAGAGGACTCTTCTACTCTTCTGTGTTTCCTATAGGGCCAGAACAATGAGCTTGCTCAGAACAAAAGAACTGTGCTCCCTACACACACGGGCCATATCTAGTTCAACTCTCCTTAGGAAACTACAAGAATAGTAGCTCCTCTTCAGTCCAATACACTGTACTTGCTGGGAACAGACGCGAGTGCTATTTGCACTGTTTATGGCAAAAGGAGCACAATAGTGACTTTCCTTACCAGAAATCATCCCTTGCTCGTAGGACCAGAAACTGCATGTGATTCAACTCGATTTGGGGCTGGGAAACAAACGCTAGCTCGCCTTACAAGAAACACACTCTGCTTTTGAGAAAAGAGCACTCTTCTATTCTACTGTGTTTTTTATGAGGTCCGAACAGTGAGCTTGCTCAGAACAAAAGAACTGTGCTTCCTACACACAGGGGCCATATCTATTTCAACTCTGCTTAGGAAACTGACAAGAACAGTAGATCCTCTTCAGTCCAATACACTGTACTTGCGGGGAACAGACACGAATGCTATTTGCACTGTTTATGGCAAAGGGAGCACAATAGTGACTTTCCTTACCAGAAAACATCCCTTGCTCATAGGACCAAAAACTGCATGTGATTCAACTCCATTTAGGACTGGGAAACAAACACTAGCTAGCCTTACAAGAAACACACTCTGCTTTTGAGAAAAGAGCACTCTTCTACTCTACTGTGTTTGCTACGGGGTCCGAAAATTGAGCTTGCTCAGAACAAAAGAACTGTGCTTCACACACACGGGCCATATCTAGTTCAACTCTGCTTAGGAAACTGACAAGAACAGTAGCTCCTCTTCAGTCCAATACACTGTACTTGCTGGGAACAGACGCGAGTGCTATTTGCACTGTGTATGGCAATGGTAGTACAATAGTGACTCTTCTTACCAGAAAACAACTCTTGCTCGTAGGACCAGAAACTGCATGTGATTCAACTCCATTTAGGACTGGGAAACAAACGCTAGCTCGCCTTACAAGAAACACACTCTGCTTCTGAAAAAAGAGCATTCTTCTACTCTTCTGTGTTTCCTATAGGGCCAGAACAGTGAACTTGCTCAGAACAAAAGAACTGTGCTTCCTACACACACGGGCCATATCTAGTTCAACTCTGCTTAGGAAACTGCAAGAATAGTAGTTCCTCTTCAGTCCAATACACTGTACTTGCTGGGAACAGACGCGAGTGCTATTTGCACTGTGTATGGCAATGGTAGCACAATAGTGACTCTTCTTACCAGAAAACAACTCTTGCTCGTAGGACCATAAACTGCATGTGATTCAACTCCATTTAGGACTGGGAAACAAACGCTAGCTCGCCTTCCAAGAAACACACTCTGCTTCTGAAAAAAGAGGACTCTTCTACTCTTCTGTGTTTTCTATAGGGCCAGAACAGTGAGCTTGCTCAGAACAAAAGAACTGTGCTCCCTACACACACGGGCCATATCTAGTTCAACTCTGCTTAGGAAACTGAAGAATAGTAGCTCCTCTTCTGTTCAATACACTATAATGTTGGGAACAGTCGCGAGTGCTACTTAAACAGTGTATGTCATTGGGAGTGCAATAGTGACTTTCATTACCAGAAAACAACTCTTGCTTCTAGGACCAGAAACTGCATGTGATTCAACTCCATTTAGGACTGGGAAACATACGCTATCTCGCCTTACAAGAAACACACTCTGCTTTTGAGAAAAGAGCACTCTTCTACTCAACTGTGTTTCCTATGGGGTCCGAACAGTGAGCTTGCTCAGAACAAAAGAACTGTGCTTCCTACACACACGGGCCATATCTAGTTCAACTCTACTTAGGAAACTGACAAGAAGAGTAGCTTCTCTTCAGTTCAATACACTGTACTTGCTGGGAACAGTCGCCAGTGCTACTTGAGCAGTGTATGGCATTGTGAGCGCAATAGTGACTTTCCTTACCAGAAAACAATTCTTGCTCATAGGACCAGAAACTGCATGGGATTCAACTCCATTTAGGACTGGGAAACAAACGCTAGATCGCCTTACAAGAAACACAGTCTGCTTTTGAGAAAAGAGCACTCTTCTACTGTACTGTGTTTCCTATAGGGGCAAAAGAGTGAGCTTGCTCAGAACAAAAGAACTGTGCTTCCTACACACATTGGCTATATCTAGTTCAACTCTGCTTAGGAAACTGACAAGAACAGTAGATCCTCTTCTGTCCAATACACTGTACATGCTGGGAACAGACACCAGGGCTATTTGCCCTGTGTATGACAATGGGAGGGCAATAGTTACTCTTCTTACCAGAAAACAATTCTTGCTCCTAGGATCAGAAACTGCATTTGATTCAACTCCATTTAGGACTGGGAAACAAATGCTAGCTCGCCTTACAAGAAACACACTCTGCTTTTGAGATAAGAGCACTCTTCTACTCTACTGTGTTTCCTATGGTGTCCGAACAGTGAGTTTGCTCAGAACAAAAGAACTGTGCTTCCTACACACACGAGCCATATTTAGTTCAACTCTGCTTAGGAAACTGACAAGAACAGTAGCTCCTCTTCTGTCAAATACACTGGACTTGCAAAGAACAGTAGCGAGTGTTGTTTGCACTGTGTATGGCAATAGGAGCACAATAGTGACTCTTCTTACCAGAAAACAACTCTTGCTCATAGGACAAGAAACTGCATGTAATTCAACTCCATTTAGGACTGGGATACAAACGCTAGCTCACCTTCGAAGAAACACACTCTGCTTTAGAGAAAAGAGCACTCTTCTCCTCTTCTGTGTTTCCTATAGGACCAGAACAGTGAGCTTGCTCAGAACAAAAGAACTGTGCTTCCTACACACACGGGCCATATCTCGTTCAACTGTGCTTAGGAAACTGACAAGAACAGTACCTCCTCTTCAGTCCAATACACAGTACTTGCTGGGAACAGACGCGAGTGCTATTTGCACTGTTTATGGCAAAGGGAGCACAATAGTGACTTTCCTTACCAGAAAACATCCCTTGCTCATAGGACCAAAAACTGCATGTTATTCAACTCCATTTAGGACTGGGAAACAAACACTAGCTAGCCTTACAAGAAACACACTCTGCTTTTGAGAAAAGAGCACTCTTCTACTCTACTGTGTTTGCTACGGGGTCCGAAAATTGAGCTTGCTCAGAACAAAAGAACTGTGCTTCACACACACAGGCCATACCTAGTTCAACTCTGCTTAGGAAACTGCAAGAATAGTAGCTCCTCTTCAGTCCAATACACTGTACTTGCTGGGAACAGACGCGAGTGCTATTTGCACTGTGTATGGCAATGGTAGCACAATAGTGACTCTTCTTACCAGAAAACAACTCTTGCTCGTAGGACCAGAAACTGCACGTGATTCAACTCCATTTAGGACTGGGAAACAAACGCTAGCTCGCCTTACAAGAAACACACTCTGCTTCTGAAAAAAGAGGACTCTTCTACTCTTCTGTGTTTCCTATAGGGCCAGAACAGTGAGCTTGCTCAGAACAAAAGAACTGTGCTTCCTACACACACGGGCCATATCTAGTTCAACTCTGCTTAGGAAACTGCAAGAATAGTAGCTCCTCTTCAGTCCAATACACTGTACTTGTTGGGAACAGACGCGAGTGCTATTTGCACTGTTTATGGCAAAAGGAGCACAATAGTGACTTTCCTTACCAGAAAACAACTCTTGCTCCTAGGACCAGAAAATGCATGTGAGTCAACTCCATTTAGGACTGGGAAACAAATGCTATCTCGCCTTACAAGAAACATACTCTGCTTTTGAGAAACGAACAGTCTTCTACTCTACTGTGTTTCCTATGGGGTCCAAAGAGTGAGCTTGCTCAGAACAAAAGAACTGTGCTTCCTACACACACGGGCCATATCTAGTTCAACACTGCTTAGGAAACTGACAAGAACAGTAGCTCCTCTTCTGTTCAATACACTGTACTTGCTGGGAACAGTCGCGAGTGCTACTTAAACAGTGTATGTCATTGGGAGCGCAATAGTGACTTTCATTACCAGAAAACAACTCTTGCTTCTAGGACCAGAAACTGCATGTGATTCAACTCCATTTAGGACTGGGAAACATACGCTATCTGGCCTTACAAGAAACACACTCTGCTTTTGAGAAAAGAGCACTCTTCTACTCAACTGTGTTTCCTATGGGGTCTGAACAGTGAGCTTGCTCAGAACAAAAGAACTGTGCTTCCTACACACACGGGCCATATCTAGTTCAACTCTGCTTAGGAAACTGACAAGAACAGTAGCTCCTCTTCAGTTCAATACACTGTACTTGCTGGGAACAGTCGCCAGTGCTACTTGAGCAGTGTATGGCATTGTGAGCGCAATAGTGACTTTCCTTACCAGAAAACAATTCTTGCTCGTAGGACCAGAAACTGCATGGGATTCAACTCCATTTAGGACTGGGAAACAAACGCTAGATCGCCTTACAAGAAACACAGTCTGCTTTAGAGAAAATAGCACTCTTCTACTCTACTGTGTTTCCTATGGGGTCCGATGGGGTCCGAAGAGTGAGCTTGCTGAGAACAAAAGATCTGTGCTTCCTACACACACGGCCATATCTAGTTCAATTCTGCTTAGGAACCTGACAAAAACAGTAGATCCTCTTCAGTCCAATACACTGTACATGCTGGGAACAGACGCCAGTGCTATTTGCCCTGTGTATGACAATGGGAGCGCAATAGTGACTCTTCTTACCAGAAAACAACTCTTGCTCGTAGGACCAGAATCTACATGTGATTCAACTCCATTTAGGACTGGGAAACAAACGCGAGCTCGCCGTACAAGAAACGCACTCTGCTATTGAGAAAAGAGCACTCTTCTACTCTTCTGTGTTTCCTATGGGGTCCGAACAGTGAGTGTGCTCAGAACAAAAGAACTGTGCTTCCTACACACACGGCCATATCTAGTTCAACTCTGCTTAGGAAACTGACAAGAACAGTAGCTCCTCTTCAGTTCAATAGACTGTACTTGCTGGGAAGAGGCACGAGTGCTATTTGAACAGTGTATGGCAATGGGAGCACAATAGTGACTTTTTTTTTACCAGAAAACAACTCTTGCCCGTAGGAGCAGAAACTGCATGTGACTCTACTCCATTTACGACTGGGAAACAAACGCTAGCTCGCCTTACAAGAAACACACTCTGCTTTTGAGAAAAGAGCACTCTTCTACTCTACTGTGTTTCCTTTAGGGCCAGAACAGTCAGGTAGCTCAGAACAAAAGAACTGTGCTTCCTACACACAGGGGACATATCTAGTTCAACTCTGCTTAGGAAACTGACAAGAACAGTAGATCCTCTTCAGTCCAATACACTGTACTTGCTGGGAACAGACGCGAGTGCTATTTGCCCTGTGTATTGCAAAGGGAGCACAATAGTGACTCTTCTTACCAGAAAACAACTCTTGCTTCTAGGACCAGAAACTGCATGTGATTCAACTCCATTTAGGACTGGGAAACATACGCTATCTCGCCTTACAAGAAACACACTCTGCTTTTGAGAAAAGAGCACTCTTCTACTCAACTGTGTTTCCTATGGGGTCCGAACAGTGAGCTTGCTCAGAACAAAAGAACTGTGCTTCCTACACACACGGGCCATATCTAGTTCAACTCTGCTTAGGAAACTGACAAGAACAGTAGCTTCTCTTCAGTTCAATACACTGTAATTGCTGGGAACAGTCGCCAGTGCTACTTGAGCAGTGTATGGCATTGTGAGCGCAATAGTGACTTTCCTTACCAGAAAACAATTCTTGCTAATAGGACCAGAAACTGCATGGGATTCAACTCCATTTAGGACTGGGAAACAAACGCTAGATCGCCTTACAAGAAACACAGTCTGCTTTTGAGAAAAGAGCACTCTTCTACTGTACTGTGTTTCCTATATGGGCAAAAGAGTGAGCTTGCTCAGAACAAAAGAACTGTGCTTCCTACACACATTGGCTATATCTAGTTCAACTCTGCTTAGGAAACTGACAAGAACAGTAGATCCTCTTCTGTCCAATACACTGTACATGCTGGGAACAGACAGCAGTGCTATTTGCCCTGTGTATGACAATGGGAGGGCAATAGTTACTCTTCTTACCAGAAAACAATTCTTGCTCCTAGGATCAGAAACTGCATTTGATTCAACTCCATTTAGGACTGGGAAACAAATGCTAGCTCGCCTTACAAGAAACACACTCTGCTTTTGAGAAAAGAGCACTCTTCTACTCTACTGTGTTTCCTATGGGGTCCTAACAGTGAGTTTGCTAAGAACAAAAGAACTGTGCTTCCTACACACACGAGCCATATTTAGTTCAACTCTGCTTAGGAAACTGACAAGAACAGTAGCTCCTCTTCTGTCAAATACACTGGACTTGCAAAGAACAGTAGGGAGTGTTGTTTGCACTGTGTATGGCAATAGGAGCACAATAGTGACTCTTCTTACCAGAAAACAACTCTTGCTCATAGGACAAGAAACTGCATGTAATTCAACTCCATTTAGGACTGGGATACAAACGCTAGCTCACCTTCGAAGAAACACACTCTGCTTTAGAGAAAAGAGCACTCTTCTCCTCTTCTGTGTTTCCTATAGGACCAGAACAGTGAGCTTGCTCAGAACAAAAGAACTGTGCTTCCTACACACACGGGCCATATCTCGTTCAACTGTGCTTAGGAAACTGACAAGAACAGTACCTCCTCTTCAGTCCAATACACAGTACTTGCTGGGAACAGACGCGAGTGCTATTTGCACTGTTTATGGCAAAGGGAGCACAATAGTGACTTTCCTTACCAGAAAACATCCCTTGCTCATAGGACCAAAAACTGCATGTTATTCAACTCCATTTAGGACTGGGAAACAAACACTAGCTAGCCTTACAAGAAACACACTCTGCTTTTGAGAAAAGAGCACTCTTCTACTCTACTGTGTTTGCTATGGGTCCGAAAATTGAGCTTGCTCAGAACAAAAGAACTGTGCTTCACACACACAGGCCATACCTAGTTCAACTCTGCTTAGGAAACTGCAAGAATAGTAGCTCCTCTTCAGTCCAATACACTGTACTTGCTGGGAACAGACGCGAGTGCTATTTGCACTGTGTATGGCAATGGTAGCACAATAGTGACTCTTCTTACCAGAAAACAACTCTTGCTCGTAGGACCAGAAACTGCACGTGATTCAACTCCATTTAGGACTGGGAAACAAACGCTAGCTCGCCTTACAAGAAACACACTCTGCTTCTGAAAAAAGAGGACTCTTCTACTCTTCTGTGTTTCCTATAGGGCCAGAACAGTGAGCTTGCTCAGAACAAAAGAACTGTGCTTCCTACACACACGGGCCATATCTAGTTCAACTCTGCTTAGGAAACTGCAAGAATAGTAGCTCCTCTTCAGTCCAATACACTGTACTTGTTGGGAACAGACGCGAGTGCTATTTGCACTGTTTATGGCAAAAGGAGCACAATAGTGACTTTCCTTACCAGAAAACAACTCTTGCTCCTAGGACCAGAAAATGCATGTGAGTCAACTCCATTTAGGACTGGGAAACAAACGCTATCTCGCCTTACAAGAAACATACTCTGCTTTTGAGAAACGAACAGTCTTCTACTCTACTGTGTTTCCTATGGGGTCCAAAGAGTGAGCTTGCTCAGAACAAAAGAACTGTGCTTCCTACACACACGGGCCATATCTAGTTCAACACTGCTTAGGAAACTGACAAGAACAGTAGCTCCTCTTCTGTTCAATACACTGTACTTGCTGGGAACAGTCGCGAGTGCTACTTAAACAGTGTATGTCATTGGGAGCGCAATAGTGACTTTCATTACCAGAAAACAACTCTTGCTTCTAGGACCAGAAACTGCATGTGATTCAACTCCATTTAGGACTGGGAAACATACGCTATCTCGCCTTACAAGAAACACACTCTGCTTTTGAGAAAAGAGCACTCTTCTACTCAACTGTGTTTCCTATGGGGTCTGAACAGTGAGCTTACTCAGAACAAAAGAACTGTGCTTCCTACACACACGGGCCATATCTAGTTCAACTCTGCTTAGGAAACTGACAAGAACAGTAGCTCCTCTTCAGTTCAATACACTGTACTTGCTGGGAACAGTCGCCAGTGCTACTTGAGCAGTGTATGGCATTGTGAGCGCAATAGTGACTTTCCTTACCAGAAAACAATTCTTGCTCGTAGGACCAGAAACTGCATGGGATTCAACTCCATTTAGGACTGGGAAACAAACGCTAGATCGCCTTACAAGAAACACAGTCTGCTTTAGAGAAAATAGCACTCTTCTACTCTACTGTGTTTCCTATGGGGTACGATGGGGTCCGAAGAGTGAGCTTGCTGAGAACAAAAGATCTGTGCTTCCTACACACACGGCCATATCTAGTTCAATTCTGCTTAGGAACCTGACAAAAACAGTAGATCCTCTTCAGTCCAATACACTGTACATGCTGGGAACAGACGCCAGTGCTATTTGCCCTGTGTATGACAATGGGAGCGCAATAGTGACTCTTCTTACCAGAAAACAACTCTTGCTCGTAGGACCAGAATCTACATGTGATTCAACTCCATTTAGGACTGGGAAACAAACGCGAGCTCGCCGTACAAGAAACGCACTCTGCTATTGAGAAAAGAGCACTCTTCTACTCTTCTGTGTTTCCTATGGGGTCCGAACAGTGAGTGTGCTCAGAACAAAAGAACTGTGCTTCCTACACACACGGCCATATCTAGTTCAACTCTGCTTAGGAAACTGACAAGAACAGTAGCTCCTCTTCAGTTCAATAGACTGTACTTGCTGGGAACAGGCACGAGTGCTATTTGAACAGTGTATGGCAATGGGAGCACAATAGTGACTTTTTTTTACCAGAAAACAACTCTTGTCCGTAGGACCAGAAACTGCATGTGACTCAACTCCATTTACGACTGGGAAACAAACACTAGCTCGCCTTACAAGAAACACACTCTGCTTTTGAGAAAAGAGCACTCTTCTACTCTACTGTGTTTCCTTTAGGGCCAGAACAGTCAGGTAGCTCAGAACAAAAGAACTGTGCTTCCTACACACAGGGGACATATCTAGTTCAACTCTGCTTAGGAAACTGACAAGAACACTAGATCCTCTTCAGTCCAATACACTGTAATTGCTGGGAACAGACGCGAGTGCTATTTGCCCTGTGTAGGGCAAAGGGAGCACAATAGTGACTCTTCTTACCAGAAAACAACTCTTACTCATAGGACCAGAAACTGCATGTGATTCAACTCCATTTAGGACTGGGAAACAAACGCTAGCTCGCCTTACAAGAAACACACTCTGCTTCTGAAAAAAGAGCACTCTTCTACACTTCTGTGTTTCCCATAGGGCCAGAACAGTGAGCTTGATCAGAACAAAAGAACTGTGCTTCCTACACACACGGGCCATATCTAGTTCAACTCTGCTTAGGAAACTGCAAGAATAGTAGCTCCTCTTCAGTCCAATACACTGTAATTGCTGGGAACAGGCGCGAGTGCTATTTGCAGTGTGTATGGCAATGGTAGCACAATAGTGACTCTTCTTACCAGAAAACAACTCTTGCTCATAGGACAAGAAACTGCATGTGATTCAACTCCATTTAGGACTGGGAAACAAACGCTAGCTTGCCTTCCAAGAAACACACTCTGCTTCTGAAAAAAGAGCACTCTTCTACACTTCTGTGTTTCCCATAGTGCCAGAACAGTGAGCTTGCTCAGAACAAAAGAACTGTGCTTCCTACACACACGGGCCATATCTAGTTCAACTCTGCTTAGGAAACTGCAAGAATAGTAGCTCCTCTTCAGTCCAATACACTGTAATTGCTGGGAACAGACGCGAGTGCTATTTGCACTGTGTATGGCAATGGTAGCACAATAGTGACTCTTCTTACCAGAAAACAACTCTTGCACTTAGGACCAGAAACTGCATGTGATTCAACTCCATTTAGGACTGGGAAACAAACGCTAGCTCGCCTTACAAGAAACACACTCTGCTTCTGAAAAAGGAGCACTCTTCTACTCTTCTGTGTTTCCTATAGGGCCAGAACAGTGAGCTTGCTCAGAACAAAAGAACTGTGCTTCCTACACACACGGGCCATATCTAGTTCAACTCTGCTTAGGAAACTGCAAGAATAGTAGCTCCTCTTCAGTCCAATACACTGTACATGCTGGGAACAGACGCGAGTGCTATTTGCACTGTTTATGGCAAAGGGAGCACAATAGTGACTTTCCTTACCAGAAAGCATCCCTTGCTCGTAGGACCAGAAACTGCATGTGATTCAACTCGATTTTGGACTGGGAAACAAATGCTAGCTCGCCTTACAAGAAACACACTCTGCTTTTGAGAAAAGAGCACTCTTCTATTCTACTGTGTTTCCAATGCGGTCTGAACAGTGAGTTTCTCAGAACAAAAGAACTGTGCTTCCTACACACACGGGCCATATCTAGTTCAACTCTGCTTAGGAAACTGACAAGAACAGTAGATCCTCTTCAGTCCAATACACTGTACTTGCTGGGAACAGACACGAGTGCTATTTGCACTGTGTATGGCAAAAGGAGCGCAATAGTGACTTTCCTTACCAGAAAACAACTCTTGCTCGTAGGACCAGAAACTGCATGTGATTCAACTCCATTTAAAACTGGGAAACAAAAGCTAGCTCGCCTTACAAGAAACACAGTCTGCTTTTGAGAAAAGAGCACTCTTCTACTGTACTGTGTTTCCTATAGGGGCAAAAGAGTGAGCTTGCTCAGAACAAAAGAACTGTGCTTCCTACACACATTGGCTATATCTAGTTCAACTCTGCTTAGGAAACTGACAAGAACAGTAGATCCTCTTCTGTCCAATACACTGTACATGCTGGGAACAGACACCAGGGCTATTTGCCCTGTGTATGACAATGGGAGGGCAATAGTTACTCTTCTTACCAGAAAACAATTCTTGCTCCTAGGATCAGAAACTGCATTTGATTCAACTCCATTTAGGACTGGGCAACAAACGCTAGCTCGCCTTACAAGAAACACACTCTGCTTTTGAGAAAAGAGCACTCTTCTACTCTACTGTGTTTCCTATGGGGTCCTAACAGTGAGTTTGCTCAGAACAAAAGAACTGTGCTTCCTACACACACGAGCCATATTTAGTTCAACTCTGCTTAGGAAACTGACAAGAACAGTAGCTCCTCTTCTGTCAAATACACTGTACTTGCAAAGAACAGTAGCGAGTGTTGTTTGCACTGTGTATGGCAATAGGAGCACAATAGTGACTCTTCTTACCAGAAAACAACTCTTGCTCATAGGACAAGAAACTGCATGTAATTCAACTCCATTTAGGACTGGGATACAAACGCTAGCTCACCTTCGAAGAAACACACTCTGCTTTAGAGAAAAGAGCACTCTTCTCCTCTTCTGTGTTTCCTATAGGACCAGAACAGTGAGCTTGCTGAGAACAAAAGAAATGTGCTTCCTACACACACGGGCCATATCTCGTTCAACTGTGCTTAGGAAACTGACAAGAACAGTACCTCCTCTTCAGTCCAATACACAGTACTAGCTGTGAACAGATGCGAGTGCTATTTGCACTGTTTATGGCAAAGGGAGCACAATAGTGACTTTCCTTACCAGAAAACATCCCTTGCTCATAGGACCAAAAACTGCATGTGATTCAACTCCATTTAGGACTGGGAAACAAACACTAGCTAGCCTTACAAGAAACACACTCTGCTTTTGAGAAAAGAGCACTCTTCTACTCTACTGTGTTTGCTACGGGGTCCGAAAATTGAGCTTGCTCAGAACAAAAGAACTGTGCTTCACACACACGGGCCATACCTAGTTCAACTCTGCTTAGGAAACTGCAAGAATAGTAGCTCCTCTTCAGTCCAATACACTGTACTTGCTGGGAACAGACGCGAGTGCTATTTGCACTGTGTATGGCAATGGTAGCACAATAGTGACTCTTCTTACCAGAAAACAACTCTTGCTCGTAGGACCAGAAACTGCACGTGATTCAACTCCATTTAGGACTGGGAAACAAACGCTAGCTCGCCTTACAAGAAACACACTCTGCTTTTGAGAAAAGAGCACTCTTCTACTCAACTGTGTTTCCTATGGGGTCCGAACAGTGAGCTTGCTGAGAACAAAAGATCTGTGCTTCCTACACACACGGCCATATCTAGTTCAATTCTGCTTAGGAACCTGACAAAAACAGTAGATCCTCTTCAGTCCAATACACTGTACATGCTGGGAACAGACGCCAGTGCTACTTGCCCTGTGTATGACAATGGGAGCGCAATAGTGACTCTTCTTACCAGAAAACAACTCTTGCTCGTAGGACCAGAATCTGCATGTGATTCAACTCCATTTAGGACTGGGAAACAAACGCTAGCTCGCCGTACAAGAAACGCACTCTGCTTTTGAGAAAAGAGCACTCTTCTACTCTACCGTGTTTCCTTTAGGGCCAGAACAGTGAGGTTGCTCAGAACAAAAGAACTGTGCTTCCTACACACACGGGCCATATCTAGTTCAACTCTGCTTAGGAAACTGTCAAGAACAGTAGCTCCTTTTCAGTCCAATACACTGTACATGCTGGGAACAGATGACAGTGCTATTTGCCCTGTGTATGACAATGGGAGCACAATAGTGACTCTTCTTACCAGAAAACAATTCTTGCTCGTAGAACCAGAAACTGCATGTGATTCAACTCCATTTAGGACTGGGAAACAAACGCTAGCTCGTCTTACAAGAAACACACTCTGCTTTTGAGAAAAGAGCACTCTTCTACTCTGCTGTGTTTCCTACGGGGTCCGAACAGTGAGCTTGCTCAGAACAAAAGAACTGTGCTTCCTACACACACGGGCCATATCTAGTTCAACTCTGCTTAGGAAACTGCAAGAATAGTAGCTCCTCTTCAGTCCAATACACTGTAATTGCTGGGAACAGACGCGAGTGCTATTTGCACTGTGTATGGCAATGGTAGCACAATAGTGACTCTTCTTACCAGAAAACAACTCTTGCTCGTAGGACCAGAAACTGCATGTGATTCAACTCCATTTAGGACTGGGAAACAAACGCTAGCTCGCCTTACAAGAAACACACTCTGCTTCTGAAAAAAGAGCACTCTTCTACTCTTCTGTGTTTCCTATAGGGCCAGAACAGTGAGCTTGCTCAGAACAAAAGAACTGTGCTTCCTACACACACGGGCCATATCTAGTTCAACTCTGCTTAGGAAACTGCAAGAATAGTAGCTCCTCTTCAGTCCAATACACTGTACTTGCTGGGAACAGACGCGAGTGCTATTTGCACTGTTTATGGCAAAGGGAGCACAATAGTGACTTTCCTTACCAGAAAACATCCCTTGCTTGTAGGACCAGAAACTGCATGTGATTCAACTCGATTTTGGACTGGGAAACAAACGCTAGCTCGCCTTACAAGAAACACACTCTGCTTTTGAGAAAAGAGCACTCTTCTATTCTACTGTGTTTCCTATGCGGTCTGAACAGTGAGTTTGCTCAGAACAAAAGAACTGTGCTTCCTACACACACGGACCATATCTAGTTCAACTCTGCTTAGGAAACTGACAAGAACAGTAGATCCTCTTCAGTCCAATACACTGTACTTGCTGGGAACAGACACGAGTGCTATTTGCACTGTGTATGGCAAAAGGAGCGCAATAGTGACTTTCCTTACCAGAAAACAACTCTTGCTCGTAGGACCAGAAACTGCATGTGATTCAACTCCATTTAAAACTGGGAAACAAAAGCTAGCTCGCCTTACAAGAAACACAGTCTGCTTTTGAGAAAAGAGCACTCTTCTACTGTACTGTGTTTCCTATAGGGGCAAAAGAGTGAGCTTGCTCAGAACAAAAGAACTGTGCTTCCTACACACATTGGCTATATCTAGTTCAACTCTGCTTAGGAAACTGAAAAGAACAGTAGATCCTCTTCTGTCCAATACACTGTACATGCTGGGAACAGACACCAGTGCTATTTGCCCTGTGTATGACAATGGGAGGGCAATAGTTACTCTTCTTACCAGAAAACAATTCTTGCTCCTAGGATCAGAAACTGCATTTGATTCAACTCCATTTAGGACTGGGAAACAAACGCTAGCTCGCCTTACAAGAAACACACTCTGCTTTTGAGAAAAGAGCACTCTTCTACTCTACTGTGTTTCCTATGGGGTCTGAACAGTGAGTTTGCTCAGAACAAAAGAACTGTGCTTCCTACACACACGAGCCATATTTAGTTCAACTCTGCTTAGGAAACTGACAAGAACAGTAGCTCCTCTTCTGTCAAATACACTGGACTTGCAAAGAACATTAGCGAGTGTTGTTTGCACTGTGTATGGCAATAGGAGCACAATAGTGACTCTTCTTACCAGAAAACAACTCTTGCTCATAGGACAAGAAAATGCATGTAATTCAACTCCATTTAGGACTGGGATACAAACGCTAGCTCACCTTAGAAGAAACACACTCTGCTTTAGAGAAAAGAGCACTCTTCTCCTCTTCTGTGTTTCCTATAGGACCAGAACAGTGAGCTTGCTCAGAACAAAAGAACTGTGCTTCCTACACACACGGGCCATATCTCGTTCAACTGTGCTTAGGAAACTGACAAGAACAGTACCTCCTCTTCAGTCCAATACACAGTACTTGCTGGGAACAGACGCGAGTGCTATTTGCACTGTTTATGGCAAAGGGAGCACAATAGTGACTTTCCTTACCAGAAAACATCCCTTGATCATAGGACCAAAAACTGCATGTTATTCAACTCCATTTAGGACTGGGAAACAAACACTAGCTAGCCTTACAAGAAACACACTCTGCTTTTGAGAAAAGAGCACTCTTCTACTCTACTGTGTTTGCTACGGGGTCCGAAAATTGAGCTTGCTCAGAACAAAAGAACTGTGCTTCACACACACAGGCCATACCTAGTTCAACTCTGCTTAGGAAACTGCAAGAATAGTAGCTCCTCTTCAGTCCAATACACTGTACTTGCTGGGAACAGACGCGAGTGCTATTTGCACTGTGTATGGCAATGGTAGCACAATAGTGACTCTTCTTACCAGAAAACAACTCTTGCTCGTAGGACCAGAAACTGCACGTGATTCAACTCCATTTAGGACTGGGAAACAAACGCTAGCTCGCCTTACAAGAAACACACTCTGCTTCTGAAAAAAGAGGACTCTTCTACTCTTCTGTGTTTCCTATAGGGCCAGAACAGTGAGCTTGCTCAGAACAAAAGAACTGTGCTTCCTACACACACGGGCCATATCTAGTTCAACTCTGCTTAGGAAACTGCAAGAATAGTAGCTCCTCTTCAGTCCAATACACTGTACTTGTTGGGAACAGACGCGAGTGCTATTTGCACTGTTTATGGCAAAAGGAGCACAATAGTGACTTTCCTTACCAGAAAACAACTCTTGCTCCTAGGACCAGAAAATGCATGTGAGTCAACTCCATTTAGGACTGGGAAACAAACGCTATCTCGCCTTACAAGAAACATACTCTGCTTTTGAGAAACGAACAGTCTTCTACTCTACTGTGTTTCCTATGGGGTCCAAAGAGTGAGCTTGCTCAGAACAAAAGAACTGTGCTTCCTACACACACGGGCCATATCTAGTTCAACACTGCTTAGGAAACTGACAAGAACAGTAGCTCCTCTTCTGTTCAATACACTGTACTTGCTGGGAACAGTCGCGAGTGCTACTTAAACAGTGTATGTCATTGGGAGCGCAATAGTGACTTTCATTACCAGAAAACAACTCTTGCTTCTAGGACCAGAAACTGCATGTGATTCAACTCCATTTAGGACTGGGAAACATACGCTATCTCGCCTTACAAGAAACACACTCTGCTTTTGAGAAAAGAGCACTCTTCTACTCAACTGTGTTTCCTATGGGGTCTGAACAGTGAGCTTGCTCAGAACAAAAGAACTGTGCTTCCTACACACACGGGCCATATCTAGTTCAACTCTGCTTAGGAAACTGACAAGAACAGTAGCTCCTCTTCAGTTCAATACACTGTACTTGCTGGGAACAGTCGCCAGTGCTACTTGAGCAGTGTATGGCATTGTGAGCGCAATAGTGACTTTCCTTACCAGAAAACAATTCTTGCTCGTAGGACCAGAAACTGCATGGGATTCAACTCCATTTAGGACTGGGAAACAAACGCTAGATCGCCTTACAAGAAACACAGTCTGCTTTAGAGAAAATAGCACTCTTCTACTCTACTGTGTTTCCTATGGGGTCCGATGGGGTCCGAAGAGTGAGCTTGCTGAGAACAAAAGATCTGTGCTTCCTACACACACGGCCATATCTAGTTCAATTCTGCTTAGAAACCTGACAAAAACAGTAGATCCTCTTCAGTCCAATACACTGTACATGCTGGGAACAGACGCCAGTGCTATTTGCCCTGTGTATGACAATGGGAGCGCAATAGTGACTCTTCTTACCAGAAAACAACTCTTGCTCGTAGGACCAGAAACTGCATGTGATTCAACTCCATTTAGGACTGGGAAACAAAAGCTAGCTCGCCTTACAAGAAACACAGTCTGCTTTTGAAAAAGAGCACTCTTCTACTGTACTGTGTTTCCTATTGGGGCAAAAGAGTGAGCTAGCTCAGAAGAAAAGAACTGTGCTTCCTACACACATTGGCTATATCTAGTTCAACTCAGCTTAGGAAACTGACAAGAACAGTAGCTCCTCTTCAGTCCAATACACTGTACATGCTGGGAACAGATGCCAGTGCTATTTGCCCTGTGTATGACAATGGGAGCGCAATAGTGACTCTTCTTACCAGAAAACAACTCTTGCTCGTAGGACCAGAAACTGCATATGACTCAACTCCATTTACGACTGGGAAACAAACACTAGCTCGCCTTTCCAGAAACACAATCAAATTTTGAGAAGAGAGCACTCATCTACTCTACTGTGTTTCCTATGATGTCCGCACAGTGAGCTTTCTCAGAACAAAAGAAGTGTGCTTCCTACACACATGGGCCATATCTGGTTCAACTCCTCTCAGGAAAATGACAAGAGCAGTAGCTCCTCTTCAGTCCAATACACTGTACTTGCTGGGAACAGACGCGAGTGCTATTTGCACTATGTAAGGCAATGGGAGTACAACAGTGACTTTCCTTACCAGAAAACAACTCTTGCTCATATGACCAGAAACTGCATGTGATTCATATCCATTTAGGACTGAGAAAAAAAACGCTAGCTCTCCTTGCAAGAAACACACTCTGCTTTTGAGAAAAGAGCACTCTTCTACTCTACTGTGTTTCCTATCGGGCCAGAACAGTGAGATTGCACAGAACAAAAGAAGTGTGCTTCCTACACACACGGCCATATCTAGTTCAATTCAGCTTAGGAAACTGACAAGAACAGTGTACCCTCCAGTCAAATACACTGCACATGCTGGGAACATGCACCAGTGCTATTTGCCCTCTGTATGACAATGGGAGCGATATTGTGACTCTACTTACCAGAAAACAACTCTTGCTCGTAGGACCAGAAACTGCATGTGATTCAACTCCATTTAGGACTGGGAAACAAACGCTAGCTCGTCTTACAAGAAACACACTCTGCTTTTGAGAAAAGAGCACTCTTCTACTCTACTGTGTTTCCTACGGGGTCCGAACAGTGAGCTTGCTCAGAACAAAAGAACTGTGCTTCCTACACACACGGGCCATATCTAGTTCAACTCTGCTTAGGAAACTGACAAGAACAGTAGCTCCTCTTCAGTTCAATAGACTGTACTTGCTGGGAACAGGCACGAGTGCTATTTGAACAGTGTATGGCAATGGGAGCACAATAGTGACTTTTTTTTACCAGAAAACAACTCTTGCCCGTAGGACCAGAAACTGCATGTGATTCAACTCCATTTAGGACTGGGAAACAAACGCTATCTCGCCTTACAAGAAACAAACTCTGCTTTTGAGAAAAGTGCACTCTTCTACTCTACTGTGTTTCCTATGTGGTCCAAACAGTGAGCTTGCTCACAACAAAAGAACTGTGCTTCCTACACACACGGGCCATATCTAGTTCAACTCTGCTTATTAAACTGACAAGAGGAGTAGCTCTGCTTCAGTCAAATACACTGTACTTGCTGGGAACAGACGCGAGTGCTATTTGCACTGTGTATGGCAATGGGAGCGCAATAGTTACTTTCCTTACCAGAAAACAATTCTTGCTTGTAGGACCAGAAACTGCATGTGACTCAACTCCATTTACGACTGGGAAACAAACGTTAGCTCGCCTTACAAGAAACACACTCTGCTTTTGAGAAAAGAGCACTCTTCTACTCTACTGTGTTTCCTTTAGGGCCAGAACAGTCAGGTAGCTCAGAACAAAAGAACTGTGCTTCCTACACACAGGGGACATATCTAGTTCAACTCTGCTTAGGAAACTGACAAGAACAGTAGCTGGTCTTCAGTCCAATACACTGTACATGCTGGCAACAGATGCCAGTGCTATTTGCCCTGTGCACGTCAATGGGAGCGCAATAGTGACTCTTCTTTCCAGAAAACAACACTTGTTTGTAGGACCAGAAACTGCATGTGATTCACTCCATTTAGGACTGGGAAACAAATGGTATCTCGCCTTACAAGAAACACACTCTGCTTTTGAGAAAACAGCACTCTTTTACTCTACTGTGTTTCCTATGGGGTCCGAACAGTGAGCTTGCTCAGAACAAAAGAACTGTGCTTCCTACACACACGGGCCATATCTAGTTCAACTCTGGTTAGGAAACTGACAAGAACAGTAGATCCTCTTCAGTCCAATACACTGTACAGGCTGGGAAACGACGCCAGTGATATTTGCCCTGTGTATGACAATGGGAGCACAATAGTGACTCTTCTTACCAGAAAGCAACTCTTGCTCATCGGACCAGAAACTGCATGGGATTCAATTCCATTTAGGACTGGGAAACAAACGCTAGTTCTCCTTACAAGAAACACACTCTGCTTTTGTGAAAAGAGCACTCTTCTACATACTGTGTTTCCTATGTGGTCCGAACAGTGAGCTTGCTCAGAACAAAAGAACTGTGCTTCCTACACACACGGCCATATCTAGTTCAATTCTGCTTAGGAACCTGACAAGAACAGTAGATCCTCTTCAGTCCAATACACTGTACTTGCTCGGAACAGATGCCAGTGCTATTTGTCCTGTGAATGGCAATGGCAGCGCAACAGTGACTCTTCTTACCAGAAAGCAACTCTTGTTCGTAGGACCAGAAACTGCATGTGATTCAACTCCATTTAGGACTAGGAAACAAACGCTAGCTCGCCTTACAAGAAACATACTCTGCTTTTGAGAAAAGAGCACTTTTCTACTCTACTGTGTTTCCTATAGGGCCAGAACAGTGAGCTTGCTCAGAACATAATAACTGTGCTTCCTAAACACACCGGCCATATCTAGTTCAACTCTGCTTAGGAAACTGACAAGAACAGCAGCTCCTCTTCAGTCCGATATACTATACTTGCTGAGAACAGACGTGAGTGCTATTTGCACTGTGTATGGCAATTGGAGCACAATAGTGACTCATCTTACCAGATCACACCTCTTGCTCGTACGACCAGAAACTGCATGTGACTCAACTCCATTTAGAACTGGGAAACAAACTCTAGCTCACCTTACAAGTAACACACTCTGCTTTTGAGAAAAGAGCACTCATCTACTCTACTGTGTTTCCTATAGGGCCAGAACAGTTAGCTTGCTCAGAACAAATGAACTGTGCTTCCTAGGCACACGGGCCATATCTAGTTCAACTCTGCTTAGGAAACTGAGAAGAACAGTAGCTCCTCTTCAGTCCAATACACTGTACTTGCTGGGAACAGACGCATGTGCTATTTGAACTGTGTATGGCAATGGGAGCGCAATAGTGACTTTCCTTACCAGAAAACAACTCTTGCTCGTAGGACCAGAAACTGCATGTGATTCAACTCCATTTAGGACTGGGAAACAAACGCTAGCTCGACTTACAAGAAACACACTGCTTTAGAGAAAAGAGCACTCTTCTACTCTACTGTGTTTCCTATGGGGTCCAAACAGTGAGCTTGCTCAGAACAAAAAACTGTGCTTCCTACACACACGGACCATATGTAGTTCAACTCTGCTTAGGAAACTGACAAGAACAGTAACTCCTCTTCAGTCCAATACACTGTGCTTGCTGGGAACAGACGCGATTGCTATTTACACTGTGAATGGCAATTGGAGCACAATAGTGACTCGTCTTACCAGAAAACAACTCTTGCTCATAGAACAAAAAATTGCATGTGACTCAACTCCATTTAGGACTGGGAAACAAACTCTAGCTCGCTTTACAAGAAACACACTCTGCTTTTGAGAAAAGAGCACTCATCTACTCTACTGTGTTTCCTATAGGGCCAGAACAGTGAGCTTGCTCAGAAAAAAAGAACTGTGCTTCCTACACACAGGAGCCATATGTAGTTCAACTCTTCTTAGGAAACTGACAAGAACAGTAGCTCCTCTTCAGTCCAATACACTGTACTTGCTGGGAAGAGACGGGAGGGCTATTTGCACTGTGTATGGCAATGGGAGCACAATAGTGACTTTCCTTACCAGAAAACAACTCTTGCTCATAGGACCAGAAACTGCATGTGATTCCACTCCATTTAGGAATGGGAAACAAACGCTAGCTCGCCTTAAAAGAAACACACTCTGCTTTTGAGAAAAAAGAACTCTTCTACTCTACTGTGTTTCCTGTGGGGTCCGAACAGTGAGCTTGCTCAGAACAAAAAAACTGTGCTTCCTACACACACGGCCATATCTAGTTCAAGTCTGCTTAGGAACCTGACAAGAACAGTAGATCCTCTTCAGTCCAATACACTGTACTTGCTTGGAAGAGACGTGAGTGCTATTTGCACAGTGTATGGCAATGGGAGCGCAATGTGATTTTCCTTACCAGAAAACAACTCTTGTTCGTAGGACCAGAAACTTCATGTGATTCAACTTCATTTAGGACTGGGAAAGAAACGCTAGCTCGCCTTAGAAGAAACACACTCTGCATTTGAGAAAAGAGCACTCTTCTATTCTACTGTGTTTCCTATAGGGCCAGAACAGTGTACTTGCTCAGAACAAAAGAACTGTGCTTCCTACACACAAGACCATATCTAGTTTAATTCTGCTTAGGAACCTGACAAGAACAGAAGATTCTCTTCAGTCCAATACACTGTATATGTTGGGAACCAAGGCCAATGCTATTTGCACTGTGTATGACATTGAGAGCACAATAGTGATTCTTCTTACTAGAAAACAACTCTTGCTCGTAGGACCAGAAACTGCATGTAATTCAACTCCATTTAGGACTGGGAAACAAATGCAAGCTCGCCTACCAGAAACACACTCTGCTTTTGAGAAAAGAGCACTCATCTACTCTACTGGGATTCCTATGGGGTCCGAACAGTGAGCTTGCTCAGAACAAAAGAACTGTGCTTCCTACACACATGGGCCATATCTAATTCAACTTTGCTTAGGTTACTGACAAGAACAGTAGCTCCTCTTCAGTCTAATACACTGTACTTGCTGGGAACAGACGCGAGTGCTATTTGTAGTCTGTATGGCAATGGGAGCGCAATAGTGACTCTTCTTACCAGAAAACAACTCTTGCTTTTAGGACCACAAACTGCATGTGACTCAATTCCATTTAGGACTGGGAAACAAACGCTAGCTCTGCTCACAAGAAACACACTCTGCTTTTGAAAAAAGAGCACTCTTCTACTCTACTGTGTTTCCTCTATGGCCAGAACAGTGAGCTTGCTCAGAACAAAAAGACTGTGCTTCCTACACACAGGGGCCATATCTAGTTCAACTCTGCTTAGGAAACTGACAAGAACAGTAGCTCCTCTTCAGTCCAATACTCTGTACATGCACGGAACAGATGCCAGTGCTATTTGCACTGTTTATGGCAATGGGAGCACAATAGTGACTCTTCTTACCAGAAAAATCTCTTGCTCGTAGGACCAGAAACTGAACGGGATTCAATTCCATTTCTGACTGGGAAACAAACGCTAGCTCGCCTTACAAGAAACACACTCTGCTTTAGAGAAAAGAGCAATCTTCTACTCTACTGTGTTTCCTATAAGGCCAGAACAGTGAACTTGCTCAGAACAAAAGAACTGTGCATCCTACACACGGGCCATAACTAGTTCAACTCTGCTTAGGAAACTGACAAGAACAGTAGCTCCTCTTCAGTCCAATACACTGTACTTGCTGGGAACAGACGCGAGTGTTATTTGCACTGTGTATGGCAATGAGAGCGCAGTAGTAACTTTCCTTAACAGAAAACAACTCTTGCTCCTAGGAACACAAACTGCATGTGATTCAACTCAATTTAGGACTAGGGAACAAACGCTAGCTCGCCTTACAAGAAACACACTCTGCTTTTGAGAAAAGAGCACTTTTCTACTCTACTGTGTTTCCTATAGGGCCAGAACAGTGAGCTTGCTCAGAACAAAAGAACTGTGCTTCCTACACACACGGGCCATATCTAGTTCAATTCTGCTTAGGAAACTGACAAGAACAGTAGCTCCTATTCAGTCCAATACACTGTACTTGCTGGGAACAGACACGAGTGCTATTTGCACTGTGTATGGCATTTGGAGCGCAATAGTGACTCTTCTTACCAGAAAACAACTCTTGCTTGTAGAACCAAAAACTGTCTGTGATTCAACTCCATTTAGGACTGGGAAACAAACGCGAGCTCACCTTACAAGAAACACACTCTGCTTTAGAGAAAAGAGCACTCTTCTACTCTACTGTGTTTCCTGTAGGACCAGAAAAGTGAGCTTGCTCAGAACATAATAACTGTGCTTCCTAAACACACGGGCCATATCTAGTTCAACTCTGCTTAGGAAACTGACAAGAACAGCAGCTCCTCTTCAGTCCAATACACTGTACTTGCTGGGAACAGACACGAGTGCTATTTGCACTGTGTATGGCAATTGGAGCACAATAGTGACTCGTCTTACCAGAAAACAACTCTTGCTCGTAGGACAAAAAACTGCATGTGACTCAACTCCATTGAGAACTGGGAAACAAACTCTAGCTCACCTTACAAGAAACACATTCTACTTTTGGGAATAGAGCATTCTTCTACTCTACTGTGTTTCCTACAGGGCCAGAACAGTTAGCTTGCTCAGAACAAAAGAACTGTGCTTCCTACACACACGGACCATATGTAGTTCAACTCTGCTTAGGAAACTGACAAGAACATTAGCTCCTCTTCAGTCCAATACACTGTACTTGCTGGGAACAGACGCGAGTGCTATTTACACTGTGTATGGCAATTAGAGTGCAATAGTGACTTTGCATACCAGAAAACAACTCTTGATCGTGGGACCACAAACTACATGTGATTCAACGCCATTTAGGACTGGGAAACAAATGCTAGCTCGCCTTACATGAAACACACTCTGCTTTTGAGAAAAGAGCACGCTTCTACTCTACTGTGTTTCCTATGGGGTCCGAACAGTGAGCTTGCTCAGAAAAAAAGAACTGTGCTTCCTACACACTCGGGCCATATCTAGTTCAACTCTGCTTAGGAAACTGACAAGAACAGTAGCTGCTCTTCAGTCCAATACACTGTACTTGCTGGGAACAGACGCGAGTGCTATTTGCACTGTGTATGGCAATGGGAGCACAATAGTGACTCTTCTTACTAGAAAGCAACTCTTGCTCGTAGGACCACAAACTGCATGGGATTCAACTCCATTTCTGACTGGGAAACAAACACTAGCTCGCCTTTCCAGAAACACAATCAAATTTTGAGAAGAGAGCACTCATCTACTCTACTGTGTTTCCTATGATGTCCGCATAGTGAGCTTTCTCAGAACAAAAGAAGTGTGCTTCCTACACACATGGGCCATATCTGGTTCAACTCCTCTTAGGAAAATGACAAGAACAGTAGCTCCTCTTCAGTCCAATACACTGTACTTCCTGGGAACCGACGCGAGTGCTATTTGCACTATGTATGGCAATGGGAGTACAACAGTGACTTTCCTTACCAGAAAACAACTCTTGCTCATATGACCAGAAACTGCATGTGATTCAACTCCATTTAGGACTGGGAAACAAACGCTAGCTCGCCTTACAAGAAACACACTCTGCTTTTGAGAAAAGAGCACTCTTCTACTCTTCTGTGTATCCTATAGGGCCAGAACAGTGAGCTTGATCAGAACAAGAGAACTGTGCTTCCTACACACACGGCCATAGCTAGTTTAATTCTGCTTAGGAAACTGACAAGAACAGTAGATCCTCTTCAGTCCAATACACTGTACTTGCTGGGAACAGACGGGAGGGCTATTTGTACTGTGTATGGCAATGGTAGCGCAATAGTGACTTTCCTTACCAGAAAACAACTCTTGATCGTAGGACCAGAAACTGCATGTAATTCAACTCCATTTATGACTGGGAAACAAATGCTAGCTCGCCTTACATGAAACGCACTCTGCTTTTGAGAAAAGAGCACTCTTCTACTCTACTGTGCTTCCTATGGGGTCCGAACAGTGAGCTTGCTCAGAACAAAAGAACTGTGCTTCCTACACACACGGGCCATATCTAGTTCAATTCTGCTTAGGAAACTGACAAGAACAGTAGATCCTCTTCAGTCCAATACACTGTACTTGCGGGGAACAGACGCGAGTGCTATTTGCACTGTATATGGCAATTGGAGCACAATAGTGACTCGTCTTACCAGAAAACAAGTCTTGCACATAGGACCAAAAACTCCATGTGACTCAACTCCATTTAGGACTGGGAAACAAATGCTAGTTCGCCTTACAAGAAACACACTCTGCTTTTGAGAAAAGAGCACTCTTCTACTCTACTGTGTTTCCTATTGGGTCCGAACAGTGAGTTTGCTCAGAACAAAAGAACTGTGCTTCCTACACACGGCCATATCTAGTTCACCTCTGCTTAGGAAACTGACAAGAACAGTAGCTCCTCTTCAGTCCGATACACTGTACTTGCTGGGAACAGACGCCCGTGCTATTTGCACTGTGTACGGCAATGGGAGCGCAATAGTGACTTTCCTTACCAGAAAACAACTCTTGCTCATAAGACCAGAAACTGCATGTGATTCAACTCCATTTAGGACTGGGAAACAAACGCTAGCTCGACTTCCAAGAAACACACTCTGCTTTTGATAAAAGAGCACTCTTCTACTCTACTGTGTTTCCTATGTGTCCCGAACAGTGAGCTTGCTCAGAACAAAAAAACTGTGCTTCCTACTCACACGGCCATATCTAGTTCAGGTCTGCTTAGGAACCTGACAAGAACAGTAGATCCTCTTCAGTCCAATACACTGTACTTGCTGGGAACAGACGCCAGTGCTATTTGTCCTGTGTATGGCAATGGCAGCTCAATAGTGACTCTTCTTACCAGAAAACAACTCTTGCTCGTAGGACCAGAAACTGCATGTGATTCCACTCCATTTAAAACTGGGAAACAAACTCTAGCTCGCTTTACAAGAAACACACTCTGCTTTTGAGAAAAGAACACTCTTCTACTCTACTGTGTTTCCTATAGGGCCAGAACAGTGAGCTTGCTCAGAACAAAAGAACTGTGCTTCCTACACAAGGGCCATATCTAGTTCAACTCTGCTTAGGAAACTGACAAGAAAAGTAGCTCCTCTTCAGTCCGATACACTGTACTTGCTGGGAACAGACGCGAGTGCTATTTGCACTGTGTATGGCAATGGGAGCACAATAGTGACTTTCCTTACCAGAAAACAAGTCTTGCTCGTAGGACAAAAAATTGCATGTGACTCAACTCCATTTAGGACTGGGAAAGAAACGCTAGCTCAACTTCCAAGAAACACACTTTGCTTTTGAGAAAAGAGCACTCTTCTACTCTACTGTGTTTCCTATATGTTCCGAACAGTGAGCTTGCTCAGAAAAAAAAAAAACTGTGCTTCCTACTCACACGGCCATATCTAGTTCAAGTTGCTTAGGAACCTGACAAGAACAGTAGATCCTCTTCAGTTCAATACACTGTACTTGCTGGGAACAAACGCCAGTGCTATTTGTCCTGTGTATGGCAATGGCAGCGCAATAGTGACTCTTCTTACCAGAAAACAACTCTTGCTTGTAGGACCAGAAACTGCATGTGATTCAACTCCATTTAGGACTGGGAAACAAAAGCTAGCTCACCTTGCAAGAAACACACTCTGCTTTAGAGAAAAGAGCACTCTTCTACTCTAATGTTTTCCTATAGCGCCAGAACAGTGAGCTTGCTCAGAACAAAAGAACTGTGCTTCCTACACACGGGCCATATCTCGTTCAACTCTGCTTAGGAAACTGACAAGAACAGTAGCTCCTCTTCAGTCCGATACACTGTACTTGCTGGGAACAGACGCGAGTGCTATTTGCACTGTGTATGGCAATGGGAGCCCAATAGTGACTTTCCTTTACCAGAAAACAACTCTTGCTCGTAAGACCAGAAACTGCATGTGATTCAACTCCATTTAGGACTGGGAAACAAATGGTAGCTCGCCTTACATGAAACACACTCTGCTTTTGAGAAAAGAGCACTCTTCTACTCTACTCTGTTTCCTATGGGTTCCAAACAGTGAGCTTGCTCAGAACAAAAGAACTGTGCTTCCTACACACATGGGCCATATCTAGTTCAACTCTCCTTAGGAAACTGACAAGAACTGTAGCTCCTCTTCTGTCCAATACACTGTACTTGCGGGGAACAGACGCGAGTGCTCTTTGCACTGTGTAGGGCAATTGGAGCACAATAGTGACTTGTCTTACCAGAAAACAACTCTTGCTCGTAGGACAAAAAACTGCATGTGACTCAACTCCATTTAGGACTGGGGAACAAACTCTGTCTCGCTTTACAAGAAAGACACTCTGCTTTTGAGAAAAGAGCACTCTTCTACTCTACTTTGTTTCCTATAGGGCCAGAACAGTGAGCTTGCTCAGAAAAAAAGAACTGTACTTCCTACACACACGGGCCATATCTAGTACAACTCTGCTTAGGAAACTGACAAGAACAGTAGCTCCTCTTCAGTCCGATACACTGTACTTGCTGGGAACAGACGCGAGTGCTATTTGCACTGTGTATGGCAATGGGAGCACAATAGTGACTTTCCTTACCAGAAAACAAGTCTTGCTCGTAGGACAAAAAATTGCATGTGACTCAACTCCATTTAGGACTGGGAAACAAAGGCTAGCTCAACTTCCAAGAAACACACTTTGCTTTTGAGAAAAGAGCACTCATCTACTCTACTGTGTTTCCTATATGTTCCGAACAGTGAGCTTGCTCAGAAAAAAAAAAACTGTGTTTCCTACTCACACGGCCATATCTAGTTCAAGTCTGCTTAGGAACCTGACAAGAACAGTAGATCCTCTTCAGTTCAATACACTGTACTTGCTGGGAACAGACGCCAGTGCTATTTGTCCTGTGTATGGCAATGGCAGCACAATAGTGACTCTTTTTACCAGAAAACAACTCTTGCTTGTAGGACCAGAAACTGCTTGTGATTCAACTCCATTTAGGACTGGGAAACAAAAGCTAGCTTACCTTGCAAGAAACACACTCTGCTTTAGAGAAAAGAGCACTCTTCTACTCTACTGTTTTTCCTATAGGGCCAGAACAGTGAGCTTGCTCAGAACAAAAGAACTGTGCTTCCTACACACGGGCCATATCTCGTTCAACTCTGCTTAGGAAACTGACAAGAACAGTAGCTCCTCTTCAGTCCGATACACTGTACTTGCTGGGAACAGACGCGAGTGCTATTTGCACTGTGTATGGCAATGGGAGCGCAATAGTGACTTTCCTTACCAGAAAACAACTCTTGCTCGTAAGACCAGAAACTGCATGTGATTCAACTCCATTTAGGACTGGGAAACAAAAGCTTGCTCGCCTTACGTGAAACACACTCTGCTTTTGAGAAAAGAGCACTCTTCTACTCTACTCTGTTTCCTATGGGTTCCAAACAGTGAGCTTGCTCAGAACAAAAGAACTGTGCTTCCTACACACACGGGCCATATCTAGTTCAACTCTCCTTAGGAAACTGACAAGAACAGTAGCTCCTCTTCCGTCCAATACACTGTACTTGCGGGGAACAGACGCGAGTGCTCTTTGCACTGTGTAGGGCAATTGGAGCACAATAGTGACTTGTCTTACCAGAAAACAACTCTTGCTCGTAGGACAAAAAACTGCATGTGACTCAACTCCATTTAGGACTGCGGAACAAACTCTAGCTCGCTTTACAAGAAAGACACTCTGCTTTTGAGAAAAAAGCACTCTTCTACTCTACTTTGTTTCCTATAGGGCCAGAACAGTGAGCTTGCTCAGAAAAAAAGAACTGTACTTCCTACACACACGGGCCATATCTAGTACAACTCTGTTTAGGAAACTGACAAGAACAGTAGCTCCTTTTCAGTCCAATACACTGTACTTGCTGGGAACAGACGGGAGGGCTATTTGTACTGTGTATGGCAATGGTAGCGCAATAGTGACTTTCCTTACCAGAAAACAACTCTTGATCGTAGGACCAGAAACTGCATGTGATTCAACTCCATTTATGACTGGGAAACAAATGCTAGCTCGCCTTACATGAAACGCACTCTGCTTTTGAGAAAAGAGCACTCTTCTACTCTACTGTGCTTCCTATGGGGTCCGAACAGTGAGCTTGCTCAGAACAAAAGAACTGTGCTTCACACACACAGGCCATACCTAGTTCAACTCTGCTTAGGAAACTGCAAGAATAGTAGCTCCTCTTCAGTCCAATACACTGTACTTGCTGGGAACAGACGCGAGTGCTATTTGCACTGTGTATGGCAATGGTAGCACAATAGTGACTCTTCTTACCAGAAAACAACTCTTGCTCGTAGGACCAGAAACTGCACGTGATTCAACTCCATTTAGGACTGGGAAACAAACGCTAGCTCGCCTTACAAGAAACACACTCTGCTTCTGAAAAAAGAGGACTCTTCTACTCTTCTGTGTTTCCTATAGGGCCAGAACAGTGAGCTTGCTCAGAACAAAAGAACTGTGCTTCCTACACACACGGGCCATATCTAGTTCAACTCTGCTTAGGAAACTGCAAGAATAGTAGCTCCTCTTCAGTCCAATACACTGTACTTGTTGGGAACAGACGCGAGTGCTATTTGCACTGTTTATGGCAAAAGGAGCACAATAGTGACTTTCCTTACCAGAAAACAACTCTTGCTCCTAGGACCAGAAAATGCATGTGAGTCAACTCCATTTAGGACTGGGAAACAAACGCTATCTCGCCTTACAAGAAACATACTCTGCTTTTGAGAAACGAACAGTCTTCTACTCTACTGTGTTTCCTATGGGGTCCAAAGAGTGAGCTTGCTCAGAACAAAAGAACTGTGCTTCCTACACACACGGGCCATATCTAGTTCAACACTGCTTAGGAAACTGACAAGAACAGTAGCTCCTCTTCTGTTCAATACACTGTACTTGCTGGGAACAGTCGCGAGTGCTACTTAAACAGTGTATGTCATTGGGAGCGCAATAGTGACTTTCATTACCAGAAAACAACTCTTGCTTCTAGGACCAGAAACTGCATGTGATTCAACTCCATTTAGGACTGGGAAACATACGCTATCTCGCCTTACAAGAAACACACTCTGCTTTTGAGAAAAGAGCACTCTTCTACTCAACTGTGTTTCCTATGGGGTCTGAACAGTGAGCTTGCTCAGAACAAAAGAACTGTGCTTCCTACACACACGGGCCATATCTAGTTCAACTCTGCTTAGGAAACTGACAAGAACAGTAGCTCCTCTTCAGTTCAATACACTGTACTTGCTGGGAACAGTCGCCAGTGCTACTTGAGCAGTGTATGGCATTGTGAGCGCAATAGTGACTTTCCTTACCAGAAAACAATTCTTGCTCGTAGGACCAGAAACTGCATGGGATTCAACTCCATTTAGGACTGGGAAACAAACGCTAGATCGCCTTACAAGAAACACAGTCTGCTTTAGAGAAAATAGCACTCTTCTACTCTACTGTGTTTCCTATGGGGTCCGATGGGGTCCGAAGAGTGAGCTTGCTGAGAACAAAAGATCTGTGCTTCCTACACACACGGCCATATCTAGTTCAATTCTGCTTAGAAACCTGACAAAAACAGTAGATCCTCTTCAGTCCAATACACTGTACATGCTGGGAACAGACGCCAGTGCTATTTGCCCTGTGTATGACAATGGGAGCGCAATAGTGACTCTTCTTACCAGAAAACAACTCTTGCTCGTAGGACCAGAAACTGCATGTGATTCAACTCCATTTAGGACTGGGAAACAAAAGCTAGCTCGCCTTACAAGAAACACAGTCTGCTTTTGAAAAAGAGCACTCTTCTACTGTACTGTGTTTCCTATTGGGGCAAAAGAGTGAGCTAGCTCAGAAGAAAAGAACTGTGCTTCCTACACACATTGGCTATATCTAGTTCAACTCAGCTTAGGAAACTGACAAGAACAGTAGCTCCTCTTCAGTCCAATACACTGTACATGCTGGGAACAGATGCCAGTGCTATTTGCCCTGTGTATGACAATGGGAGCGCAATAGTGACTCTTCTTACCAGAAAACAACTCTTGCTCGTAGGACCAGAAACTGCATATGACTCAACTCCATTTACGACTGGGAAACAAACACTAGCTCGCCTTTCCAGAAACACAATCAAATTTTGAGAAGAGAGCACTCATCTACTCTACTGTGTTTCCTATGATGTCCGCACAGTGAGCTTTCTCAGAACAAAAGAAGTGTGCTTCCTACACACATGGGCCATATCTGGTTCAACTCCTCTCAGGAAAATGACAAGAGCAGTAGCTCCTCTTCAGTCCAATACACTGTACTTGCTGGGAACAGACGCGAGTGCTATTTGCACTATGTAAGGCAATGGGAGTACAACAGTGACTTTCCTTACCAGAAAACAACTCTTGCTCATATGACCAGAAACTGCATGTGATTCATATCCATTTAGGACTGAGAAAAAAAACGCTAGCTCTCCTTGCAAGAAACACACTCTGCTTTTGAGAAAAGAGCACTCTTCTACTCTACTGTGTTTCCTATCGGGCCAGAACAGTGAGATTGCACAGAACAAAAGAAGTGTGCTTCCTACACACACGGCCATATCTAGTTCAATTCAGCTTAGGAAACTGACAAGAACAGTGTACCCTCCAGTCAAATACACTGCACATGCTGGGAACATGCACCAGTGCTATTTGCCCTCTGTATGACAATGGGAGCGATATTGTGACTCTACTTACCAGAAAACAACTCTTGCTCGTAGGACCAGAAACTGCATGTGATTCAACTCCATTTAGGACTGGGAAACAAACGCTAGCTCGTCTTACAAGAAACACACTCTGCTTTTGAGAAAAGAGCACTCTTCTACTCTACTGTGTTTCCTACGGGGTCCGAACAGTGAGCTTGCTCAGAACAAAAGAACTGTGCTTCCTACACACACGGGCCATATCTAGTTCAACTCTGCTTAGGAAACTGACAAGAACAGTAGCTCCTCTTCAGTTCAATAGACTGTACTTGCTGGGAACAGGCACGAGTGCTATTTGAACAGTGTATGGCAATGGGAGCACAATAGTGACTTTTTTTTACCAGAAAACAACTCTTGCCCGTAGGACCAGAAACTGCATGTGATTCAACTCCATTTAGGACTGGGAAACAAACGCTATCTCGCCTTACAAGAAACAAACTCTGCTTTTGAGAAAAGTGCACTCTTCTACTCTACTGTGTTTCCTATGTGGTCCAAACAGTGAGCTTGCTCACAACAAAAGAACTGTGCTTCCTACACACACGGGCCATATCTAGTTCAACTCTGCTTATTAAACTGACAAGAGGAGTAGCTCTGCTTCAGTCAAATACACTGTACTTGCTGGGAACAGACGCGAGTGCTATTTGCACTGTGTATGGCAATGGGAGCGCAATAGTTACTTTCCTTACCAGAAAACAATTCTTGCTTGTAGGACCAGAAACTGCATGTGACTCAACTCCATTTACGACTGGGAAACAAACGTTAGCTCGCCTTACAAGAAACACACTCTGCTTTTGAGAAAAGAGCACTCTTCTACTCTACTGTGTTTCCTTTAGGGCCAGAACAGTCAGGTAGCTCAGAACAAAAGAACTGTGCTTCCTACACACAGGGGACATATCTAGTTCAACTCTGCTTAGGAAACTGACAAGAACAGTAGCTGGTCTTCAGTCCAATACACTGTACATGCTGGCAACAGATGCCAGTGCTATTTGCCCTGTGCACGTCAATGGGAGCGCAATAGTGACTCTTCTTTCCAGAAAACAACACTTGTTTGTAGGACCAGAAACTGCATGTGATTCACTCCATTTAGGACTGGGAAACAAATGGTATCTCGCCTTACAAGAAACACACTCTGCTTTTGAGAAAACAGCACTCTTTTACTCTACTGTGTTTCCTATGGGGTCCGAACAGTGAGCTTGCTCAGAACAAAAGAACTGTGCTTCCTACACACACGGGCCATATCTAGTTCAACTCTGGTTAGGAAACTGACAAGAACAGTAGATCCTCTTCAGTCCAATACACTGTACAGGCTGGGAAACGACGCCAGTGATATTTGCCCTGTGTATGACAATGGGAGCACAATAGTGACTCTTCTTACCAGAAAGCAACTCTTGCTCATCGGACCAGAAACTGCATGGGATTCAATTCCATTTAGGACTGGGAAACAAACGCTAGTTCTCCTTACAAGAAACACACTCTGCTTTTGTGAAAAGAGCACTCTTCTACATACTGTGTTTCCTATGTGGTCCGAACAGTGAGCTTGCTCAGAACAAAAGAACTGTGCTTCCTACACACACGGCCATATCTAGTTCAATTCTGCTTAGGAACCTGACAAGAACAGTAGATCCTCTTCAGTCCAATACACTGTACTTGCTCGGAACAGATGCCAGTGCTATTTGTCCTGTGAATGGCAATGGCAGCGCAACAGTGACTCTTCTTACCAGAAAGCAACTCTTGTTCGTAGGACCAGAAACTGCATGTGATTCAACTCCATTTAGGACTAGGAAACAAACGCTAGCTCGCCTTACAAGAAACATACTCTGCTTTTGAGAAAAGAGCACTTTTCTACTCTACTGTGTTTCCTATAGGGCCAGAACAGTGAGCTTGCTCAGAACATAATAACTGTGCTTCCTAAACACACCGGCCATATCTAGTTCAACTCTGCTTAGGAAACTGACAAGAACAGCAGCTCCTCTTCAGTCCGATATACTATACTTGCTGAGAACAGACGTGAGTGCTATTTGCACTGTGTATGGCAATTGGAGCACAATAGTGACTCATCTTACCAGATCACACCTCTTGCTCGTACGACCAGAAACTGCATGTGACTCAACTCCATTTAGAACTGGGAAACAAACTCTAGCTCACCTTACAAGTAACACACTCTGCTTTTGAGAAAAGAGCACTCATCTACTCTACTGTGTTTCCTATAGGGCCAGAACAGTTAGCTTGCTCAGAACAAATGAACTGTGCTTCCTAGGCACACGGGCCATATCTAGTTCAACTCTGCTTAGGAAACTGAGAAGAACAGTAGCTCCTCTTCAGTCCAATACACTGTACTTGCTGGGAACAGACGCATGTGCTATTTGAACTGTGTATGGCAATGGGAGCGCAATAGTGACTTTCCTTACCAGAAAACAACTCTTGCTCGTAGGACCAGAAACTGCATGTGATTCAACTCCATTTAGGACTGGGAAACAAACGCTAGCTCGACTTACAAGAAACACACTGCTTTAGAGAAAAGAGCACTCTTCTACTCTACTGTGTTTCCTATGGGGTCCAAACAGTGAGCTTGCTCAGAACAAAAAACTGTGCTTCCTACACACACGGACCATATGTAGTTCAACTCTGCTTAGGAAACTGACAAGAACAGTAACTCCTCTTCAGTCCAATACACTGTGCTTGCTGGGAACAGACGCGATTGCTATTTACACTGTGAATGGCAATTGGAGCACAATAGTGACTCGTCTTACCAGAAAACAACTCTTGCTCATAGAACAAAAAATTGCATGTGACTCAACTCCATTTAGGACTGGGAAACAAACTCTAGCTCGCTTTACAAGAAACACACTCTGCTTTTGAGAAAAGAGCACTCATCTACTCTACTGTGTTTCCTATAGGGCCAGAACAGTGAGCTTGCTCAGAAAAAAAGAACTGTGCTTCCTACACACAGGAGCCATATGTAGTTCAACTCTTCTTAGGAAACTGACAAGAACAGTAGCTCCTCTTCAGTCCAATACACTGTACTTGCTGGGAAGAGACGGGAGGGCTATTTGCACTGTGTATGGCAATGGGAGCACAATAGTGACTTTCCTTACCAGAAAACAACTCTTGCTCATAGGACCAGAAACTGCATGTGATTCCACTCCATTTAGGAATGGGAAACAAACGCTAGCTCGCCTTAAAAGAAACACACTCTGCTTTTGAGAAAAAAGAACTCTTCTACTCTACTGTGTTTCCTGTGGGGTCCGAACAGTGAGCTTGCTCAGAACAAAAAAACTGTGCTTCCTACACACACGGCCATATCTAGTTCAAGTCTGCTTAGGAACCTGACAAGAACAGTAGATCCTCTTCAGTCCAATACACTGTACTTGCTTGGAAGAGACGTGAGTGCTATTTGCACAGTGTATGGCAATGGGAGCGCAATGTGATTTTCCTTACCAGAAAACAACTCTTGTTCGTAGGACCAGAAACTTCATGTGATTCAACTTCATTTAGGACTGGGAAAGAAACGCTAGCTCGCCTTAGAAGAAACACACTCTGCATTTGAGAAAAGAGCACTCTTCTATTCTACTGTGTTTCCTATAGGGCCAGAACAGTGTACTTGCTCAGAACAAAAGAACTGTGCTTCCTACACACAAGACCATATCTAGTTTAATTCTGCTTAGGAACCTGACAAGAACAGAAGATTCTCTTCAGTCCAATACACTGTATATGTTGGGAACCAAGGCCAATGCTATTTGCACTGTGTATGACATTGAGAGCACAATAGTGATTCTTCTTACTAGAAAACAACTCTTGCTCGTAGGACCAGAAACTGCATGTAATTCAACTCCATTTAGGACTGGGAAACAAATGCAAGCTCGCCTACCAGAAACACACTCTGCTTTTGAGAAAAGAGCACTCATCTACTCTACTGGGATTCCTATGGGGTCCGAACAGTGAGCTTGCTCAGAACAAAAGAACTGTGCTTCCTACACACATGGGCCATATCTAATTCAACTTTGCTTAGGTTACTGACAAGAACAGTAGCTCCTCTTCAGTCTAATACACTGTACTTGCTGGGAACAGACGCGAGTGCTATTTGTAGTCTGTATGGCAATGGGAGCGCAATAGTGACTCTTCTTACCAGAAAACAACTCTTGCTTTTAGGACCACAAACTGCATGTGACTCAATTCCATTTAGGACTGGGAAACAAACGCTAGCTCTGCTCACAAGAAACACACTCTGCTTTTGAAAAAAGAGCACTCTTCTACTCTACTGTGTTTCCTCTATGGCCAGAACAGTGAGCTTGCTCAGAACAAAAAGACTGTGCTTCCTACACACAGGGGCCATATCTAGTTCAACTCTGCTTAGGAAACTGACAAGAACAGTAGCTCCTCTTCAGTCCAATACTCTGTACATGCACGGAACAGATGCCAGTGCTATTTGCACTGTTTATGGCAATGGGAGCACAATAGTGACTCTTCTTACCAGAAAAATCTCTTGCTCGTAGGACCAGAAACTGAACGGGATTCAATTCCATTTCTGACTGGGAAACAAACGCTAGCTCGCCTTACAAGAAACACACTCTGCTTTAGAGAAAAGAGCAATCTTCTACTCTACTGTGTTTCCTATAAGGCCAGAACAGTGAACTTGCTCAGAACAAAAGAACTGTGCATCCTACACACGGGCCATAACTAGTTCAACTCTGCTTAGGAAACTGACAAGAACAGTAGCTCCTCTTCAGTCCAATACACTGTACTTGCTGGGAACAGACGCGAGTGTTATTTGCACTGTGTATGGCAATGAGAGCGCAGTAGTAACTTTCCTTAACAGAAAACAACTCTTGCTCCTAGGAACACAAACTGCATGTGATTCAACTCAATTTAGGACTAGGGAACAAACGCTAGCTCGCCTTACAAGAAACACACTCTGCTTTTGAGAAAAGAGCACTTTTCTACTCTACTGTGTTTCCTATAGGGCCAGAACAGTGAGCTTGCTCAGAACAAAAGAACTGTGCTTCCTACACACACGGGCCATATCTAGTTCAATTCTGCTTAGGAAACTGACAAGAACAGTAGCTCCTATTCAGTCCAATACACTGTACTTGCTGGGAACAGACACGAGTGCTATTTGCACTGTGTATGGCATTTGGAGCGCAATAGTGACTCTTCTTACCAGAAAACAACTCTTGCTTGTAGAACCAAAAACTGTCTGTGATTCAACTCCATTTAGGACTGGGAAACAAACGCGAGCTCGCCTTACAAGAAACACACTCTGCTTTAGAGAAAAGAGCACTCTTCTACTCTACTGTGTTTCCTGTAGGACCAGAAAAGTGAGCTTGCTCAGAACATAATAACTGTGCTTCCTAAACACACGGGCCATATCTAGTTCAACTCTGCTTAGGAAACTGACAAGAACAGCAGCTCCTCTTCAGTCCAATACACTGTACTTGCTGGGAACAGACACGAGTGCTATTTGCACTGTGTATGGCAATTGGAGCACAATAGTGACTCGTCTTACCAGAAAACAACTCTTGCTCGTAGGACAAAAAACTGCATGTGACTCAACTCCATTGAGAACTGGGAAACAAACTCTAGCTCACCTTACAAGAAACACATTCTACTTTTGGGAATAGAGCATTCTTCTACTCTACTGTGTTTCCTACAGGGCCAGAACAGTTAGCTTGCTCAGAACAAAAGAACTGTGCTTCCTACACACACGGACCATATGTAGTTCAACTCTGCTTAGGAAACTGACAAGAACATTAGCTCCTCTTCAGTCCAATACACTGTACTTGCTGGGAACAGACGCGAGTGCTATTTACACTGTGTATGGCAATTAGAGTGCAATAGTGACTTTGCATACCAGAAAACAACTCTTGATCGTGGGACCACAAACTACATGTGATTCAACGCCATTTAGGACTGGGAAACAAATGCTAGCTCGCCTTACATGAAACACACTCTGCTTTTGAGAAAAGAGCACGCTTCTACTCTACTGTGTTTCCTATGGGGTCCGAACAGTGAGCTTGCTCAGAAAAAAAGAACTGTGCTTCCTACACACTCGGGCCATATCTAGTTCAACTCTGCTTAGGAAACTGACAAGAACAGTAGCTGCTCTTCAGTCCAATACACTGTACTTGCTGGGAACAGACGCGAGTGCTATTTGCACTGTGTATGGCAATGGGAGCACAATAGTGACTCTTCTTACTAGAAAGCAACTCTTGCTCGTAGGACCACAAACTGCATGGGATTCAACTCCATTTCTGACTGGGAAACAAACACTAGCTCGCCTTTCCAGAAACACAATCAAATTTTGAGAAGAGAGCACTCATCTACTCTACTGTGTTTCCTATGATGTCCGCATAGTGAGCTTTCTCAGAACAAAAGAAGTGTGCTTCCTACACACATGGGCCATATCTGGTTCAACTCCTCTTAGGAAAATGACAAGAACAGTAGCTCCTCTTCAGTCCAATACACTGTACTTCCTGGGAACCGACGCGAGTGCTATTTGCACTATGTATGGCAATGGGAGTACAACAGTGACTTTCCTTACCAGAAAACAACTCTTGCTCATATGACCAGAAACTGCATGTGATTCAACTCCATTTAGGACTGGGAAACAAACGCTAGCTCGCCTTACAAGAAACACACTCTGCTTTTGAGAAAAGAGCACTCTTCTACTCTTCTGTGTATCCTATAGGGCCAGAACAGTGAGCTTGATCAGAACAAGAGAACTGTGCTTCCTACACACACGGCCATAGCTAGTTTAATTCTGCTTAGGAAACTGACAAGAACAGTAGATCCTCTTCAGTCCAATACACTGTACTTGCTGGGAACAGACGGGAGGGCTATTTGTACTGTGTATGGCAATGGTAGCGCAATAGTGACTTTCCTTACCAGAAAACAACTCTTGATCGTAGGACCAGAAACTGCATGTAATTCAACTCCATTTATGACTGGGAAACAAATGCTAGCTCGCCTTACATGAAACGCACTCTGCTTTTGAGAAAAGAGCACTCTTCTACTCTACTGTGCTTCCTATGGGGTCCGAACAGTGAGCTTGCTCAGAACAAAAGAACTGTGCTTCCTACACACACGGGCCATATCTAGTTCAATTCTGCTTAGGAAACTGACAAGAACAGTAGATCCTCTTCAGTCCAATACACTGTACTTGCGGGGAACAGACGCGAGTGCTATTTGCACTGTATATGGCAATTGGAGCACAATAGTGACTCGTCTTACCAGAAAACAAGTCTTGCACATAGGACCAAAAACTCCATGTGACTCAACTCCATTTAGGACTGGGAAACAAATGCTAGTTCGCCTTACAAGAAACACACTCTGCTTTTGAGAAAAGAGCACTCTTCTACTCTACTGTGTTTCCTATTGGGTCCGAACAGTGAGTTTGCTCAGAACAAAAGAACTGTGCTTCCTACACACGGCCATATCTAGTTCACCTCTGCTTAGGAAACTGACAAGAACAGTAGCTCCTCTTCAGTCCGATACACTGTACTTGCTGGGAACAGACGCCCGTGCTATTTGCACTGTGTACGGCAATGGGAGCGCAATAGTGACTTTCCTTACCAGAAAACAACTCTTGCTCATAAGACCAGAAACTGCATGTGATTCAACTCCATTTAGGACTGGGAAACAAACGCTAGCTCGACTTCCAAGAAACACACTCTGCTTTTGATAAAAGAGCACTCTTCTACTCTACTGTGTTTCCTATGTGTCCCGAACAGTGAGCTTGCTCAGAACAAAAAAACTGTGCTTCCTACTCACACGGCCATATCTAGTTCAGGTCTGCTTAGGAACCTGACAAGAACAGTAGATCCTCTTCAGTCCAATACACTGTACTTGCTGGGAACAGACGCCAGTGCTATTTGTCCTGTGTATGGCAATGGCAGCTCAATAGTGACTCTTCTTACCAGAAAACAACTCTTGCTCGTAGGACCAGAAACTGCATGTGATTCCACTCCATTTAAAACTGGGAAACAAACTCTAGCTCGCTTTACAAGAAACACACTCTGCTTTTGAGAAAAGAACACTCTTCTACTCTACTGTGTTTCCTATAGGGCCAGAACAGTGAGCTTGCTCAGAACAAAAGAACTGTGCTTCCTACACAAGGGCCATATCTAGTTCAACTCTGCTTAGGAAACTGACAAGAAAAGTAGCTCCTCTTCAGTCCGATACACTGTACTTGCTGGGAACAGACGCGAGTGCTATTTGCACTGTGTATGGCAATGGGAGCACAATAGTGACTTTCCTTACCAGAAAACAAGTCTTGCTCGTAGGACAAAAAATTGCATGTGACTCAACTCCATTTAGGACTGGGAAAGAAACGCTAGCTCAACTTCCAAGAAACACACTTTGCTTTTGAGAAAAGAGCACTCTTCTACTCTACTGTGTTTCCTATATGTTCCGAACAGTGAGCTTGCTCAGAAAAAAAAAAAACTGTGCTTCCTACTCACACGGCCATATCTAGTTCAAGTTGCTTAGGAACCTGACAAGAACAGTAGATCCTCTTCAGTTCAATACACTGTACTTGCTGGGAACAAACGCCAGTGCTATTTGTCCTGTGTATGGCAATGGCAGCGCAATAGTGACTCTTCTTACCAGAAAACAACTCTTGCTTGTAGGACCAGAAACTGCATGTGATTCAACTCCATTTAGGACTGGGAAACAAAAGCTAGCTCACCTTGCAAGAAACACACTCTGCTTTAGAGAAAAGAGCACTCTTCTACTCTAATGTTTTCCTATAGCGCCAGAACAGTGAGCTTGCTCAGAACAAAAGAACTGTGCTTCCTACACACGGGCCATATCTCGTTCAACTCTGCTTAGGAAACTGACAAGAACAGTAGCTCCTCTTCAGTCCGATACACTGTACTTGCTGGGAACAGACGCGAGTGCTATTTGCACTGTGTATGGCAATGGGAGCCCAATAGTGACTTTCCTTTACCAGAAAACAACTCTTGCTCGTAAGACCAGAAACTGCATGTGATTCAACTCCATTTAGGACTGGGAAACAAATGGTAGCTCGCCTTACATGAAACACACTCTGCTTTTGAGAAAAGAGCACTCTTCTACTCTACTCTGTTTCCTATGGGTTCCAAACAGTGAGCTTGCTCAGAACAAAAGAACTGTGCTTCCTACACACATGGGCCATATCTAGTTCAACTCTCCTTAGGAAACTGACAAGAACTGTAGCTCCTCTTCTGTCCAATACACTGTACTTGCGGGGAACAGACGCGAGTGCTCTTTGCACTGTGTAGGGCAATTGGAGCACAATAGTGACTTGTCTTACCAGAAAACAACTCTTGCTCGTAGGACAAAAAACTGCATGTGACTCAACTCCATTTAGGACTGGGGAACAAACTCTGTCTCGCTTTACAAGAAAGACACTCTGCTTTTGAGAAAAGAGCACTCTTCTACTCTACTTTGTTTCCTATAGGGCCAGAACAGTGAGCTTGCTCAGAAAAAAAGAACTGTACTTCCTACACACACGGGCCATATCTAGTACAACTCTGCTTAGGAAACTGACAAGAACAGTAGCTCCTCTTCAGTCCGATACACTGTACTTGCTGGGAACAGACGCGAGTGCTATTTGCACTGTGTATGGCAATGGGAGCACAATAGTGACTTTCCTTACCAGAAAACAAGTCTTGCTCGTAGGACAAAAAATTGCATGTGACTCAACTCCATTTAGGACTGGGAAACAAAGGCTAGCTCAACTTCCAAGAAACACACTTTGCTTTTGAGAAAAGAGCACTCATCTACTCTACTGTGTTTCCTATATGTTCCGAACAGTGAGCTTGCTCAGAAAAAAAAAAACTGTGTTTCCTACTCACACGGCCATATCTAGTTCAAGTCTGCTTAGGAACCTGACAAGAACAGTAGATCCTCTTCAGTTCAATACACTGTACTTGCTGGGAACAGACGCCAGTGCTATTTGTCCTGTGTATGGCAATGGCAGCACAATAGTGACTCTTTTTACCAGAAAACAACTCTTGCTTGTAGGACCAGAAACTGCTTGTGATTCAACTCCATTTAGGACTGGGAAACAAAAGCTAGCTTACCTTGCAAGAAACACACTCTGCTTTAGAGAAAAGAGCACTCTTCTACTCTACTGTTTTTCCTATAGGGCCAGAACAGTGAGCTTGCTCAGAACAAAAGAACTGTGCTTCCTACACACGGGCCATATCTCGTTCAACTCTGCTTAGGAAACTGACAAGAACAGTAGCTCCTCTTCAGTCCGATACACTGTACTTGCTGGGAACAGACGCGAGTGCTATTTGCACTGTGTATGGCAATGGGAGCGCAATAGTGACTTTCCTTACCAGAAAACAACTCTTGCTCGTAAGACCAGAAACTGCATGTGATTCAACTCCATTTAGGACTGGGAAACAAAAGCTTGCTCGCCTTACGTGAAACACACTCTGCTTTTGAGAAAAGAGCACTCTTCTACTCTACTCTGTTTCCTATGGGTTCCAAACAGTGAGCTTGCTCAGAACAAAAGAACTGTGCTTCCTACACACACGGGCCATATCTAGTTCAACTCTCCTTAGGAAACTGACAAGAACAGTAGCTCCTCTTCCGTCCAATACACTGTACTTGCGGGGAACAGACGCGAGTGCTCTTTGCACTGTGTAGGGCAATTGGAGCACAATAGTGACTTGTCTTACCAGAAAACAACTCTTGCTCGTAGGACAAAAAACTGCATGTGACTCAACTCCATTTAGGACTGCGGAACAAACTCTAGCTCGCTTTACAAGAAAGACACTCTGCTTTTGAGAAAAAAGCACTCTTCTACTCTACTTTGTTTCCTATAGGGCCAGAACAGTGAGCTTGCTCAGAAAAAAAGAACTGTACTTCCTACACACACGGGCCATATCTAGTACAACTCTGTTTAGGAAACTGACAAGAACAGTAGCTCCTTTTCAGTCCAATACACTGTACTTGCTGGGAACAGACGGGAGGGCTATTTGTACTGTGTATGGCAATGGTAGCGCAATAGTGACTTTCCTTACCAGAAAACAACTCTTGATCGTAGGACCAGAAACTGCATGTGATTCAACTCCATTTATGACTGGGAAACAAATGCTAGCTCGCCTTACATGAAACGCACTCTGCTTTTGAGAAAAGAGCACTCTTCTACTCTACTGTGCTTCCTATGGGGTCCGAACAGTGAGCTTGCTCAGAACAAAAGAACTGTGCTTCCTACACACACGGGGCATATCTAGTTCCATTCTGCTTAGGAAACTGACAAGAACAGTAGATCCTCTTCAGTCCAATACACTGTACTTGCGGGGAACAGACGCGAGTGCTATTTGCACTGTATGTGGCAATTGGAGCACAATAGTGACTCGTCTTACCAGAAAACAAGTCTTGCTCGTAGGACCAAAAACTCCATGTGACTCAACTCCATTTAGGACTGGGAAACAAATGCTAATTCGCCTTACAAGAAACACACTCTGCTTTTGATAAAAGAGCACTCTTCTACTCCACTGTGTTTCCTATGTGTTCCGAACAGTGAGCTTGCTCAGAACAAAAAAACTGTGCTTCCTACTCACACGGCCATATCTAGTTCAGGTCTGCTTAGGAACCTGACAAGAACAGTAGATCCTCTTCAGTCCAATACACTGTACTTGCTGGGAACAGACGCCAGTGCTATTTGTCCTGTGTATGGCAATGGCAGCTCAATAGTGACTCTTCTTACCAGAAAACAACTCTTGCTCGTAGGACCGGAAACTGCATGTGATTCCACTCCATTTAAAACTGGGAAACAAACTCTAGCTCGCTTTACAAGAAACACACTCTGCTTTTGAGAAAAGAACACTCTTCTACTCTACTGTGTTTCCTATAGGGCCAGAACAGTGAGCTTGCTCAGAACAAAAGTACTGTGCTTCCTACACAAGGGCCATATCTAGTTCAACTCTGCTTAGGAAACTGACAAGAAAAGTAGCTCCTCTTCAGTCCGATACACTGTACTTGCTGGGAACAGACGCGAGTGCTATTTGCACTGTGTATGGCAATGGGAGCACAATAGTGACTTTCCTTACCAGAAAACAAGTCTTGCTCGTAGGACAAAAAATTGCATGTGACTCAACTCCATTTAGGACTGGGAAAGAAACGCTAGCTCAACTTCCAAGAAACACACTTTGCTTTTGAGAAAAGAGCACTCTTCTACTCTACTGTGTTTCCTATATGTTCCGAACAGTGAGCTTGCTCAGAAAAAAAAAAAACTGTGCTTCCTACTCACACGGCCATATCTAGTTCAAGTTGCTTAGGAACCTGACAAGAACAGTAGATCCTCTTCAGTTCAATACACTGTACTTGCTGGGAACAAACGCCAGTGCTATTTGTCCTGTGTATGGCAATGGCAGCGCAATAGTGACTCTTCTTACCAGAAAACAACTCTTGCTTGTAGGACCAGAAACTGCATGTGATTCAACTCCATTTAGGACTGGGAAACAAAAGCTAGCTCACCTTGCAAGAAACACACTCTGCTTTAGAGAAAAGAGCACTCTTCTACTCTAATGTTTTCCTATAGCGCCAGAAGAGTGAGCTTGCTCAGAACAAAAGAACTGTGCTTCCTACACACGGGCCATATCTCATTCAACTCTGCTTAGGAAACTGACAAGAACAGTAGCTCCTCTTCAGTCCGATACACTGTACTTGCTGGGAACAGACGCGAGGGCTATTTGCACTGTGTATGGCAATGGGAGCCCAATAGTGACTTTCCTTACCAGAAAACAACTCTTGCTCGTAAGACCAGAAACTGCATGTGATTCAACTCCATTTAGGACTGGGAAACAAATGGTAGCTCGCCTTACATGAAACACACTCTGCTTTTGAGAAAAGAGCACTCTTCTACTCTACTCTGTTTCCTATGGGTTCCAAACAGTGAGCTTGCTCAGAACAAAAGAACTGTGCTTCCTACACACATGGGCCATATCTAGTTCAACTCTCCTTAGGAAACTGACAAGAACTGTAGCTCCTCTTCCGTCCAATACACTGTACTTGCGGGGAACAGACGCGAGTGCTCTTTGCACTGTGTAGGGCAATTGGAGCACAATAGTGACTTGTCTTACCAGAAAACAACTCTTGCTCGTAGGACAAAAAACTGCATGTGACTCAACTCCATTTAGGACTGGGGAACAAACTCTGTCTCGCTTTACAAGAAAGACACTCTGCTTTTGAGAAAAGAGCACTCTTCTACTCTACTTTGTTTCCTATAGGGCCAGAACAGTGAGCTTGCTCAGAAAAAAAGAACTGTACTTCCTACACACACGGGCCATATCTAGTACAACTCTGCTTAGGAAACTGACAAGAACAGTAGCTCCTCTTCAGTCCGATACACTGTACTTGCTGGGAACAGACGCGAGTGCTATTTGCACTGTGTATGGCAATGGGAGCACAATAGTGACTTTCCTTACCAGAAAACAAGTCTTGCTCGTAGGACAAAAAATTGCATGTGACTCAACTCCATTTAGGACTGGGAAACAAAGGCTAGCTCAACTTCCAAGAAACACACTTTGCTTTTGAGAAAAGAGCACTCATCTACTCTACTGTGTTTCCTATATGTTCCGAACAGTGAGCTTGCTCAGAAAAAAAAAAAACTGTGTTTCCTACTCACACGGCCATATCTAGTTCAAGTCTGCTTAGGAACCTGACAAGAACAGTAGATCCTCTTCAGTTCAATACACTGTACTTGCTGGGAACAGACGCCAGTGCTATTTGTCCTGTGTATGGCAATGGCAGCGCAATAGTGACTCTTTTTACCAGAAAACAACTCTTGCTTGTAGGACCAGAAACTGCATGTGATTCAACTCCATTTAGGACTGGGAAACAAAAACTAGCTTACCTTGCAAGAAACACACTCTGCTTTAGAGAAAAGAGCACTCTTCTACTCTACTGTTTTTCCTATAGGGCCAGAACAGTGAGCTTGCTCAGAACAAAAGAACTGTGCTTCCTACACACGGGCCATATCTCGTTCAACTCTGCTTAGGAAACTGACAAGAACAGTAGCTCCTCTTCAGTCCGATACACTGTACTTGCTGGGAACAGACGCGAGTGCTATTTGCACTGTGTATGGCAATGGGAGCGCAATAGTGACTTTCCTTACCAGAAAACAACTCTTGCTCGTAAGACCAGAAACTGCATGTGATTCAACTCCATTTAGGACTGGGAAACAAAAGCTTGCTCGCCTTACGTGAAACACACTCTGCTTTTGAGAAAAGAGCACTCTTCTACTCTACTCTGTTTCCTATGGGTTCCAAACAGTGAGCTTGCTCAGAACAAAAGAACTGTGCTTCCTACACACACGGGCCATATCTAGTTCAACTCTCCTTAGGAAACTGACAAGAACAGTAGCTCCTCTTCCGTCCAATACACTGTACTTGCGGGGAACAGACGCGAGTGCTCTTTGCACTGTGTAGGGCAATTGGAGCACAATAGTGACTTGTCTTACCAGAAAACAACTCTTGCTCGTAGGACAAAAAACTGCATGTGACTCAACTCCCTTTAGGACTGCGGAACAAACTCTAGCTCGCTTTACAAGAAAGACACTCTGCTTTTGAGAAAAAAGCACTCTTCTACTCTACTTTGTTTCCTATAGGGCCAGAACAGTGAGCTTGCTCAGAAAAAAAGAACTGTACTTCCTACACACACGGGCCATATCTAGTACAACTCTGTTTAGGAAACTGACAAGAACAGTAGCTCCTTTTCAGTCCAATACACTGTACTTGCTGGGAACAGACGGGAGGCCTATTTGCACTGTGTATGGCAATGGGAGCGCAATAGTGACTTTCCTTACCAGAAAACAACTCTTGATCGTAGGACCAGAAACTGCATGTGATTCAACTCCATTTATGACTGGGAAACAAATGCTAGCTCGCCTTACATGAAACGCACTCTGCTTTTGAGAAAAGAGCACTCTTCTACTCTACTGTGCTTCCTATGGGGTCCGAACAGTGAGCTTGCTCAGAACAAAAGAACTGTGCTTCCTACACACACGGGGCATATCTAGTTCCATTCTGCTTAGGAAACTGACAAGAACAGTAGATCCTCTTCAGTCCAATACACTGTACTTGCGGGGAACAGACGCGAGTGCTATTTGCACTGTATGTGGCAATTGGAGCACAATAGTGACTCGTCTTACCAGAAAACAAGTCTTGCTCGTAGGACCAAAAACTCCATGTGACTCAACTCCATTTAGGACTGGGAAACAAATGCTAGTTCGCCTTACAAGAAACACACTCTGCTTTTGAGAAAAGAGCACTCTTCTACTCTACTGTGTTTCCTATGGGGTCCGAACAGTGAGTTTGCTCAGAACAAAAGAACTGTGCTTCCTACACACGGCCATATCTAGTTCAACTGTGCTTAGGAAACTGACAAGAACAGTAGCTCCTCTTCAGTCCAATACACTGTACTTGCTGGGAACAGACGCCAGTGCTATTTGCACTGTGTACGGCAATGGGAGCGCAATAGTGACTTTCCTTACCAGAAAACAAGTCTTGCTCGTAAGACCAGAAACTGCATGTGATTCAACTCCGTTTAGGACTGGGAAACAAACGCTAGCTCGACTTCCAAGAAACACACTCTGCTTTTGATAAAAGAGCACTCTTCTACTCCACTGTGTTTCCTATGTGTTCCGAACAGTGAGCTTGCTCAGAACAAAAAAACTGTGCTTCCTACTCACACGGCCATATCTAGTTCAAGTCTGCTTAGGAACCTGACAAGAACAGTAGATCCTCTTCAGTCCAATACACTGTACTTGCTGGGAACACACGCCAGTGCTATTTGTCCTGTGTATGGCAATGGCAGCTCAATAGTGACTCTTCTTACCAGAAAACAACTCTTGCTCGTAGGACCAGAAACTGCATGTGATTCCACTCCATTTAAAACTGGGAAACAAACTCTAGCTCGCTTTACAAGAAACACACTCTGCTTTTTAGAAAAGAACACTCTTCTACTCTACTGTGTTTCCTATAGGGCCAGAACAGTGAGCTTGCTCAGAACAAAAGAACTGTGCTTCCTACACACGGGCCATATCTAGTTCAACTCTGCTTAGGAAACTGACAAGAACAGTAGCTCCTCTTCAGTCCGATACACTGTACTTGCTGGGAACAGACGCGAGTGCTATTTGCACTGTGTATGGCAATGGGAGCCCAATAGTGACTTTCCTTACCAGAAAACAAGTCTTGCTCGTAGGACAAAAAATTGCATGTGACTCAACTCCATTTAGGACTGTGAAACAAAGGCTAGCTCAACTTCCAAGAAACACACTTTGCTTTTGAGAAAAGAGCACTCATCTACTCTACTGTGTTTCCTATATGTTCCGAACAGTGAGCTTGCTCAGAAAAAAAAAACTGTGCTTCCTACTCACACGGCCATATCTATTTCAAGTCTGCTTAGGAACCTGACAAGAACAGTAGATCCTCTTCAGTTCAATACACTGTACTTGCTGGGAACAGACGCCAGTGCTATTTGTCCTGTGTATGGCAATGGCAGCGCAATAGTGACTCTTCTTACCAGAAAACAACTCTTGCATGTAGGACCAGAAACTGCATGTGATTCAACTCCATTTAGGACTGGGAAACAAAAGCTAGCTCACCTTGCAAGAAACACACTCTGCTTTAGAGAAAAGAGCACTCTTCTACTCTACTGTTTTTCCTATAGGGCCAGAACAGTGAGCTTGCTCAGAACAAAAGAACTGTGCTTCCTACACACACGGGCCATATCTAGTTCAACTCTCCTTAGGAAACTGACAAGAACAGTAGCTCCTCTTCCGTCCAATACACTGTACTTGCGGGGAACAGACGCGAGTGCTCTTTGCACTGTGTAGGGCAATTGGAGCACAATAGTGACTTGTCTTACCAGAAAACAACTCTTGCTCGTAGGACAAAAAACTGCATGTGACTCAACTCCATTTAGGACTGCGGAACAAACTCTAGCTCGCTTTACAAGAAAGACACTCTGCTTTTGAGAAAAGAGCACTGGTCTACTCTACTTTGTTTCCTATGGGGCCAGAACAGTGAGCTTGCTCAGAAAAAAAGAACTGTACTTCCTACACACACGGGCCATATCTAGTACAACTCTGTTTAGGAAACTGACAAGAACAGTAGCTTTTTTTCAGTCCAATACACTGTACTTGCTGGGAACAGACAGGAGGGCTATTTGCACTGTGTATGGCAATGGGAGCGCAATAGTGACTTTCCTTACCAGAAAACAACTCTTGATCGTAGGACCAGAAACTGCATGTGATTCAACTCCATTTAGGACTGGGAAACAAATGCTAGCTCGCCTTACATGAAACGCACTCTGCTTTTGAGAAAAGAGCACTCTTCTACTCTACTGTGCTTCCTATGGGGTTCGAACAGTGAGCTTGCTCAGAACAAAAGAACTGTGCTTCCTACACACACGGGCCATATCTAGTTCAATTCTGCTTAGGAAACTGACAAGAACAGTAGATCCTCTTCAGTCCAATACACTGTACTTGCGGGGAACAGACGCGAGTGCTATTTGCACTGTATATGGCAATTGGAGCACAATAGTGACTCGTCTTACCAGAAAACAAGTCTTGCTCGTAGGACCAAAAACTCCATGTGACTCAACTCCATTTAGGACTGGGAAACAAATGCTAGTTCGCCTTACAAGAAACACACTCTGTTTTTGAGAAAAGAGCACTCTTCTACTCTACTGTGTTTCCTATGGGGTCCGAACAGTGAGTTTGCTCAGAACAAAAGAACTGTGCTTCCTACACAAGGCCATATCTAGTTCAACTCTGCTTAGGAAACTGACAAGAACAGTAGCTCCTCTTCAGTCCGATACACTGTACTTGCTGGGAACAGACGCCAGTGCTATTTGCACTGTGTACGGCAATGGGAGCGCAATAGTGACTTTCCTTACCAGAAAACAACACTTGCTCGTAAGACCAGAAACTGCATGTTATTCAACTCCATTTAGGACTGGGAAACAAACGCTAGCTCGACTTCCAAGAAACACACTCTGCTTTTGAGAAAAGAGCACTCTTCTACTCTACTGTGTTTCCTATGTGTTCCGAAAAGTGAGCTTGCTCAGAACAAGAAAACTGTGCTTCCTACTCACACGGCCATATCTAGTTCAAGTCTGCTTAGGAACCTGACAAGAACAGTAGATCCTCTTCAGTCCAATACACTGTACTTGCTGGGAACAGACGCCAGTGCTATTTGTCCTGTGTATGGCAATGGCAGCTCAATAGTAACTCTTCTTACCAGAAAACAACTCTTGCTCGTAGGACAAGAAACTGCATGTGATTCCACTCCATTTAAAACTGGGAACAAACTCTAGCTCGCTTTACAAGAAACACACTCTGCTTTTTAGAAAAGAACACTCTTCTTCTCTACTGTGTTTCCTATAGGGCCAGAACAGTGAGCTTGCTCAGAACAAAAGAAGTGTGCTTCCTACAAACGGGCCATATCTAGTTCAACTCTGCTTAGGAAACTGACAAGAACAGTAGATCCTCTTCAGTCCAATACACTGTACTTGCTGGGAACAGACGCCAGTGCTATTTGTCCTGTGTATGGCAATGGCAGCTCAATAGTGACTCTTCTTACCAGAAAACAACTCTTGCTTGTAGGACCAGAAACTGCATGTGATTCAACTCCATTTATGACTGGGAAACAAAAGCTAGCTCACCTTGCAAGAAACACACTCTGCTTTAGAGAAAAGAGCACTCTTCTACTCTACTGTTTTTTCTATAGGGCCAGAACAGTGAGCTTGCTCAGAACAAAAGAACTGTGCTTCCTACACACGGGCCATATCTCGTTCAACTCTGCTTAGGAAACTGACAAGAACAGTAGCTCCTCTTCAGTCCGATACACTGTACTTGCTGGGAACAGACGCGAGTGCTATTTGCACTGTGTATGGCAATGGGAGCGCAATAGTGACTTTCCTTACCAGAAAACAACTCTTGCTCGTAAGACCAGAAACTGCATGTGATTCAACTCCATTTAGGACTGGGAAACAAATGCTAGCTCGCCTTACATGAAACACACTCTGCTTTTGAGAAAAGAGCACTCTTCTACTCTACTCTGTTTCCTATGGGTTCCAAACAGTGAGCTTGCTCAGAACAAAAGAACTGTGCTTCCTACACACACGGGCCATATCTAGTTCAACTCTCCTTAGGAAACTGACAAGAACAGTAGCTCCTCTTCCGTCCAATACACTGTACTTGCGGGGAACAGACGCGAGTGCTCTTTGCACTGTGTAGGGCAATTGGAGCACAATAGTGACTTGTCTTACCAGAAAACAACTCTTGCTCGTAGGACAAAAAACTGCATGTGACTCAACTCCATTTAGGACTGGGGAACAAACTCTAGCTCGCTTTACAAGAAAGACACTCTGCTTTTGAGAAAAGAGCACTCTTCTACTCTACATTGTTTCCTATAGGGCCAGAACAGTGAGCTTGCTCAGAACAAAAGAACTGTGCTTCCTACACGCACGGACCATATCTAGTTCAACTCTGCTTACTAAACTGACAAGAACAGTAGCTCCAATTCCGTCCAATAAACTGTACTTGCGGGGAACAGACACGAGTGCTATTTGCACTGTGTATGGTAATTGGAGCACAATAGTGACTTGTCTTACCAGAAAACAACTTTTGCTCATAGGACAAAAAACTGCATGTGACTCAACTCCATTTAGGACTGGGGAACAAACGCTACCTCGACTTCCAAAAAACACACTCTGCTTTTGAGAAAAGAGCACTCTTCTACTCTACTGTGTTTCCTATGGGGTCCAAAAGTGAGCTTGCTCAGAACAAAAGAACTGTGCTTCCTACACGCACGGACCATATCTAGTTCAACTCTGCTTACTAAACTGACAAGAACAGTAGCTCCTATTCCGTCCAATACACTGTACTTGCTGGGAAAAGACGCGAGTGCTATTTGCCTTGTGAAGGGCAATGGGAGCGCAATAGTGACTTTCCTTACCAGAAAACAACTCTTGTTCATAGGACCAGAACCTGCATGTGATTCAACTCCATTTAGGACTAGGAAACAAATGCTAGCTCGCCTTACAAAAACACACTCTGCTTTTGAGAAAAGAGCACTCTTCTACTCTACTGTGTTTCCTATGTGTTCTGAAAACTGAGCTTGCTCAGAAAAAAAAACTGTGCTTCCTACACACGGGCCATATCTAGTTCAACTCTGCTTTGGGAACTGACAAGAACAGTAGCTCCTCTTCAGTCTGATACACTGTACTTGCTGGGAACAAACGCGAGTGCTATTTGCACTGTATGGCAATGGGAGCGCAATAGTGACTTTCCTTACCAGAAAACAACTCTTGCTCGTAAGACCAGAAACTGCATGTGATTCAACTGCATATAGGACTGGGAAACAAACTCTAGCTCGCCTTACATGAAATACACTCTGCTTTTCAGAAAAGAGCACTCTTCTACTCTACTGTGTTTCCTATGGGGTCCGAACAGTGAGCTTGCTCAGAACAAAAGAACTGTGCTTCCTACACACACGGGCCATATCTAGTTCAACTGTGCTTAGGAAACTGACAAGAACAGCAGCTCCTCTTCCGTCCAATACACTGTACTTGCGGGGAACAGACGCGAGTGCTCTTTGCACTGTGTAGGGCAATTGGAGCACAATAGTGACTTGTCTTACCAGAAAACAACTCTTGCTCGTAGGACAAAAAACTGCATGTGACTCAACTCCATTTAGGACTGGGGAACAAACTCTAGCTCGCTTTACAAGAAAGACACTCTGCTTTTGAGAAAAGAGCACTTTTCTACTCTACTGTGTTTCCTATGTGTTCCGAACAGTGAGCTTGCTCAGAACAAAAAAACTGTGCTTCCTACACACACGGCCATATCTAGTTCAAGTCTGCTTAGGAACCTGACAAGAACAGTAGATCCTCTTCAGTCCACTACACTGTACTTGCTGCTAACAGACGCCAGTGCTATTTGTCCTGTGTATGGCAATTGGAGCACAATAGTGACTTGTCTTACCAGAAAACAACTCTTGCTCGTAGGACAAAAAACTGCATGTGACTCAACACCATTTAGTACTGGGAAACAAACGCTAGCTCGACTTCCAAGAAACACACTCTGCTTTTGAGAAAAGAGCACTCTTCTACTCTACTTTGTTTCCTATAGGGCCAGAACAGTGAGCTTGCTCAGAACAAAAAAACTGTGCTTCCTACTCACACGGCCATATCTAGTTCAAGTCTGCTTAGGAACCTGACAAGTACAGTAGATCCTCTTCAGTTCAATACACTGTACTTGCTGGGAACAGACGCCAGTGCTATTTGTCCTGTGTATGGCAATGGCAGCGCAATAGTGACTCTTCTTACCATAAAAAAACTCTTGCTCCTAGGACCAGAAACTGCATGTGATTCAACTCCATTTAGGACTGGGAAACAAAAGCTAGCTCACCTTGCAAGAAACACACTCTGCTTTAGAGAAAAGAGCACTCTTCTACTCTACTGTTTTTCCTATAGGGCCAGAACAGTGAGCTTGCTCAGAACAAAAGAACTGTGCTTCCTACACACGGGCCATATCTCGTTCAACTCTGCTTAGGAAACTGACAAGAACAGTAGCTCCTCTTCAGTCCGATACACTGTACTTGCTGGGAACAGACGCGAGTGCTATTTGCACTGTGTATGGCAATGGGAGCGCAATAGTGACTTTCCTTTCCAGAAAACATCCCTAGCTCATAGGACCAAAAACTGTATGTGATTCAACTCCATTTAGAACTGGGAAACAAACACTAGCTAGCCTTACAAGTAACACACTCTGCTTTAGAGAAAAGAGCACTCTTCTACTTTACTGTGTTTCCAATAGGGCCAGAACAGTGAGCTTGCTCAGAACAAAAAAACTGTGCTTCCTACACACACGGGCCATATCTAGTTCAACTCTGCTTAGGAAACTGACAAGAACAGTAGCTCCTCTTCCGTCCAATACACTGTACTTGCGGGGAACAGACGCGAGTGCTATTTGCACTGTGTATGGCAATGGGAGCACAATAGTGACTTGCCTTACCAGAAAACAACTTTTGCTCATAGGACAAAAAACTGCATGTGACTCAACTCCATTTAGGACTGGGGAACAAACGCTAGCTCGACTTCCAAAAAACACACTCTGCTTTTGAGAAAAGAGCACTCTTCTACTCTACTGTGTTTCCTATGGGGTCCAAACAGTGAGCTTGCTCAGAACAAAAGAACTGTGCTTCCTACACGCACGGACCATATCTAGTTCAACTCTGCTTACTAAACTGACAAGAACAGTAGCTCCTATTCAGTCCAATACACTGTACTTGCTGGGAAAAGACGTGAGTGCTATTTGCCTTGTGAAGGGCAATGGGAGCGCAATAGTGACTTTCCTTACCAGAAAACAACTCTTCTTCATAGGACCAGAAACTGCATGTGATTCAAATCCATTTAGGACTGTTAAACAAACGCTAGCTCGCCTTACAAAAACACACTCTGCTTTTGAGAAAAGAGCACTCTTCTACTCTACTGTGTTTCCTATGGGGTCCGAACAGTGAGCTTGCTCAGAACAAAAGAACTGTGCTTCCTACACACACGGGCCATATCTAGTTCAACTGTGCTTAGGAAACTGACAAGAACAGCAGCTCCTCTTCCGTCCAATACACTGTACTTGCGGGGAACAGACGCGAGTGCTCTTTGCACTGTGTAGGGCAATTGGAGCACAATAGTGACTTGTCTTACCAGAAAACAACTCTTGCTCGTAGGACAAAAAACTGCATGTGACTCAACTCCATTTAGGACTGGGGAACAAACTCTAGCTCGCTTTACAAGAAAGACACTCTGCTTTTGAGAAAAGAGCACTCTTCTACTCTACATTGTTTCCTATAGGGCCAGAACAGTGAGCTTGCTCAGAACAAAAGAACTGTGCTTCCTACACGCACGGACCATATCTAGTTCAACTCTGCTTACTAAACTGACAAGAACAGTAGCTCCTATTCCGTCCAATAAACTGTACTTGCGGGGAACAGACGCGAGTGCTATTTGCACTGTGTATGGTAATTGGAGCACAATAGTGACTTGTCTTACCAGAAAACAACTTTTGCTCATAGGACAAAAAACTGCATGTGACTCAACTCCATTTAGAACTGGGGAACAAACGCTAGCTCGACTTCCAAAAAACACACTCTGCTTTTGAGAAAAGAGCACTCTTCTACTCTACTGTGTTTCCTATGGGGTCCAAAAGTGAGCTTGCTCAGAACAAAAGAACTGTGCTTCCTGCACGCACGGACCATATCTAGTTCAACTCTGCTTACTAAACTGACAAGAACAGTAGCTCCTATTCCGTCCAATACACTGTACTTGCTGGGAAAAGACGCGAGTGCTATTTGCCTTGTGAAGGGCAATGGGAGTGCAATAGTGACTTTCCTTACCAGAAAACAACTCTTGTTCATAGGACCAGAACCTGCATGTGATTCAACTCCATTTAGGACTAGGAAACAAATGCTAGCTCGCCTTACAAAAACACACTCTGCTTTTGAGAAAAGAGCACTCTTCTACTCTACTGTGTTTCCTATGTGTTCTGAAAACTGAGCTTGCTCAGAAAAAAAAACTGTGCTTCCTACACACGGGCCATATCTAGTTCAACTCTGCTTTGGGAACTGACAAGAACAGTAGCTCCTCTTCAGTCTGATACACTCTACTTGCTGGGAACAAACGCGAGTGCTATTTGCACTGTGTATGGCAATGGGAGCGCAATAGTGACTTTCCTTACCAGAAAACAACTCTTGCTCGTAAGACCAGAAACTGCATGTGATTCAACTGCATATAGGACTGGGAAACAAACTCTAGCTCGCCTTACATGAAATACACTCTGCTTTTCAGAAAAGAGCACTCTTCTACTCTACTGTGTTTCCTATGGGGTCCGAACAGTGAGCTTGCTCAGAACAAAAGAACTGTGCTTCCTACACACACGGGCCATATCTAGTTCAACTGTGCTTAGGAAACTGACAAGAACAGCAGCTCCTCTTCCGTCCAATACACTGTACTTGCGGGGAACAGACGCGAGTGCTCTTTGCACTGTGTAGGGCAATTGGAGCACAATAGTGACTTGTCTTACCAGAAAACAACTCTTGCTCGTAGGACAAAAAACTGCATGTGACTCAACTCCATTTAGGACTGGGGAACAAACTCTAGCTCGCTTTACAAGAAAGACACTCTGCTTTTGAGAAAAGAGCACTTTTCTACTCTACTGTGTTTCCTATGTGTTCCGAACAGTGAGCTTGCTCAGAACAAAAAGACTGTGCTTCCTACACACACGGCCATATCTAGTTCAAGTCTGCTTAGGAACCTGACAAGAACAGTAGATCCTCTTCAGTCCACTACACTGTACTTGCTGCTAACAGACGCCAGTGCTATTTGTCCTGTGTATGGCAATTGGAGCACAATAGTGACTTGTCTTACCAGAAAACAACTCTTGCTCGTAGGACAAAAAACTGCATGTGACTCAACACCATTTAGTACTGGGAAACAAACGCTAGCTCGACTTCCAAGAAACACACTCTGCTTTTGAGAAAAGAGCACTCTTCTACTCTACTTTGTTTCCTATAGGGCCAGAACAGTGAGCTTGCTCAGAACAAAAAAACTGTGCTTCCTACTCACACGGCCATATCTAGTTCAAGTCTGCTTAGGAACCTGACAAGTACAGTAGATCCTCTTCAGTTCAATACACTGTACTTGCTGGGAACAGACGCCAGTGCTATTTGTCCTGTGTATGGCAATGGCAGCGCAATAGTGACTCTTCTTACCATAAAAAAACTCTTGCTCCTAGGACCAGAAACTGCATGTGATTCAACTCCATTTAGGACTGGGAAACAAAAGCTAGCTCACCTTGCAAGAAACACACTCTGCTTTAGAGAAAAGAGCACTCTTCTACTCTACTGTTTTTCCTATAGGGCCAGAACAGTGAGCTTGCTCAGAACAAAAGAACTGTGCTTCCTACACACGGGCCATATCTCGTTCAACTCTGCTTAGGAAACTGACAAGAACAGTAGCTCCTCTTCAGTCCGATACACTGTACTTGCTGGGAACAGACGCGAGTGCTATTTGCACTGTGTATGGCAATGGGAGCGCAATAGTGACTTTCCTTTCCAGAAAACATCCCTAGCTCATAGGACCAAAAACTGTATGTGATTCAACTCCATTTAGAACTGGGAAACAAACACTAGCTAGCCTTACAAGTAACACACTCTGCTTTAGAGAAAAGAGCACTCTTCTACTTTACTGTGTTTCCAATAGGGCCAGAACAGTGAGCTTGCTCAGAACAAAAAAACTGTGCTTCCTACACACACGGGCCATATCTAGTTCAACTCTGCTTAGGAAACTGACAAGAACAGTAGCTCCTCTTCCGTCCAATACACTGTACTTGCGGGGAACAGACGCGAGTGCTATTTGCACTGTGTATGGCAATGGGAGCACAATAGTGACTTGCCTTACCAGAAAACAACTTTTGCTCATAGGACAAAAAACTGCATGTGACTCAACTCCATTTAGGACTGGGGAACAAACGCTAGCTCGACTTCCAAAAAACACACTCTGCTTTTGAGAAAAGAGCACTCTTCTACTCTACTGTGTTTCCTATGGGGTCCAAACAGTGAGCTTGCTCAGAACAAAAGAACTGTGCTTCCTACACGCACGGACCATATCTAGTTCAACTCTGCTTACTAAACTGACAAGAACAGTAGCTCCTATTCAGTCCAATACACTGTACTTGCTGGGAAAAGACGTGAGTGCTATTTGCCTTGTGAAGGGCAATGGGAGCGCAATAGTGACTTTCCTTACCAGAAAACAACTCTTCTTCATAGGACCAGAAACTGCATGTGATTCAAATCCATTTAGGACTGTTAAACAAACGCTAGCTCGCCTTACAAAAACACACTCTGCTTTTGAGAAAAGAGCACTCTTCTACTCTACTGTGTTTCCTATGTGTTCTGAAAACTGAGCTTGCTCAGAAAAAAAAACTGTGCTTCCTACACACGGGCCATATCTAGTTCAACTCTGCTTTGGAAACTGACAGGAACAGTAGCTCCTCTTCAGTCTGATACACTGTACTTGCTGGGAACAGACGCGAGTGCTATTTGCACTGTGTATGGCAATGGGAGCGCAATAGTGACTTTCCTTACCAGAAAACAACTCTTGCTCGTAAGACCAGAAACTGCATGTGATTCAACTCCATTTAGGAATGGGAAACAAACTCTAGCTCGACTTACATGAAATACACTCTGCTTTTCAGAAAAGAGCACTCTTCTACTCTACTGTGTTTCCTATGGGGTCCGAACAGTGAGCTTGCTCAGAACAAAAGAACTGTGCTTCCTACACACACGGGCCATAACTAGTTCAACTCTGCTTAGGAAACTGACAAGAACTGTAGCTCCTCTTCCGTCCAATACACTGTACTTGCTGGGAACAGACGGGAGGGCTATTTGCAATGTGGATGGCAATGGGAGCAAAATAGTGACTCTTCTTACCAGAAAACAACTCTTGTTCGTAGGACCAGAAACTGCATGTGATTCAACTCCATTTAGGACTGGGAAACAAACTCTAGCTCGCTTTACAAGAAACACACTCTGCTTTTGAGAAAAGAGCACTCTTCTACTCTACTGTGTTTCCTATAGGGCCAGAACAGTGAGCTTGCTCAGAACATAAGAACTGTGCTTCCTACACACACGGGCCATATCTAGTTCAACTCTGCTTAGGAAACTGACAAGAACAGTAGCTCTTCTTCAGTCCGATACACTGTACTTGTGGGGAAAAGAAGCGAGTGATATTTGCACTGTGTATGGCAATTGGAGCACAATAGTGACTTGTCTTACCAGAAAACAACTCTTGCTCGTTGGACAAAAAACTGAATGTGAATCAACTCCATTTAGGACTGGGAAACAAACGCTAACTCGACTTCCAAGAAAGACATTCTGCTTTGAGAAAAGAGCACTCTTCTACTCTACTGTGTTTCCTATGGGTTCCGAACAGTGAGCTTGCTCAGAACAAAAAAACTGTGCTTCCTACACACACGGCCATATCTAGTTCAAGTCTGCTTAGGAACCTGACAAGAACAGTAGATCCTCTTCAGTCCGATACACTGTACTTGCTGGGAACAGACGCGGGAGCTATTTGCACTGTGTATGGCAAGGGGAGCACAATAGTTTCTTTCCTTACCAGAAAACAACTCTTGCTCTTAGGACCAGAAACTGCATGTGATTCAACTCCATTTAGGACTGGGAAACAAACGCTAGCTTGCCTTACAAGAAACACACTCTGCTTTTGAGAAAAGAGCACTCTTCTACTCTACTGTGTTTCCTATGGTGTCTGAACAGTGAGCTTGCTCAGAACAAAAGAACTGTGCTTCCTACACACACGGCCATATCTAGTTCAACTCTGCTTAGGAAACTGAGAAGAACAGTAGCTCCTCTTCAGTCCAAGACACTGTACTTTCGGGGAACAGACGCGAGTGCTATTTGCACTGTGTATGGCAATTGGAGCACAATAGTGACTCGTCTTACCAGAAAACAACTCTTGCTTGTAGGACAAAAAACTGCATGTGACTCAACTCCATTTAGGACTGTTAAACAAACGCTAGCTCGCCTTACAAGAAACACACTCTGCTTTTGAGAAAAGAGCACTCTTCTACTCTACTGTGTTTCCTTTTGGATCTGAACAGTGAGCTTGCTCAGAACAAAAGGACTGTGCTTCCTACACACACAGCCATAACTAGTTCAATTCTGCTTAGGAACCTGACAAGAACAGTAGATCCTCTTCAGTCCAATACACTGTACTTGCTGCTAACAGACGCCAGTGCTATTTGTCCTGTGTATGGCAATGGCAGCGCAATAGTGACTCTTCTTACCATAAAAAAACTCTTGCTCCTAGGACCAGAAACTGCATGTGATTCAACTCCATTTAGGACTGGGAAACAAAAGCTAGCTCACCTCACAAGAAACACACTCTGCTTTAAAGAAAAGAGCACTCTTCTACTCTACTGTGTTTCCTATGGGGCCAGAACAGTGAGCTTGCTCAGAACAAAAGAACTGTGCTTCCTACACACGGGCCACATCTAGTTCAACTCTGCTTAGGAAATAGACAAGAACAGTAGCTCCTCTTCAGTCCGGTACACTGTACTTGCTGGGAACAGACGCGAGTGCTATTTGCACTGTGTATGGCAATGGGAGCACAATAGTGACTTTCCTTACCAGAAAACAACTCTTGCTCGTAGGACCAGAAACTGCATGTTATTCCACTCCATTTAGGACTGGGAAGCAAATGCTAGCTCACCTTACAAGAAACACAATCTGCTTTAGAGAAAAGAGCACCCTTCTACTCTACTGTGTTTACCAAGGGGTCCAAACAGTGAGCTTGCTCAGAACAAAAGAACTGTGCTTCCTACACACACGGACCATATCTAGTTCAACTCTGCTTAGGAAACTGACAAGAACAGTAGCTCCTCTTCATTCCAATACACTGTACTTGCTGGGAACAGACGCATGTGCTATTTGCACTGTGTATGCCAAAGGGAGCACAATAGTGACTTTCCTTACCAGAAAACAACTCTTGCTCATAGGACCAGAAACTGCATGTGATTCCACTCCATTTAGGACTGGGAAACAAATGCTAGCTCGCCTAACAAGAAACACACTTTGCTTTAGAGAAAATAGCACTCTTCTACTCTACTGTTTTTCCTATGGGGTCCAAACAGTGAGCTTGCTCAGAACAAAAGAACTGTGCTTAATACACACACGGACCACAAATAGTTCAACTCTGCTTAGGAAACTGACAAGAACAGTAGCTCCTATTCAGTCCAATACACTCTACTTGCTGGGAAAAGACGCGAGTGCTATTTGCCTTGTGTAGGGCAATGGGAGCACAATAGTGACTTTCCTTACCAGAAAACAACTCTTGTGTGTAGGACCAGAAACTGCATGTAATTCAACTCCATTTAGGACTGGGAAACAAACTCTAGCTCGCTTTACAAGAAACACACTCTGCTTTTCAGAAAAGAGCACTCTTCTACTCTACTGTGTTTCCTATAGGGCCAGAACAGTGAGCTTGCTCAGAACATAAGAACTGTGCTTCCTACACACACGGGCCATATCTAGTTCAACTCTGCTTAGGAAACTGACAAGAACAGTAGCTCCTCTTCAGTCCGATACACTGTACTTGTGGGGAACAGAAGCGAGTGATATTTGCACTGTGTATGGCTATTGGAGCACAATAGTGACTTGTCTTACCAGAAAACAACTCTTGCTCGTTGGACAAAAATCTGCATGTGACTCAACTCCATTTAGGACTGGGAAACAAACGCTAGCTCGACTTCCAGAAACACACTCTGCTTTTGAGAAAAGAGCACTCTTCTACTCTACTGTGTTTCCTATGTGTTCCGAACAGTGAGCTTGCTCAGAACAAAAAAACTGTGCTTCCTACACACACGGCCATATCTAGTTCACGTCTGCTTAGGAACCTGACAAGAACAGTAGATCCTATTCAGTCCAATACACTGTACTTGCTGGGAACAGACGCCAGTGCTATTTGTCCTGTGTATGTCAATGACAGCGCAATAGTGACTCTTCTTACCAGAAAACAACTCTTGCTCGTAGGACCAGAAACTGCATGTGATTCAACTCCATTTAGGACTGGGAAACAATCTCTAGCTCGCTTTACAAGAAACACTCTCTGCTTTTGAGAAAAGAGCACTCTTCTACTCTACTTTGTTTCCTATAGGGGCAGAACAGTGAGCTTGCTCAGAACAAAAGAACTGTGCTTCCTACACACACGGACCATATCTAGTTCAACTCTGCTTAGGAAACTGACAAGAACAGTAGCTCCTCTTCAGGCCAATACACTGTACTTGCTGGGAAGAGACGGGAGGGCTATTTGCACTGTGTATGGCAATGGGAGCACAATAGTGACTTTTCTTACCAGAAAACAACTCTTGCTCGTAGGACCTGAAACTGCTTGTGATTCCACTCCATTTAGGACTGGGAAACAAATGCTAGCTCGCCTTACAAAAACAAACTCTGCTTTAGAGAAAAGAGCACTCTTATACTCTACTGTGTTTCCTATGGGGTCCAAACAGTGAGCTTGCTCAGAACAAAATAACTGTGCTTCCTACACACACGGACCATATCTAGTTCAACTCTGCTTAGGAAACTGACAAGAACAGTAGCTCCTATTCAGTCCAATACACTGTACTTGCTGGGAAAAGACGCGAGTGCTATTTGCCTTGTGTAGGGCAATGGGAGCGCAATAGTGACTTTCCTTACCAGAAAACAACTCTTGCTCGTAGGACCAGAAACTGCTTGTGATTCAACTCCATTTAGGAATAGGAAACAAACGCTAGCTCGCCTTACAAAAACACACTCTGCTTTTGAGAAAAGAGCACTCTTCTACTCTACTGTGTTTCCTATGGTGTCCAAACAGTGAGCTTGCTCAGAACAAAAGAACTGTGCTTCCTACACACATGGCCATATCTAGTTCAATTCTGCTTAGGAACCTGACAAGAACAGTAGATCCTCTTCAGTCCAACACACTGTATGTGCTGGGAACAGACGACAGTGCTATTTGTCCTGTGTATGGCAATGGCAGCACAATAGTGACTCTTCTTATCAAAAAACAACTCTTGCTCGTAGGACCAGAAAATGTATGTGATTCAACTCCATTTAGGACTGGGAAACAAACTCTAGCTCGCTTTACAAGAAACACACTCCTCTTTTGAGAAAAGAGTTCTATTCTACTCTACTGTGTTTCCTATAGGGCCAGAACAGTGAGAATGCTCAGAACAAAGAACTGTGCTTCCTACACACGAGCCATATCTAGTTCAACTCTGCTTAGGAAACTGACAGGAACATTAGCTCCTCTTCAGTCCGATACACTGTACTTGCTGGGAAGAGACGCGAGTGCTATTTGCACTGTGTATGGCAATGGGAGCGCAATAGTGACTTTCCTTTCCAGAAAAAAACTCTTGCTCGTAGGACCAGAAACTGCATGTGATTCAACTCCATTTAGGACTGGGAATCAAATGCTAGCTCGCCTTACATGAAACACACTCTGCTTTTGAGAAAAGAGCACTCTTCTACTCTACTGTGTTTCCTATGGGGTCCGAACAGTGAGCTTGCTCAGAACAAAAGAACTGTGCTTCCAACACAGGGCCATAACTAGTTCAACTCTGCTTAGGAAACTGACAAGAACTGTAGCTCCTCTTCCGTCCAATACACTGTACTTGCTGGGAACAGACGGGAGGGCTATTTGCACTGTGGATGGCAATGGGAGCAAAATAGTGACTTTCCTTACCAGAAAACAACTCTTGTTCGTAGGACCAGAAACTGCATGTGATTCAACTCCATTTAGGACTGGGAAACAAACTCTAGCTCGCTTTACAAGAAACACACTCTGCTTTTGAGAAAAGAGCACTCTTCTACTCTACTGTGTTTCCTTTAGGGCCAGAACAGTGAGCTTGCTCAGAACTTAAGAACTGTGCTTCCTACACACACGGGCCATATCTAGTTCAACTCTGTTTAGGAAACTGACAAGAACAGTAGCTCTTCTTCAGTCTGATACACTGTACTTGTGGGGAAAAGAAGCGAGTGATATTTGCACTGTGTATGGCAATTGGAGCACAATAGTGACTTGTCTTACCAGAAAACAACTCTTGCTCGTTGGACAAAAAACTGCATGTGAATCAACTCCATTTAGGACTGGGAAACAAACGCTAGCTCGACTTCCAAGAAAGACACTCTGCTTTTGAGAAAAGAGCACTCTTCTACTCTACTGTGTTTCCTATGGGTTCCGAACAGTGAGCTTGCTCAGAACAAAAAAACTGTGCTTCCTACACACACGGCCATATCTAGTTCAAGTCTGCTTAGGAACCTGACAAGAACAGTAGATCCTCTTCAGTCCAATACACTGTACTTGCTGGGAACAGACACGGGAGCTATTTGCACTGTGTATGGCAAGGGGAGCACAATAGTGACTTTCCTTACCAGAAAACAACTCTTGCTCTTAGGACCAGAAACTGCATGTGATTCAACTCCATTTAGGACTGGGAAACAAACGCTAGCTCGCCTTACAAGAAACACACTCTGCTTTTGAGAAAAGAGCACTCTTCTACTCTACTGTGTTTCCTATGGTGTCCGAACAGTGAGCTTGCTCAGAACAAAAGAACTGTGCTTCCTACACACACGGCCATATCTAGTTCAACTCTGCTTAGGAAACTGAGAAGAACAGTTGCTCCTCTTCAGTCCAAGACACTGTACTTTCGGGGAACAGACGCGAGTGCTATTTGCACTGTGTATGGCAATTGGAGCACAATAGTGACTCGTCTTACCAGAAAACAACTCTTGCTTGTAGGACAAAAATCTGCATGTGACTCAACTCCATTTAGGACTGTTAAACAAACGCTAGCTCGCCTTACAAGAAACACACTCTGCTTTTGAGAAAAGAGCACTCTTCTACTCTACTGTGTTTCCTTTTGGATCTGAACAGTGAGCTTGCTCAGAACAAAAGGACTGTGCTTCCTACACACACGGCCATAACTAGTTCAAATCTGCTTAGGAACCTGACAAGAACAGTAGATCCTCTTCAGTCCAATACACTGTACTTGCTGCTAACAGACGCCAGTGCTATTTTCCTGTGTATGGCAATGGCAGCGCAATAGTGACTCTTCTTACCATAAAACAACTCTTGCTCCTAGTACCAGAAACTGCATGTGTTTCAACTCCATTTAGGACTGGGAAACAAAAGCTAGCTCACCTTACAAGAAACACACTCTGCTTTAAAGAAAAGAGGACTCTTCTACTCTACTGTGTTTCCTATGGGGCCAGAACAGTGAGCTTGCTCAGAACAAAAGAACTGTGCTTCCTACACACGGGCCATATCTAGTTCAACTCTGCTTAGGAAACTGACAAGAACAGTAGCTCCTCTTCAGTCCGATACACTGTACTTGCTGGGAACAGACGCCAGTGCTATTTGCACTGTGTACGGCAATGGGAGCGCAATAGTGACTTTCCTTACCAGAAAACAACTCTTGCTCGTAAGACCAGAAACTGCATGTTATTCAACTCCATTTAGGACTGGGAAACAAACGCTAGCTCGACTTCCAAGAAACACACTCTGCTTTTGATAAAAGAGCACTCTTCTACTCTACTGTGTTTCCTATGTGTTCCGAAAAGTGAGCTTGCTCAGAACAAAAAAACTGTGCTTCCTACTCACACGGCCATATCTATTTCAAGTCTGCTTAGGAACCTGACAAGAACAGTAGATCCTCTTCAGTCCAATACACTGTACTTGCTGGGAACAGACGCCAGTGCTATTTGTCCTGTGTATGGCAATGGCAGCTCAATAGTAACTCTTCTTACCAGAAAACAACTCTTGCTCGTAGGACCAGAAACTGCATGTGATTCCACTCCATTTAAAACTGGGAACAAACTCTAGCTCACTTTACAAGAAACACACTCTGCTTTTGAGAAAAGAACACTCTTCTACTCTACTGTGTTTCCTATAGGGCCAGAACAGTGAGCTTGCTCAGAACAAAAGAACTGTGCTTCCTACACACGGGCCATATCTATTTCAACTCTGCTTAGGAAACTGAGAAGAACAGTAGCTCCTCTTCAGTCCGATACACTGTACTTGCTGGGAACAGACGCGAGTGCTATTTGCACTGTGTATGGCAATGGGAGCACAATAGTGACTTTCCTTACCAGAAAACAAGTCTTGCTCATAGGACAAAAAATTGCATGTGACTCAACTCCATTTAGGACTGGGAAACAAACGCTAGCTCAACTTCCAAGAAACACACTTTGCTTTTGAGAAAAGAGCACTCTTCTACTCTACTGTGTTTCCTATATGTTCCGAACAGTGAGCTTGCTCAGAAAAAAAAAACTGTGCTTCCTACTCACACGGCCATATCTAGTTCAAGTCTGCTTAGGAACCTGACAAGAACAGTAGATCCTCTTCAGTTCAATACACTGTGCTTGCTGGGAACAGACGCCAGTGCTATTTGTCCTGTGTATGGCAATGGCAGCGTAATAGTGACTCTTCTTACCACAAAACAACTCTTGCTTGTAGGACCAGAAACTGCATGTGATTCAACACCATTTAGGACTGGGAAACAAAAGCTAGCTCACCTTGCAAGAAACACACTCTGCTTTAGAGAAAAGAGCACTCTTCTACTCTACTGTTTTTAATATAGGGCCAAAACAGTGAGCTTGCTCAGAAAAAAAGAACTGTGCTTCCTACACACGGGCCATATCTCGTTCAACTCTCCTTAGGAAACTGACAAGAACAGTAGCTCCTATTCCGTCCAATACACTGTACTTGCTGAGAAAAGACGCGAGTGCTATTTGCCTTGTGAAGGGCAATGGGAGCGCAATAGTGACTTTCCTTACCAGAAAACAACTCTTGTTCATAGGACCAGAACCTGCATGTGATTCAACCCCATTTAGGACTAGGAAACAAATGCTAGCTCGCCTTACAAAAACACACTCTGCTTTTGAGAAAAGAGCACTCTTCTACTCTACTGTGTTTCCTATGTGTTCTGAAAACTGAGCTTGCTCAGAAAAAAAAACTGTGCTTCCTACACACGGGCCATATCTAGTTCAACTCTGCTTTGGGAACTGACAAGAACAGTAGCTCCTCTTCAGTCTGATACACTGTACTTGCTGGGAACAGACGCGAGTGCTATTTGCACTGTGTATGGCAATGGGAGCGCAATAGTGACTTTCCTTACCAGAAAACAACTCTTGCTCGTAAGACCAGAAACTGCATGTGATTCAACTCCATTTAGGACTGGGAAACAAACTCTAGCTCGCCTTACATGAAATACACTCTGCTTTTCAGAAAAGAGCACTCTTCTACTCTACTGTGTTTCCTATGGTGTCCGAACAGTGAGCTTGCTCAGAACAAAAGAACTGTGCTTCCTACACACACGGGCCATATCTAGTTCAACTGTGCTTAGGAAACTGACAAGAACAGCAGCTCCTCTTCCGTCCAATACACTGTACTTGCGGGGAACAGACGCGAGTGCTCTTTGCACTGTGTAGGGCAATTGGAGCACAATAGTGACTTGTCTTACCAGAAAACAACTCTTGCTCATAGGACAAAAAACTGCATGTGACTCAACTCCATTTAGGACTGGGGAACAAACTCTAGCTCGCTTTACAAGAAAGACACTCTGCTTTTGAGAAAAGAGCACTCTTCTACTCTACTGTGTTTCCTATGTGTTCCGAACAGTGAGCTTCCTCAGAACAAAAAAACTGTGCTTCCTACACACACGGCCATATCTAGTTCAAGTCTGCTTAGGAACCTGACAAGAACAGTAGATCCTCATCAATCCAATACACTGTACTTGCTGGGAAAAGACGCCAGTGCTGTTTGTCCTGTGTATGGCAATTGGAGCACAATAGTGACTTGTCTTACCAGAAAACAACTCTTGCTCGTAGGACAAAAAACTGCATGTGACAACTCCATTTAGGACTGGGAAACAAACGCTAGCTTGCCTTACAAGAAACATACTCTGCTTTTGATAAAAGAGCACTCTTCTACTCTACTTTGTTTCCTATAGGGCCAGAACAGTGAGCTTGCTCAGAACAAAAAAACTGTGCTTCCTACTCACACGGCCATATCTAGTTCAAGTCTGCTTAGGAACCTGACAAGTACAGTAGATCCTCTTCAGTTCAATACACTGTACTTGCTGGGAACAGACGCCAGTGCTATTTGTCCTGTGTATGGCAAAGGCAGCGCAATAGTTACTCTTCTTAACAGAAAACAACTCTTGCTCTTAGGACCAGAAACTTCATGTGATTCAACTCCATTTAGGACTGGGAAACAAACTATAGCTCGCTTTACAAGAAACACACTCTGCTTTTGAGAAAAGAGCACTCTTCTACTCTACTCTGTTTCCTATGGGTTCCAAACTTTGAGCTTGCTCAGAACAAAAGAACTGTGCTTCCTACACACACGGGCCATATCTAGTTCAACTCTGCTTAGGAAACGGACAAGAACAGTAGCTCCTCTTCAGTCCGATACACTGTACTTGCTGGGAACAGACGCGAGTGCTATTTGCACTGTGTATGGCAATGGGAGCACAATAGTGACTTTCCTTACCAGAAAACAAGTCTTGCTCGTAGGACAAAAAATTGCATGTGACTCAACTCCATTTAGGACTGGGAAACAAAGGCTAGCTCAACTTCCAAGAAACACACTTTGCTTTTGAGAAAAGAGCACTCATCTACTCTACTGTGTTTCCTATATGTTCCGAACAGTGAGCTTGCTCAGAAAAAAAAACTGTGTTTCCTACTCACACGGCCATATCTAGTTCAAGTCTGCTTAGGAACCTGACAAGAACAGTAGATCCTCTTCAGTTCAATACACTGTAATTGCTGGGAAGAGACGCCAGTGCCATTTGTCCTGTGTATAGCAATGGCAGCGCAATAGTGACTCTTCTTACCAGAAAACAACTCTTGCTTGTAGGACCAGAAACTGCATGTGATTCAACTCCATTTAGGACTGGGAAACAAAAGCTAGCTCACCTTGCAAGAAACACACTCTGCTTTAGAGAAAAGAGCACTCTTCTACTCTACTGTTTTTCCTATAGGGCCAGAACAGTGAGCTTGCTCAGAACAAAAGAACTGTGCTTCCTACACACGGGCCATATCTCGTTCAACTCTGCTTAGGAAACTGACAAGAACAGTAGCTCCTCTTCAGTCCGATACACTGTACTTGCTGGGAACAGACGCGAGTGCTATTTGCACTGTGTATGGCAATGGGAGCCCAATAGTGACTTTCCTTACCAGAAAACAACTCTTGCTCGTAAGACCAGAAACTGCATGTGATTCAACTCCATTTAGGACTGGGAAACAAATGCTAGCTCGCCTTACATGAAACACACTCTGCTTTTGAAAAAAGAGCACTCTTCTACTCTACTCTGTTTCCTATGGGTTCCAAACAGTGAGCTTGCTCAGAACAAAAGAACTGTGCTTCCTACACACACGGGCCATATCTAGTTCAACTCTCCTTAGGAAACTGACAAGAACAGTAGCTCCTCTTCCGTCCAATACACTGTACTTGCGGGGAACAGACGCGAGTGCTCTTTGCACTGTGTAGGGCAATTGGAGCACAATAGTGACTTGTCTTACCAGAAAACAACTCTTGCTCGTAGGACAAAAAACTGCATGGGACTCAACTCCATTTAGGACTGCGGAACAAACTCTAGCTCGCTTTACAAGAAAGACACTCTGCTTTTGAGAAAAGAGCACTCTTCTACTCTACTTTGTTTCCTATATGGCCAGAACAGTGAGCTTCCTCGAAAAAAAGAACTGTACTTCCTACACACACGGGCCATATCTAGTACAACTCTGTTTAGGAAACTGACAAGAACAGTAGCTCCTTTTCAGTCCAATACACTGTACTTGCTGGGAACAACTGGAGGGCTATTTGCACTGTGTATGGCAATGGGAGCGCAATAGTGAATTTCCTTACCAGAAAACAACTCTTGATCGTAGGACCAGAAACTGCATGTAATTCAACTCCATTTATGACTGGGAAACAAATGCTAGCTCGCCTTACATGAAACGCACTCTGCTTTTGAGAAAAGTGCACTCTTCTACTCTACTGTGCTTCCTATGGGGTCCGAACAGTGAGCTTGCTCAGAACAAAAGAACTGTGCTTCCTACACACACGCACCATATCAAGTTCAATTCTGCTTAGGAACCTGACAAGAACAGTAGATCCTCTTCAGTCCAATACACTGTACTTGCTGGGAACAGACGCCAGTGCTATTTGTCTTGTGTATGTCAATGGCAGCTCAATAGTGACTCTTCTTACCAGAAAACAACTCTTGCTCGTAGGACCAGAAACTGCATGTGATTCCACTCCATTTAAAACTGGGAAACAAACTCTAGCTCGCTTTACAAGAATCACACTCTGCTTTTGAGAAAAGAACACTCTTCTACTCTACTGTGTTTCCTATGGGGCCAGAACAGTGAGCTTGCTCAGAACAAAGGAACTGTGCTTCCTACACACGGGCCATATCTAGTTCAACTCTGCTTAGGAAACTGACAAGAACAGTAGCTCCTCTTCAGTCCGATACACTGTACTTGCTGGGAAGAGACGCGAGTGCTATTTGCACTGTGTATGGCAATGGGAGCACAATAGTGACTTTCCTTACCAGAAAACAAGTCTTGCTTGTAGGACAAAAATTTGCATGTGACTCAACTCCATTTAGGACTGGAAAACAAAGGCTAGCTCGACTTCCAAGAAACACACTTTGCTTTTGAGAAAAGAGCACTCATCTACTCTACTGTGTTTCCTATATGTTCCGAACAGTGAGCTTGCTCAGAACAAAAAAACTGTGCTTCCTACTCACACGGCCATATCTAGTTCAAGTCTGCTTAGGAACCTGACAAGAACAGTAGATCCTCTTCAGTTCAATACACTGTACTTGCTGGGAACAGACGCCAGTGCTATTTGTCCTGTGTATGGCAATGGCAGCGCAATAGTGACTCTTCTTACCAGAAAACAACTCTTGCTTGTAGGACCAGAAACTGCATGTGATTCAACTCCATTTAGGACTGGGAAACAAAAGCTAGCTCACCTTGCAAGAAACACACTCTGCTTTAGAGAAAAGAGCACTCTTCTACTCTACTGTTTTTTCTATAGGGCCAGAACAGTGAGCTTGCTCAGAACAAAAGAACTGTGCTTCCTACACACGGGCCATATCTTGTTCAACTCTGCTTAGGAAACTGACAAGAACAGTAGCTCCTTTTCAGTCCGATACACTGTACTTGCTGGGAAGAGACGCGAGTGCTATTTGCACTGTGTATGGCAATTGGAGCACAATAGTGACTTGCCTTACCAGAAAACAACTTTTGCTCATAGGACAAAAAACTGCATGTGACTCAACTCCATTTAGGACTGGGGAACAAACGCTAGCTCGACTTCCAAAAAACACACTCTGCTTTTGAGAAAAGAGCACTCTTCTACTCTACTGTGTTTCCTATGGGGTCCAAACAGTGAGCTTGCTCAGAACAAAAGAACTGTGCTTCCTACACGCACGGACCATATCAAGTTCAACTCTGCTTACTAAACTGACAAGAACAGTAGCTCCTATTCAGTCCAATACACTGTACTTGCTGGGAAAAGACGTGAGTGCTATTTGCCTTGTGAAGGGCAATGGGAGCGCAATAGTGACTTTCCTTACCAGAAAACAACTCTTCTTCATAGGACCAGAAACTGCATGTGATTCAAATCCATTTAGGACTGTGAAACAAACGCTAGCTCGCCTTACAAAAACACACTCTGCTTTTGAGAAAAGAGCACTCTTCTACTCTACTGTGTTTCCTATGTGTTCTGAAAAGTGAGCTTGCTCAGAAAAAAAAACTGTGCTTCCTACACACGGGCCATATCTAGTTCAACTCTGCTTTGGAAACTGACAGGAACAGTAGCTCCTCTTCAGTCTGATACACTGTACTTGCTGGGAACAGACGCGAGTGCTATTTGCACTGTGTATGGCAATGGGAGCCCAATAGTGACTTTCCTTACCAGAAAACAACTCTTGCTCGTAAGACCAGAAACTGCATGTGATTCAACTCCATTTAGGAATGGGAAAGAAACTCTAGCTCGCCTTACATGAAATACACTCTGCTTTTCAGAAAAGAGCACTCTTCTACTCTACTGTGTTTCCTATGGGGTCCGAACAGTGAGCTTGCTCAGAACAAAAGAACTGTGCTTCCTACACACACGGGCCATATCTAGTTCAACTCTGCTTAGGAAACTCACAAGAACAGTAGCTCTTCCTCAGTCCGATACACTGTACTTGTGGGGAAAAGAAGCGAGTGATATTTGCACTGTGTATGGCAATTGGAGCACAATAGTGACTTGTCTTACCAGAAAACAACTCTTGCTCGTTGGACAAAAAACTGCATGTGAATCAACTCCATTTAGGACTGGGAAACAAACGCTAACTCGACTTCCAAGAAAGACATTCTGCTTTGAGAAAAGAGCACTCTTCTACTCTATTGTGTTTCCTATGGGTTCCGAACAGTGAGCTTGCTCAGAACAAAAAAACTGTGCTTCCTACACACACGGCCATATCTAGTTCAAGTCTGCTTAGGAACCTGACAAGAACAGTAGATCCTCTTCAGTCCAATACACTGTACTTGCTGGGAACAGACGCGGGAGCTATTTGCACTGTGTATGGCAAGGGGAGCACAATAGTGACTTTCCTTACCAGAAAACAACTCTTGCTCTTAGGACCAGAAACTGCATGTGATTCAACTCCATTTAGGACTGGGAAACAAACGCTAGCTTGCCTTACAAGAAACACACTCTGCTTTTGAGAAAAGAGCACTCTTCTACTCTACTGTGTTTCCTATGGTGTCCGAACAGTGAGCTTGCTCAGAACAAAAGAACTGTGCTTCCTACACTCACGGCCATATCTAGTTCAACTCTGCTTAGGAAACTGAGAAGAACAGTAGCTCCTCTTCAGTCCAAGACACTGTACTTTCGGGGAACAGACGCGAGTGCTATTTGCACTGTGTATGGCAATTGGAGCACAATAGTGACTCGTCTTACCAGAAAACAACTCTTGCTTGTAGGACAAAAAACTGCATGTGACTCAACTCCATTTAGGACTGTTAAACAAACGTTAGCTCGCCTTACAAGAAACACACTCTGCTTTTGAGAAAAGAGCACTCTTCTACTCTACTGTGTTTCCTTTTGGATCTGAACAGTGAGCTTGCTCAGAACAAAAGGACTGTGCTTCCTACACACACGGCCATAACTAGTTCAATTCTGCTTAGGAACCTGACAAGAACAGTAGATCCTCTTCAGTCCAATACACTGTACTTGCTGCTAACAGATGCCAGTGCTATTTGTCCTGTGTATGGCAATGGCAGCGCAATAGTGACTCTTCTTACCATAAAAAAACTCTTGCTCCTAGGACCAGAAACTGCATGTGATTCAACTCCATTTAGGACTGGGAAACAAAAGCTAGCTCACCTCACAAGAAACACACTCTGCTTTAAAGAAAAGAGCACTCTTCTACTCTACTGTGTTTCCTATGGGGCCAGAACAGTGAGCTTGCTCAGAACAAAAGAACTGTGCTTCCTACACACAGGCCATATCTAGTTCAACTCTGCTTAGGAAACTGACAAGAACAGTAGCTCCTCTTCAGTCCGGTACACTGTACTTGCTGGGAACAGACGCGAGTGCTATTTGCACTGTGTATGGCAATGGGAGCACAATAGTGACTTTCCTTACCAGAAAACAACTCTTGCTCGTAGGACCAGAAACTGCATGTTATTCCACTCCATTTAGGACTGGGAAGCAAATGCTAGCTCACCTTACAAGAAACACAATCTGCTTTAGAGAAAAGAGCACCCTTCTACTCTACTGTGTTTACCAAGGGGTCCAAACAGTGAGCTTGCTCAGAACAAAAGAACTGTGCTTCCTACACACACGGACCATATCTAGTTCAACTCTGCTTAGGAAACTGACAAGAACAGTAGCTCCTCTTCATTCCAATACACTGTACTTGCTGGGAACAGACGCATGTGCTATTTGCACTGTGTATGCCAAAGGGAGCACAATAGTGACTTTCCTTACCAGAAAACAACTCTTTCTCGTAGGACCAGAAACTGCATGTGATTCCACTCCATTTAGGACTGGGAAACAAATGCTAGCTCGCCTAACAAGAAACACACTTTGCTTTAGAGAAAATAGCACTCTTCTACTCTACTGTGTTTCCTATGGGGTCCAAACAGTGAGCTTGCTCAGAACAAAAGAACTGTGCTTAATACACACACGGACCACAAATAGTTCAACTCTGCTTATGAAACTGACAAGAACAGTAGCTCCTATTCAGTCCAATACACTGTACTTGCTGGGAAAAGACGCGAGTGCTATTTGCCTTGTGTAGGGCAATGGGAGCACAATAGTGACTTTCCTTACCAGAAAACAACTCTTGTTCGTAGGACCAGAAACTGCATGTAATTCAACTCCATTTAGGACTGGGAAACAAACTCTAGCTCGCTTTACAAGAAACACACTCTGCTTTTGAGAAAAGAGCACTCTTCTACTCTACTGTGTTTCCTATAGGGCCAGAACAGTGAGCTTGCTCAGAACATAAGAACTGTGCTTCCTACGCACACGGGCCATATCTAGTTCAACTCTGCTTAGGAAACTGACAAGAACAGTAGCTCCTCTTCAGTCCGATACACTGTGGGGAACAGAAGCGAGTGATATTTGCACTGTGTATGGCAATTGGAGCACAATAGTGACTTGTCTTACCAGAAAACAACTCTTGCTCGTTGGACAAAAATCTGCATGTGACTCAACTCCATTTAGGACTGGGAAACAAACGCTAGCTCGACTTCCAAGAAACACACTCTGCTTTTGAGAAAAGAGCACTCTTCTACTCTACTGTGTTTCCTATGTGTTCCGAACAGTGAGCTTGCTCAGAACAAAAAAACTGTGCTTCCTACAAACGGCCATATCTAGTTCACGTCTGCTTAGGAACCTGACAAGAACAGTAGATCCTATTCAATCCAATACACTGTACTTGCTGGGAACAGACGCCAGTGCTATTTGTCCTGTGTATGTCAATGACAGCGCAATAGTGACTCTTCTTACCAGAAAACAACTCTTGCTCGTAGGACAAGAAACTGCATGTGATTCAACTCCATTTAGGACTGGGAAACAATCTCTAGCTAGCTTTACAAGAAACACACTGTGCTTTTGAGAAAAGAGCACTCTTCTACTCTACTTTGTTTCCTACAGGGGCAGAACAGTGAGCTTGCTCAGAACAAAAGAACTGTGCTTCCTACACACACGGACCATATCTAGTTCAACTCTGCTTAGGAAACTGAGAAGAACAGTAGCTCCTCTTCAGTCCAATACACTGTACTTGCTGGGAAGAGACGAGAGGGCTATTTGCACTGTGTATGGCAATGGTAGCGCAATAGTGACTTTTCTTACCAGAAAACAACTCTTGCTCGTAGGACCTGAAACTGCATGTGATTCCACTCCATTTAGGACTGGGAAACAAATGCTAGCTCGCCTTACAAAAACAAACTCTGCTTTAGAGAAAAGAGCACTCTTATACTCTACTGTGTTTCCTATGGGGTCCAAACAGTGAGCTTGCTCAGAACAAAATAACTGTGCTTCCTACACACACGGACCATATCTAGTTCAACTCTGCTTAGGAACCTGACAAGAACAGTAGATCCTCTTCAGTCCAACACACTGTACGTGCTGGCAACAGACGCCAGTGCTATTTGTCCTGTGTATGGCAATGGCAGCACAATAGTGACTCTTCTTACCATAAAACAACTCTTGCTCGTAGGACCAGAATATGTATGTGATTCAACTCCATTTAGGACTGGGAAACAAAAGCTAGCTCACCTTACAGAAACACACTCTGCTTTTGAGAAAAGAGCACTCTTCTACTCTACTGTGTTTCCTATAGGGCCAGAACAGTGAGAATGCTCAGAACAAAGAACTGTGCTTCCTATACACGAGCCATATCTAGTTCAACTCTGCTTAGGAAACTGACAGGAACATTAGCTCCTCTTCAGTCCGATACACTGTACTTGCTGGGAAGAGACGCGAGTGCTATTTGCACTGTGTATGGCAATGGGAGCGCAATAGTGACTTTCCTTTCCAGAAAACAACTCTTGGTCGTAGGACCAGAAACTGCATGTGATTCAACTCCATTTAGGACTGGGAATCAAATGCTAGCTCGCCTTACATGAAACACACTCTGCTTTAGAGAAAAGAGCACTCTTCTACTCTACTGTGTTTCCTATGGGGTCCGAACAGTGAGCTTGCTCAGAACAAAAGAACTGTGCTTCCAACACAGGGCCATAACTAGTTCAACTCTGCTTAGGAAACTGACAAGAACTGTAGCTCCTCTTCCGTCCAATACACTGTACTTGCTGGGAACAGACGGGAGGGCTATTTGCACTGTGGATGGCAATGGGAGCAAAATAGTGACTTTCCTTACCAGAAAACAACTCTTGTTCGTAGGACCAGAAACTGCATGTGATTCAACTCCATTTAGGACTGGGAAACAAACTCTAGCTCGCTTTACAAGAAACACACTCTGCTTTTGAGAAAAGAGCACTCTTCTACTCTACTGTGTTTCCTATAGGGCCAGAACAGTGAGCTTGCTCAGAACATAAGAACTGTGCTTCCTACACACACGGGCCATATCTAGTTCAACTCTGCTTAGGAAACTGACAAGAACAGTAGCTCCTCTTCAGTCCAATACACTGTACTTGTGGGAAAAGAAGCGAGTGATATTTGCACTGTGTATGGCAATTGGAGCACAATAGTGACTTTTCTTACCAGAAAACAACTCTTGCTCGTTGGACAAAAAACTGCATGTGAATCAACTCCATTTAGGACTGGAAAAAAACGCTAGCTCGACTTCCAAGAAAGACACTCTGCTTTTGAGAAAAGAGCACTCTTCTACTCTACTGTGTTTCCTATGGGTTCCGAACAGTGAGCTTGCTCAGAACAAAAAAACTGTGCTTCCTACACACACGGCCATATCTAGTTCAAGTCTGCTTAGGAACCTGACAAGAACAGTAGATCCTCTTCAGTCCAACACACTGTACGTGCTGGGAACAGACGCCAGTGTTATTTGTCCTGTGTATGGCAATGGCAGCATAATAGTGACTCTTCTTACCATAAAAAAACTCTTGCTCGTAGGACCAGAATATGTATGTGATTCAACTCCATTTAGGACTGGGAAACAAAAGCTAGCTCACCTTACAGAAACACACTCTGCTTTTGAGAAAAGAGCACTCTTCTACTCTACTGTGTTTCCTATAGGGCCAGAACAGTGAGCTTGCTCAGAACATAAGAACTGTGCTTCCTACACACACGGGCCATATCTAGTTCAACTCTGCTTAGGAAACTGACAAGAACAGTAGCTCCTCTTCAGTCCGATACACTGTACTTGTGGGGAACAGAAGCGAGTGATATTTGCACTGTGTATGGCAATTGGAGCACAATAGTGACTTGTCTTACCAGAAAACAACTCTTGATCGTTGGACAAAAAACTGCATGTGACTCAACTCCATTTAGGACTAGGAAACAAACACTAGCTCGACTTCCAAGAAACACACTCTGCTTTTGAGAAAAGAGCACTCTTCTTCTCTACTGTGTTTCCTATGGGTTCCGAACAGTGAGCTTGCTCAGAACAAAAAAAACTGTGCTTCCTACACACACGGCCATATCTAGTTCAAGTCTGCTTAGGAACCTGACAAGAACAGTAAATCCTCTTCAGTCCAATACACTGTACTTGCTGGGAACAGACGCGAGTGCTATTTGTCCTGTGTATGTCAATGGCAGCGCAATAGTGACTCTTCTTACCAGAAAACAACTCTTGCTCGTAGGACCAGAAACTGCATGTGATTCATCTCCATTTAGGACTGGGAAACAAACTCTAGCTCGCTTGACAAGAAACACACTCTGCTTTTGAGAAAAGAGCACTCTTCTACTCTACTATGTTTCCTATAGGGCCAGAACAGTGAGCTTTCTCAGAAAAAAAGAACTGTGCTTCCTACACACACGGACCATATCTAGTTCAACTCTGCTTAGGAAACTCAGAAGAACAGTAGCTACTATTCGTTAATACTGTACTTGCTGGAACAGACGGGAGGCTATTTGCACTGAATATGGCAATGGGAGCGCAATAGTGACTTTCCTTACCAGAAAACAACTCTTGCTCGTAGGACCTGAAACTGCATGTGATTCCACTCCATTTAGGACTGTGAAACAAATGCTAGCTCGCCTTACAAAAACAAACTCTGCTTTAGAGAAAAGAGCACTCTTCTACTCTACTGTGTTTTCCTATGAGGTCCAAACAGTGAGCTTGCAAAGAACAAAAGAACTGTGCTTTCTACAAACACGGATCTTATCTAGTTCAACTCTGCTTAGGACTGACAAAAACAGTAGCACCTATCCAGTCCAATACACTGTACTTGCTGGGAACAGACGCGAGTGCTATTTTCACTGTGTATGGCAATGGGAGCGCAATGTGACTTTCCTTACCAGAAAAGAACTCTTGTTCGTAGGACCTGAAACTGCATGTGATTCAACTCCATTTAGGACTAGGAAACAAACGCTAGCTCGCCTTACAAGAAACACACTCTGCTTTTGAGAAAAGAGCACTCTTCTACTCTACTGTGTTTCCTATAGGGCCAGAACAGTGAGCTTGCTCAGAACATAAGAACTGTGCTTCCTACACACACGGGCCATATCTACTTCAACTCTGCTTAGGAAACTGACAAGAAAAGTAGCTCCTCTTCAGTCCGATACACTATACTTGCTGGGAACAGACGCGAGTGCTATTTGCACTGTGTATGGCAATGGGAGAGCAATAGTGACTTTCCTTACCAGAAAACAACTCTTGATCGTTGGACAAAAAACTGCATGTGACTCAACTCCATTTAGGACTAGGAAACAAACGCTAGCTCGACTT